>NW_027137562.1:265634-693421 GCF_001692895.1 Cenococcum geophilum 1.58
ANAACTTAAANNATTNTTNTTNNTAATACGCGTATTAACNGACTATAAAAACCTATAGTACTTTATAACTATAAAGCAATTAATACAGCGCTAAATTTGTTAGGCTAAATACCTTTTATAATTTAACTTTAGGATTATATACTAACCTAGTAAACTTAATTAGAAGCCTAACTTATTAATATAATAATTATAAAACTTACCTATAAACGCCTCTAACGAATGGATTATAAATTAATTATAAATTCTACTGCCCTTTAAACGCTTTAAGAAACTACGCCCTATATTTCTAGACGCGGAGCTTAATAGGAATAAATTGGAAATTAATAAATAGGACATAGAAATTGATAAATTAATAGAGTATAAATATAAGAATAACCCCTAGATAGTAGATATAATAAAAGTAATTTAAATAGGGAAACGGCAATATAAGGATATTACACTCGCTAAATGCGAAATCCGTAATAATTGGTTGTACTATTAATAGAAGATAGTAGTCCTAAATTCTAAACCCTTATGATTTAAGATACTCGAATTTGTATACAATTTCCCTATAGTAGGGCATTTTAGCCGTATAAAGACCTATAAGATTATCTAATAAGTATATTAATGGCCTATAATATATAACTATATACGAAAATACGTTTAAGTATATAGAATGTGCGTACGTAGGAAGACCTCTTATATAAAAAAGCAAGGAGTACTTTAACCGTTGCCAATTCTAATATAAAGATAGCGAGATATTTTAATTAACTTTATAGTTAATCTACCTAATAGTAATGGATTTATAAATATTATAGTAGTTATTAACCGTCTTATAAAAATGCGACATATAATTCCTATAGACTTAATTAATGCAATATTAGTAGCCGAATATTTTATTAAGTACGTCTTTAAGCTATATAGACTTCCTAATTTAATAATATCTAACTGCGGAAGCCAGTTTATTTTAGACTTCTAATAAGCCCTATATAAACGATTAAGTATATAAATATAACTCTTAACTACATTTTATCTGGAGATAGATAGTTAAACTAAAATTGCGAACGCGATTATAGAATAATACCTATAAATATACTGCTCCTACCTATAAGACGATTGGGAAAAATGGCTACTATTAGCTAAGTTTACTATAAATAATATAAGAAACGAATTAATAGGTATAACGCCGTTCTATATAATTTATAGATAAGACCCTTAACTTAGATTTAAACTATAACCCGAAATTAATACAATAGGACCTATAATTAAGAGGATTTAACTAATTAATGCGTATAACTTTGCTAATTAAATAAAGCAGTTAACGGAACTATTATAAAGTAAATTAGTGTACGCTTAAACGGTATAGAAATGGCATATAAATAAAGGACGAGCTCCTACGTAGGACTTTAAGGAAGGTAATATAGTTTACCTAAATATACGAAACCTAAAGACTTAATAACCCTTAAAGAAACTAGACTGGAAGTTTACGGGCCCGTACTAAGTTAAGAAGAAACTAAGCCTATACGCTTATAAACTTAAACTACTAACTAAGATAAAAATATATCTAACGTTTTATGTAAACTTGCTATAACCCTTAAAGGGTAAACCTATAACTTATAAAGTACCACTACTACCTCCCATAATTGTTAATAATGGCAACGGTTCTTACTTTATTAACTTAATTAATAATATATAATAAAAGACATAATCTAAATAATTTAAACTTCTTATTAAATGGGAAGGATATAAAATATAAACTTGGGAAACCTATAACCAGATTAAAACCGATGAGCCTTCCCTAGTAAGGGAATTCCATAGGGACTATCCTTCGCAGCCTACTCTGGCTAGATGGATATAATATAAAAGTAAACAATTACTACCTAATACGAATATATAAAACACGATAGTAGGAAGCTTAAAATTAAAAAAGACTTAAAATATATTACGACGTTTATAATACGATCATATAATATATAAGATATTAAGGAACTTTAACCGCTGGTTAAAGTTGTTTAATTAGTTAGATCTACTTTGCTAAGACCTACTATAAAGATATTAGTTCTGCTTACCGCCTTAACTAAGCTAATAGCGATTTTCTATTCTAGGGATAGAAAATCCTAATTAGTTTATTTAACGATAGAATCGGTAAAACCCTATATAACTACCCGACGCGAAAATATAACATGTAATAAGTTATAAGTCTTAACTAAAATTAAATTATTTGGACCTTTGGCTAAAAGGGGGGGTACTATAATGGGACTAGCCTAGTTATAGCAGGAATGTCTTAGTAAAACACTTAATAGATAAATTCCGACGCTTTAACCAAAATCTGCTAGATTAATTAAATTACCGAAGTCCGTTAAAGACCGCGTATATATATGCGCACGCATTGACCACTAAGCCCCTAACTATTTAATTATATAATTCTCTTATTATTCCTTTCTCTTCTTTACGNAANGTCTTNTTCTTAGCNAGANCTATATACCCTTANATTTAGATAGAATTTATATNNTTCCTTTAAATCTTCCCTAAAGTCTCTCCGCGCCCTTATAGGAAATGACTAATAATATATAACTATTTTAAAGTACGTAGATATATATTTAGGATATAATTTTGGCACCCTTATATACCTACCTATCTTAGGTAGTTCTTCTATACTACTATTAATAGAAAAAACTTAGTCCTTAATTAATGCAATAGGGCTAGCCCGGTTATAGTAGGAGTATCTTAATAAAACACATAATAAATAAAACCTGACGCTTTAACTAAATTCTGCTAAATTTTACTAACTTGATTAACTTCTGCTAAGTTCCACTAGATTAATTAAATTCTACTAAAGTCTGTTAAAGACTATAGAGTTTAAAGCTTAAAGAGTGTAGCTAAAAGCTTTAGGAGTGTTTAAATACGCTATATTATAAAATCTTACACTTAATAAACTTTAGCCCTATGCGCGTATACCTAATAAGCTTTTAATACAAAATTCTTTAAAAATTATCGCGATTAATATATTAAAGCTATATATTATTACATACTATTATAACCATACCCTATCTTTAGTATATTTAAAATTATATAAATCCTAGTATTAGATATGGCTAATAATATATAATTATCTTAAAGTGCATAGAGATATATCTAGGATATAATCTAGGCACCCTTACGTACCTACCTATCTTAGGTAGTTCTTTTATACTACTACTAATAGAAAAAACTAAGTCATTGATTAAAGACTTAAAATAATTATAGGAGCACTTCTTTTATAAAGGGGAACAGGTATAGGAGGAACGCACCTATATAAATATTAAAGATGGTAATTGTAACGGCGTTATCGCACGTTACCTACTAAATTCTACTATATTCTGCTAACCTGCAATTGGCCTGCCCAAAGCTAGCGCCTTAGCGGCTTACTTTATATATTTATTTACATTAGTCCTAGCGACCCCTTTTCCTTCTCTTTAGCTTAGTATCCTTATAAGATAGCATTCTACAAGCTTTGGTTTAGAAGCATTTATATAAGCCATTACATTATACTAAGCTCTCCCTATATTGCCTAGAAAGGCCTTAATAATATCCTACCCTAAATAGAAAACTTTGTCTACAATAACGCGTTAACGCGCTATACTTAGACACTAAAACAACTCTATATTACCTAGGAAGGCCTAAATAATATCCTACCTTATAAACTAAATAGGACTAGACCTATACCCCTAAAATTAAAACTAAAGCATATAATACTAACAAACTATAGGAAGTTAACAATGGTACCCAAAGCAAGCTTATTTAAGAGAGTTACCTCTACTTAAGAGGAATCTAAGATCTAATTAGGATTAGAAATTAAAAACAATAATAACATTATAGACGTACGCGAGTAGATTCGCGCCCTTATAGCCAGCTAAAAAGCTAATTATCTTAAGGCAAGGAATATATAAGAGATCCTATAAGAGATTCTAGAAAGCCTTACGGCCCTATAAAATAGCCTAGCTTCCCCTTTTTAAAGCCCTAGCCGACCTACTTACTCTACTAAATGCGATATACTAGGGAGTACGGATATAATAACGAAGTTATTAAAGTCTGTTAAGCTCCCTAACCTTTAACTACTATCTAATGGGATAGACCCTATCTTTAAGAATTAAAGGATTTAAGGACAAGGAAAGCTCCGCGTTAACTATAACTATTTCCTTTCTAAAGAAGCTAAAATGCTCTACCTTTTTAGTCGAACTACTAGGGACACCTAATGGCACCTTTAAGCCAAGTTTAAGGACGATTCCCCTATCTAATTTATATCTATTAATAAGATAATACGGCACCTAGCAGCTATCTATATTAACCTAAATAAAGTATAGGACGCCTAGTATAACTATAATCGCCTAATAATAAAACTAAACTAACCCTTTACTAAATTCTAGACTTAATTCCTATACTTTATAGAAGAAGGCTAGGTTCCCCTTAAGAACTATTAATTAGACCTATATAATAAGCTAACAATTTGGCTATAAAAGAAGATCGCTATAACCTTAAACGACCTTCTAATATACAATAGACTCGCAACTTGTTACCTGTTACTAGATTTAGAACTAAAGCAAATTAACGCCTACCTTAATTAGCAGAAGCGACCCTGGAATAATTAAAACTTATTAGCTATACCTATAGGAGTTAGAGTAGGAAGATAAGCCATAACCGCTCTTATACCAAAAGCGGTCATATCTACGCACTAGCGGGCCTCGCCTAACTAGCTATGTACTACACCCCTAACTAGTACTCGTTGTAATACCCCAATTAACCCTACTTTAGCCACTTGCTATAACTATAATAAAGAGGATTACTTTACCTTATCTTGCTTAGAGCTAAAGGATATAGGCGATATTAAGGAGATAGAGGAAAGAGAAACGTCTAATAAGTCGGGGAAAAAGAGCCCTAAGGAAAGACTCCTCCTTAAGGTACTCTATCAATCTTAAAGAGATTAATCTCAGTTAGTTAATAGGTAGAAAGCATTTTACTATTTTATATAAAGTATCTTAAAATAGATATAGAGTAAATATAACCGCCCTTATTAATATTAGAGCAAATAGCTTCGCCTTTATAAATACTACCTATGCAAATAATGTTGCCAAATTTCTAAATATAAAAGCCACCCGATTAGAGAAGCCTATTTAGGTAAAAGGCTATAATAGCTAAGCTGGTTAACTAGTTACCTATATCTTAAAGTTATATATTGCTCTTAACGGACAACGCTAATATAGTATCCCTTTCTACATTCTAAACCTAGGGTCCTATAATATAATCCTTAGCTAAAAATAGATGTCCTATTTTAATATTTGGATAAATATATAATAAAGATAATTTATTTGGCCGGAGGGTAGACCAAAACTACTTTTATTTATTAGGGAAATATAAACTAATTATATAATACTAGCCGTAAAGGTTAACCCTACCTACTAGTAGGATGTCTAGGCCTATAACCTAGCCTTTACTTAAAAAGACGCCTGCCGTAAAGCTAGAAAGAACTCTATACTAATAAAGATACTCTCCTAAAGCGCTATATTTAAAGAGGACTCTATATATAAAAGCGGGATAAATAGTAATATAAACAATATCTAAATTACGCAGATCTAACCGGTATGGAAAAGAACGTATTAATAGGATATAAGGGATAACCTCTAAAAGATATAATAGGAGCTAAAAGGAGTAATAATAACGCTAGTACCCTAGAAGCCCCTAAGGTTATATACGCCCCCATTATTATATAACCCCCCTACAGTAAATATTACCGCAATTAGCGCTATAGTATTCCACTTTAATATATACTAGAAGAATAATAAGGTCTTTATAACAAGCCTATATAAGATTAACCAAATTATTAATAATAGAGAGGAAAGGCCAGCTAAGGAAACTAATAAGGAACTAGTTAAATGCCTCCTTCTTACTATTTATACAGATTATAAGGATATATTCTTAAAAGCAGCCTTAAATAAGTTACCCCCTTACTAAATATACGATTATAAGATTTAATTAAAAGCCAATAACTTGCTAGGCTATAGTCCCCTCTACTAAAAAATTAATAGATAAGCTAAAAGTAATAAAGTAGTACTTAATTAATGTATAATTACAGCACCTGGTATACGAACGCGTATTTACGTATTTGGTGCACTAACTACCTACATGCTAACTAATTAGGGGGGAGGCGCGTCAGTATATAGACTACGTAGTCTACCTTAATAGAATTAACAGTTACTACTATCCAAATAAGCATACGATACTATACGTATTTCGTGCCCCTAGATATAACTCACTTATGCCATTAAATTAGTACGAACACTAATTAGTAAGCGCGCATAGATTAGTAATTACTTAACACCTCCCACCAAGCGATATATACGACAGCGACTACCTATTTAGACTCCTAGTATAACCTACTAAAAGGTTAGAAGTTAGGGATTACGGACTTATCACCAACTCTATATACTTATTTAAGTCTTAGTACGGTTTACTAGAAGTTTATAAATACAAATATAGACCTTTATAGAACCCCCTATTCTTAACCCCCTTAAACCTTAAACCTCTTTAGACCTTATAGAAACCCTCTACCCTTCTATAAACCGTTATAGACCCGTTAATTGCCTTTACGGACCACTATAAGACCTCTTAAACTATTACGGACCCGCTAATCGATTTTATAGACTGTTATAAGACCTCCTCCACCCGCTATAAGCTACTACTACCTACTACAGCTTATATAGATATACTACGCTATATAATATAGCAGATATAACTAAGCAAATTAGTAAAGGTCAAAAGAAGTAGAGTTAGGGAGTCGACCTTATATTTACGGACGGCGTTAATAACTATATTAATTTTAAAATCCTTAAATACGGACACTATAAGCTTCTAAATAACGACCTATAGAAGCAATATAAGGAAGACTTTGTAGACTTTACGGAAGCTATTCTTAAGGCTTATAACCCTACTACTATTTATAACCTATAAACCCTTTTACGTTATTAAGGTGTATCGGTTAAAAAGGATAAATAAGTCACTATTATACGGTCCTTATATAACATAATATAGGAGGAGAACTAAATGAAATAGACTAAAGAGGAAATCCTAGACTAGGTTAAAGCCACTAATAAACTCTTTACTTCTCCCAAACTTAATAGTATCGCTAGCCTTATACCTAACATACTTAACTAAATTTATTTTATAAACCTAAGTAATTTCGGAATTAATCTTACAGGCTAAAGTATACCCAGCACCTAAGTTACGGACTATAATACCCCCATAAACCAAAATATGGACTAAAACCCTCCCGTTGCCTAAGCTATAGATTTATAACTTACTTAAGTTATAGATCTATAACCCACTTAAGTAAAAACCTACGGTAAGGAGCTAGCTAACTTAGCTAAGCTCTATACCGACGAATCTAAATATAGCAGTAAAAACAATAATTTTAACTTTAAACTTACTATCTTTACGGACCTCTGTTAGAAGGCTGATATTCCTAAATAGGAATTTAGCTAAGCTTATTCCACTATACTGCGCGGCCTAGCCCTTAATTACTACTACACTAACTTTAAGAGTAACCCCCTTAGTGTTTCCTTTAATAAGCTATATAAAGCTATACGCAACTACTTTAAAGGGCTAGAATATAGGCGTAATATTCTTATATAATAGAATGCGATTAAGTTACGGACCGTAATTAATAAGAATACTAAAAAGTTAACTACAGAGTGCCTGCAAATTCTTATTAAAAACCTCCGGTACCTATAGTATGGCCTTAACATTAAGCTTTAAACAGACGACTTCCTGTATAATAAGCTTATTATAGCTTACTAGGAAGTAGAACCCTATAAATACGCCTATTATAAGCCTACAGACACCATAGCTGGCCTTATTAACAATTTATGGTCCTCTATTATAATGTATAAAGTCTTAAACCCGCTAGGTAGTACTTAAGCCTTTATTACAGACCTATAAAACCCGTAAACTGATTTAGATGCCTACTTTACGGACTGCTGCTACCGCTAGCAGCACCCGTATTAACTAGGTCCTACCTATAACCCCTATAGCAACTTCTATATAAAAGCATACCCCCGCAAATAAACTAATTAGAGGTGCTTTATATATAGTAAACAAGGATATTAGTCTATAAGATATACCTAGGAAGAACGCAATAAGTCTAAAAAGAGATTTAACAGATAGATTAACTAGTTTATCTTAAACTACGAAGGAAAGGAAGTAAAAGAGTCTCTTAACAAGTTAATAGAAGCCCTTATAATTAACTTTAACTTAGATACTTAAGAATAGGAGACCTTAGAAACGTTTTTAACTACTTTTAAACCTTTTACGGATAGCTAAGCCTTTAATATTACGACCGTATTAGCCAACCACTCCTTTATACACTTAATTACACCTAAAAACTAGCCTATAAGCATACCTATTAAACTTATTATGGATGTTATAGACCGCAAATAGGACCTATTTATATATATCACTATAGAACGCTATACCCCTAAAGAATTTTACGGCGTTATAATTAATATAGGTGCCTTTAAGAAGTCTACTGTAGGTTATAGACAATACCTTATATATAAGACCACCGTAAATAACAATACGGACATTAATACTATATAAACTAGGGCTATAAACGTCCAATTTAGTATCGGCTTAACTACATTAATTAGATTAGTTGCAGTTAAGACCCTAATTAGCCTAGTTAACTTCTACGTAATAAAAGCGGACACCCCTTTTCTACTCTATCTTACAGATATAGATAGGCTATAGGTCTACTATAACAATATTACGGACACTATAATTGGCCCTATAACTGCCCTAGGAAGCAAGTATATTACCCTACTAATTATATAACGATTTAGACACCCGTTCCTTATATAGGGAGAGACTTTACAAACCTATATTTAGAAATCTTTTAACTATAACCCGTACTATCTTACTAGTATTAAGATCCACCGCCTATACCGCCGCTTCGGCCACCTATTAGCTAAAAAGCTATATAAAGTCCTTAAACGCTCTAGACATAACGACGTTAATAGGAAGGCAATCGACCACCTAACTAAATACTGCTCTTTTTACTAGAAATACGGACGTTCCCTAGGTAGATTTAAGTTTACCCTTTATAAGGACCTTAACTTTAACCACTTAGTATACGTAGATATTATATATATTAACGGTAGTTTAGTATTATATATAATTAACGAGGCAACCTACTATTAAGCCGCCCGTTAGTTGCAAAATATATTTATAAAATATACTTAGGACATTTTATAGACCTGCTAGATTAATATATACCTTAGACCTCCTAAGTATATTACCCACAACGCTAGTAAGAACTTTATTAGTAAGGAATTCCAGTAGTATACTACGGCTATAGCTATATTAATAAAAGCCGTTCTAGTTAAGGCGTATTAGTCCGTTAGGCTTATTAAGTAAGCTTATCTAGCTTTATAAAAAGCTTACTAGATTATTACGGACGAGTATAAGAACATCTAAAAGGAACTAGCTTTACAAATAGCCGTAAAAGCTGTTAATAATACCGCTAGCCCTAATAAACTGGTACCTACCCTCTTAGTCTATAGAGCCTACCTAAGGATAAGTAAACTAAACCCTTCTACCCCGTCCGTTACGGATTAAGCAGCTATAATATAAAAGGTAATAGCCGAAAGAGTTAAATTACGGGCTAAACAAACTGTTAATAACGCCTTATACTACCGTAACGGACCTAATATAACCCTAGTATATAACCTCCCGCTTAATTCTAAAGTCCTTATATAGCGTAAAAGCGGCAATTAGACTAGACCTTACCATCTACTAGCTATAGAAGATAAGACCTACTATATATAGCTCCCTAGCGGACCGATAAGCTTTAGAAGTATATCTATAAAACCCTATTTTCAGTCCAAAAACACCCATAATGTTAAACTAGATAAACTAGAAGCACCCCTACCTACTCTAGAAGTCCCTTATAAACCTACTAAACCTACTAAACCTACTATAAAGCGTAGCCGAGGACGCCCCCAAAAGCACCCTATAATAAAGAGCTACCTAACCTCTATAGGCATATCCGTAAGGCAATCTCCGCCTATAAATATATTAGTTCTAATATAGGAAACCCCTTTTATAGACTTATAACGTAAAGAGATTAATAGACTACTTAAAAAGGGTATCTTTATAGTTATAATAGAAAGAGACGTTCCGCAAGGCGTCTGTATATTTAACTCGCGCTTTATTAACAAAATTAAGCACCCTAGTACTAATAAAGCCTTTAAAAAGTTAAGGCTTATTATATAAGCTTATAACAACCAGGGAAAGGACTTAGTCCTTATATAATTACCTATAATCTAACAAGTTAGCTAATGGATTATACTTATACTTATACCCGGCCTACAGTAAAATAAACCCGTAGCTCTTTACCTACGGGATATCTTATAAGCCTACGTATAATCCAATATCTACCTAAGTAGGGACATCTTTATACAACCACCGCTTAAGCTTAATTTATAACTAAGAACAATTTTATAGGTTATAAAACCACTTTACGGAGTACCAGAAGCTGGAAACTATTAGTTTAAAATATACTACTAGCACCACGTCTATAAACTTAGGATAGAGTAGTTAACCTATAACCCCTACCTTCTATACACCCTATTAAACGGCGTTAGTATTATTAGACTTTAAATAGATAATACTCTCTTTTTAGCGGACTAGACTTTTATAGACGCTAAAGAGACTAAACTCTAAGAAGCTAAGTTTCTAGTAAAGCCGCGAAAGTAGTTAACTAAGTAAACTCTAATTAAGTTTAACGGAGGCTTAATTATATAAAAGGGCAATTTAATCTAGCTAACTTAGGAACGCCAAGCTTAAAACCTAAAGCCTATTATAGTAAAGCCTATAGACCTTACCAGTTCCTATAAAGAGACCTATAAAACCGTAAATATAAAGGACTAATACGCTGTATAGCGTATAAGAGGCGCCTATATAGCTATAGTCGGCCAACCCAAATCTGCCTATAACTTATCCTTTACGGCCTAGGCAGTAGATCCGTAAGAAGAAAATATTAAGCAGCTTAATAAGCGCATTTAATGGCAAATTAATAACGCGGTAAGAGGACTTACTTTTATACCACTAAACCTAAATTCCCTTAGCGTAATAGTATTTATAGATGCCTCCTTCGCTAATAATAGGGACCTATTATCGCAAATTGGCTTTATAATCGTACTTACGGACTATAATTAGGACGCAAACATTCTATATTAGTCTTTAATTAAATATAAATAAGTAACCCGCAGTGTATTAGCTTCTAAACTATATATACTAGCCTATAGCTTTAATATAGCAGCCGTAATCAAATTAATAATCTAGAAGATCCTATAATTAAAGTAGCTACCCCTAGTTTTATACACCAATTTAAAGTCCCTCTATGACTGCCTAGTCAAACTAGGTACAACATAAGAGAAGAGGCTTATAGTCGACCTAATGTGCTTATATTAGGCCTATAAACAACATAAAATTATAAAGGTTAAATAAATTAGTAGCGGAGACAACTTAGTAGACGCCATAACTAAGGCAAAGCTATATTAAGCCCTTAAAACCCTAATTAATATAAATAAGCTTAACCTAAAGGTTATAAAATAGGTAGAGCGAGACTAACGGAATATTTATAGTTTAGTTACGGCCCGCCGGAAGGCAGTATAGTTTATTTACGGCCTATTAAAGGGCCGTATAGTTCATTTTATAGACCGTAAGTAGGACTTACGGCTAGCTTAGAGCACCGTTTAGAAGGCAGCCTAGAAGGCACCTTAGAAGGGATTTCCTATATATTTCCTTACGTGTTTTATAGTTCTATTAAGGCAATTACGGAGGCTGTATATAAGTGGTTTTATTTTCCAAGTACCGCTAGTATATAATTACAGCACCTAGTATACAAACGCGTATTTACGCGTTTGGTGCACTAACTACCTACATACTAACTAATTAGGGGGAAGGCGCGTTAGTATATAGACTACGTAGTCTACCTTAATAGAATCGATAGTTACCACCATCTAAATAAGCATACGATACTATATGTATTTCGTACCCCTAGATACGACTCACTTATACTATTAAATTAATACAAACAATTAATAACCTAAATTAAGGGTTTATTAAGCTAAGTTAAGCCCCTTTTACTTCCCTTATTCTATTTATAAAAAAGCCTAATAAAGGCCTTTGTTTTTATATTAACTATTAAAAGCTAAACGCTATTGCTTAAAAGAACCAGTACCCCATTCCTTTAATTAATAAAACCTTTATATATTTAAGTTAGGTAAAGATCTTTACCAAACTTAATATCCGCTAAGCTTTTTACTAAATTAGGATAAACCCTATATCTAAATATCTAATAACGTTCCATACCTATTATAGTTCCTATAAATATAAAGTTCTTCCTTTTAGACTAATAAACGGACTAGCTATATACCGAAGGTATATAAATAATATTCTTTTTAATTACCTTAATAAGTTCTGTACAGTATACCTAAATAATATTCTTATATACTTATATAACAAACTTAAGCATTAAGTTTATATTAAAAAGGTCCTAGAGAAACCACGGAACGCAGGCTTATAAGTTAATATTAAGAAATATAAGTTTAGGGTAAAACATATAAAATACCTAGGGTTTATTATAACTATAAAAGGAATTAAGGTTAACCTTAAAAAGGTAAAGATAATCCATAACTAGAAGCCCCCTTATATAGTAAAAGGAATCTAATTCTTCCTTAGTTTTTATAACTTCTACTACTAGTTTATCTATAACTATAGAATTGTAGTAAAACCTCTTATATAACTAACTAGGAAGAATACGCTTTTTATCTTTAATAATAGCTATATAAAAGCCTTTAAAGAGATAAAGGATCGGCTTATCTCTTTTTTAATTCTTTAATACTATAACCTAGACCTTAAATTAATGCTAAAAACGGATACCTCTAATAGGGTTATAGCGGGAATCCTATTATAGTTATATTTAGATAGTGTATAATTATAGCACCTGGTATACAAATGCGTATTTACGCGTTTATTGCACTAACTACCTATATACTAACTAATTAGGGGGGAGGCGCGTCAGTATATAGACCATATAGTCTACGTTAATAGAATTAATAGTTACCACTATCCCAAAGAGCATACGATACTATACGTATTTCGTGCCCCTAGATATAACTCACTTATGCCATTAAGTTAGTATAAACACTAATTAGTAAGCGCGTATATATTAGTAATTACTTAATACCTCCTACCAAGCGATATATACGACAGCGACCACCTGTTTAAACTCCTAGTACAACCTACTAGAAGGTTAGAAGTTGGGGATTACGGACTTATTACTAACTCTATATACTTATTTAAGTCTTAGTATAGTTTACTAAAAGTTTATAAACGCGAATATAGACCTTTACAGAACCCCCTATCCTTAACCCCCTTAAACCTTAAACCTCTTCGGACCTTATAGAAACCTTCTACCCTTTTATAAACTATTACGGACCCGTTAATCGCCTTTACGGACCACTATAAGACCTCTTAAACTATTACGGACCCGCTAATTAATTTTACAGACCGTTATAAGACCTCCTCTACCCGCTATAAGCTACTACTACCTACTACAGCTTATATAGATATACTACGCTATATAATATAGCAGATATAACTAAGCAAATTAGTAAAGGTTAAAAGAAGTAGAGTTAGGGAGTCAACCTTACGTCTATAGACAGCGTCAATAACTATATTAATTTTAAAATCCTTAAATACGGATACTATAAGCTTCTAAATAATAACCTATAGGAGCAATATAAGGAAGACTTTACGGACTTTACGGAAGCTATTCTTAAGGCTTATAACCCTACTACTATCTATAACCTATAAACCCTTTTACGTCACTAAGGTATATAGGTTAAAAAGGATAAATAAGTTATTATTGTATAGTCCTTATACAATATAATATAGGAGGAGGACTAAACGGAATAGACTAAAGAGGAAATTCTAGATTAGGTTAAAGCTACTAATAAACTCTTTACTTCTTTTAAACTTAATAGCATTGCTAGCCTTATACCTAACCTACTTAACTAAATTCGTCCTATAAATCTAAGTAATTTCGGAATTAATCTTACGGGCTAAAGTATACCTAGCACCCAAGTTACGGACTATAATACCCCTATAAACTAAAATACAAACTAAAACCCTCCCATTACCTAAGTTATAGATCTATAACCTATTTAAATAAAGACCTATAGTAAGAAGCTAACTAACTTAGCTAAGCTCTATACCAACAAATCTAAGTATAGCGGTAAAAACGATAACTTTAACTTTAAACTTACTATCTTTACGGACCTCTGTTAGAAGGCTAATATTCTTAAACAGAAATTTAGCTAAGCCTATTCCACTATACTGCGCGGCCTAGCCCTTAACTACTACTACACCAACCTTAAGAGTAACCCCCTTAGTATTCCCTTTAATAAGCTATATAAAGCTATATATAACTACTTTAAAAGGCTAAAATATAGGCGTAATATCCTTACCTAATAGAATGCGATTAAGTTATAGACCGTAATTAATAAGAATACTAAAAAGTTAACCATAGAGTGCCTACAAATTCTTATTAAAGACCTCCGGCACCTATAGCACGGCCTTAATATTAAGCTTTAAACGGACGACTTTCTATATAATAAGCTTATTACGGCTTACCAGGAAATAGAACCCTATAAATACGCCTATTATAAGCCCGCAGACACTATAGCTAGCCTTATTAATAATTTACGGTCCTCTATTACAACGTATAAAGTCTTAAACCCGCTAGGTAGTACTTAAGCCTTTATTACGGACCTATAAAACCCGCAAACTAACTTAGATGCCTACTTTACGGACCGCCGCTACCGCTAGCAGCACCCGCATCGACTAGGTCCTACCCGTAACCCCTATAGTAACTCCTATATAAAAGCATACCCCTATAAATAAACTAATTAGAGGTGCTTTATATGTAGTAAATAAGGATATTAGTCTATAAGGCATACCTAGAAAGAACGTAATAAGTCTAAAAAGAGATTTAATAGACGGATTAACTAGTTTATCTTAGACTATAAAGGAAAGGAAGTAGAAGAGTCTCTTAATAAGTTAATGGAAGCCCTTATAATTAACTTTAACTTAAATACTTAGGAATAGGAGACCTTAGAAACGTTCTTAACTACTTTTAGACCTTTTACGGATAGCTAAGCCTTTAATATTACGACTGTATTAGCCAACCGCTCCTTTATACACTTAATTATACCCGAAAACTAGCCCGTAAGTATACCCGTTAAACCCGTTATAGACGTTATAGACTATAAATAGAACCTATTTACATATATTACTACAGAATACTATACCCCTAAAGAATTCTACGGCGTTATAATTAATATAGGTGCCTTTAAGAAGTCTACTATAGGTTATGGATAATACCTTATATATAAGACCACCGTAAATAATAATACGGATACTAATACCACGCAAACTGGGGCCGTAAACGTCCAATTCGGCATCGGCTTAACTATATTAATTAGATTAGTTATAGTTAAGACCCTAATTAGCCTAGTTAACTTCTACATAGTAAAAGCGGATACCCCTTTTTTACTCTGTCTTGCGGATATAGATAGGCTATAGGTCTACTATAATAATGTTACGGACACTATAATTAGCTCTATAACTGCCCTAAGAAGTAAGCATATTACCCTACTAATTATACGACGATTCGGACACCCGTTCCTTATATAGGGAGAGACTTTATAGACCTACATTTAGGAATCTTTTAACTATAACCCGTGCTACCTTACTAGTACTAAGATCTACTACTTATACCGCCGCTTCGGCCACCTATTAGCCAAAAAGCTATATAGAGTCCTTAAACGCTTTAGACATAATGATGTTAATAGAAAGGCAATCGACCACTTAACTAAATACTGCTCTTTTTGCTAGAAATACGGACGTTCCCTAGGTAGATTTAAGTTTACCCTTTATAAGGACCTTAACTTCAACCACTTAGTATACGTAGACATTATATACATTAACGGCAGTCTAGTATTATATATAATTAATAAGGCAACCCACTATTAAGCCGCCCGTTAGTTATAAAATATATCTATAAAATATACTTAGGACATTTTACGGACCTACTAGATTAATATATACCTTAGACCTCCTAAGTATATTACCTATAACGCTAGTAGAAACTTCATTAGTAAGAAATTCCAGTAGTATACTATGGCCATAGCTATATTAATAAAAGCCATTCTAGTTAAGGCGTATTAGTCCGTTAGGCTTATTAAATAAGCTTACCTAGCTTTATAGATGGCCGTAAAAGCCGTTAATAACACCGCTAGCCCTAACAGACTGGTACCTACCCTCTTAGTCTACGGAGCCTACCTAAGGATAAGCAAACTGGACCCTCCTACCCCGTCCATTATAGATTAAGCAGCTGCAATATAGAAGGTAATAGCCGAAATAGTTAAATTACGGGCTAAATAAACTGTTAATAACGCCCTATACTACCGTAACGGACCTAATATAACCCTAGTATATAACCTCCCACTTAATTCTAAAGTCCTTATGTGGCGTAAAAGCGGCAATTAGACTAGACCTTACCGTCTACTAGCCGTAAAAGACAAGACCTACTATATATAGCTCCCTAGCGGACGATAAGCTTTAAAAGCACATCCATAAAACCCTATTTTCGGTCCGAAAACACCTATAACGTTAAACTAGATAAACTAAAAGCACCCGCCAAACTAAATAAACTAGAAGCACCCCTACCTACTCTAGAAGTCCCCTATAAACCCACTAAACCTACTAAACCTACTATAAAGTATAGCCGAGGACGCCCCTAAAAGCACCCTATAATAGAGAGCTACTTAACCTCCGCAGGCACATCTATAAGGCAATCTCCGCCTATGGATATATTAGTTCTAGTATAGGAAACCCCTTTTACAGACTTACGACGTAAAGAGATCAACGGACTACTTAAAAAGGGCGTCTTTATAGTTATAATAGAGAGAGACGTTCCGCAAGGCGTCCGTATATTTAACTTACGCTTTATTAATAAAATTAAGCACCCTAGTACTAATAAAGCCTTTAAAAAGTTAAGGCTCGTTATATAAGCTTATAATAACTAGGGAAAGGACTTAGTCCTTACGCAATTACCTATAATCCAATAAGTTAGCTAACGGATTATACTTATACTTATACCCGGCCTATAGTAAAACAAACCTATAGCTTTTTACCTACGGGATATCTTATAAGCCTATGTATAATCTAATACCTACCTAAGTAGGGACATCTTTATATAACTATCGCTTAAGCTTAATTTATAACTAGGAACAATTTTATAGGTTATAAAACTACTTTATAGAGTACTAGAAGCTATAAACTACTGGTTTAAGATATACTACTAGTACTATATTTATAAACTTAGGATAGAGTAATTAACCTATAACCCCTACCTCCTATATACCCTATTAAACGGCCTTAGTATTATTAGACTCTAAATAGATAATACTCTCTTTTTAGTGGACTAGACTTTTATAGATGCTAAAGAGACTAAACTCTAAGAAGCTAAGTTCCTAGCAAAGCCGTAAAAGTAGTTAACTAAGTAAACTCCAATTAAGTTTAACGGAGGCTTAATTATATAAAAGGGTAATTTAATTTAGCTAACTTAGAAACGCTAAGCTTAAAACCTAAAGCCTATTATAGTAAAGCCTATAGACCTTACTAGTTCCCGTAAAGAGACCTATAAGACTATAAATATAAAGGATTAATACGCTGTATAGCGTATAAGAGGCGCCTATATAGCCACAGTCTGCCAACTTAAATCTGCCTATAACTTGTTCTTTACGGCCTAGGTAGTAAATCTATAAGAAGAAAATATTAAGCAGCTTAATAATAATAATAATAAATTCAATTTACCGCCCGTCCCGGTCCCCCTAGTGGGTCCACACAGGCTAATACCTTCTATAGGAAAAACTCTAACTTAGAGAAAACCCAACCTCGGGCCGCGTTAGAGAGATAGCAGCGTTCCGATATCGGAGCGCCGGCGGCTTACCTTTTACCTGCCTTTAAGTCTGTATATTAAGCCAACTAGCCACGCTTTGCGGACAATCTTACTCTACCCCCTTCTTTTCTTATCCTTTTACCCTTATTCTTTTACCAGTCCTTTAGGCTTTAAAAGGGCTAGTATCTACTTATATCCTCTATATCTATTACCTTTACTGCCTAAAACTAGGGTAAAATACCTAACTATACTAGCCATTTTGCTGCCGCTTAGGCGCTTTCTTTATTATTTAAAATATCCTAAAGGCGTTTAGAGGCGCATTTTGCTATAAAGTCCGCCCTTTGGTAGTGTGGACACTGGAATAGCATATAGTAGACTATCTACCTTATCTAGCCACATTCGCACCTTAGGAAAACCGCCGGTACACTAACGGATATAAGCTATACGTTAAGCCCTATTACCTCTATACAAAAAAGAAATAGTGCTATAGCCTCTGCTTTTATTAGGCCTTTATATAATAGGCAGGTAGTTATATAGTAGAGTTTAACATACCTACTTATCTAGGCCTCTACCTTAGTTTTTAAGTAGCTTTCCCTTACTAAGCCTAAGGGCCTAGGGCTTTCTATAAGCAGTTAGCTACCACCACTAATAATATAGGGAATTTTACCAGTTCTCTCGGGTATCTTATAATAGGTTATTAGCCTAAGTACTAGTCTACCCCCTAGCAGTCTATATAAGAGTCTCCTCCTAGAGTTAGTACGCTTTTGTACGGCTTAGGAGCCTTCTATAGCCTCTAGTTTTACGCCTCTTATTATTATTTCCGCTAGTACAGGCATAAGCTGCCATTTATAGGGGTCGCAACTCCTGTCTTATGCGCCTACTAACGTAATCCTATAAGGGCGTTATAGCTACATCCTGTAATATAGAAGCCTTAGGTACCTTCTACGGTTAAGGCCTAGCTAAAAGCCTCCCCTACCTAAGTAACTCCTATTTGCTCCTTAAGCGTACCTTACTAGCGTACTACTTTAGTAAGCAGCCGTACTGCCCTAGTGAGTAGCCGTACTGCCCTAGCGAGTAGTCCTATCTATTAATATACTAACACGCGCATCCGTTCTCTTAAGCTATATAGTAGTCTCTCTAGCTAGGATATAATCCTACCTACCTACTAGGTGCACTAAGGGTTAGAGCCTAGCTAAGGGGTAAAATCCCTAGAGCTAGCAGTGGCTACTATATACTACGCCCTATAGGAGGCTAGTAGTAGTATAGGGGCGTAACACCCTATACTACTACCAGTTCCCGTTTTACGTTGCCTATAAAAGTCTCCTTATAATAGGCCAACCGTGTCTTATAGGAGGGGTTATAAATACTTAGTCCCGCGCCAGGCGACCTACTCTACCCTCTCCTACTAACTAAGCTTGTGTCCCCCCTTCTTATAAGCTAGCCTATATCTCTAACTTATTAAGTCCTCGTACGACTGGCCTGTATTTCCTTAAAGCCTCCCCTATATATATGCGTAGGTTACGTACACTACGCCTATTAAGACCCTCCTGTAAGTTACCTAGTTAAGCGCTATAGAGCCGTTAAAGCTGGCCTATATTTCCGCTACTTAGAGCTTTGCCCGTGTTTTTACCTCGTTAAGCTGTCTGGTCGCCGTCGCGTCGCTATTACGTCGCTATCGCGTCTCTATCGTCCAGGTCGCGCGCACTATACCTATTAAGACCCTCTTCTAAGTCACCTGGGTGTTATATACCAGATAGGCCCTCGTAAAGGGGCCTTAACGAGTTCTCTAGGCGGGCCTTAATAAGTTCTTCGCGGTGGCCTTGGGGCCTTAACAAGTTTCATACAATTCTGTAACGCGTTAACCTTAACAAGTTCTTATAAAAAGAGGTTCCCTACGCCCTCGCCGTGTCCCTATAGTCTTAGAGCTAGTGTAAGCCTAAGGGTGTCCTGTTATACGACTAGGACGCGTTTATATTAACTGGCTAGGTAATAAGGCCAGTTTCGGGCCTGGCTACAAGCCAGGTAGTTGTATATCGGGTGGTTTTTATATCTCAGTTTCCCTTAATGGCCCCCCTAGATGGTAGAGTAGGAGCCCTAGGCGGGGGCAGTAGGACTCCTGGTGTTGTTGAGGGCGATGCTTTGTACGATGCTTCGTACGCGTCGCAGGCTCAACACCACAGAACCGCGACGACAGCGCGCTGCACGCGCTGCGACGGCTCCCTACCATCGCCTCTGCACTTGGCCATCAAAAGAAACGATTTCCTGATGATGTTTCCACCCGCGGCGACGTGGACGCGTGTAGTAGGGCTTCGCGGGCAAGCAGCTTAATAAGCGCATTTAATGGCAAATTGATAACGCGGTAAGAGGACTTACTTTTATACCACTAGACCTAAATTCCCTTAGCGTAATAGTATTTACGGACGCCTCCTTCACTAATAATAGGGACCTATTATCGCAAATTGGCTTTATAATTGTACTTACGGACTATAATTAAAACGTAAACATTTTATATTAGTCTTTAATTAAATATAAACGAGTAACCTATAGTGTACTAGCTTCTAAACTATATATATTAGCCTATAGCTTTAATATAGCAGCCGTAATTAAATCAACGATCTAGAAGATCCTATAATTAGAGCAGCTACCCTAGTTTTATATACTAATTTAAAGTCCCTCTACGACTGCCTAGTCAAACTAGGTACGGCATAAAAGAAGAGGCTTATAGTCGACCTAATATGCTTATATTAGGCCTACGAACGACGTAAGATTACAAAGGTTAAATAGATTAGCAGCGGAGATAACCTAGTAAATGCTATAACTAAGGCAAAGCCGTATTAAGCCCTTAAAACCCTAATTAATATAAATAAGCTTAACCTAAAGGTTATAGAATAGGTAGAGCGAGACTAACGGAGTATTTATAGTTTAGTTATGGCCCGCCGGAAGGCCGTATAGTTTATTTACGGCCTGTTAAAGGGCTATATAGTTCATTTTACGGACTATAAGTAGGACTTACGGCTAGCTTAGAGCACCGTTTAGAAGGTAGCCCAGAAGGCACCTTAGGAGGGATTTCCTATATATTTCCTTACGTGTTTTATAGTTCTATTAAGGCAATTACGGAGGCTATATATAAGTGGTTTTATTTTCTAAGTACCGCTAGTATATAATTACAGCACCTAGTATACGAACGCGTATTTACGCGTTTGTTGCACTAACTACCTATATGCTAACTAATTAGGGGGGAGGCGCGTTAGTATATAGACCACATAGTCTACCTTAATAGAATCGACAGTTACCACCATCCTAAAGAGTATACGATATTATACGTATTTCGTGCCCCGGGATATAACTTACTTATATTATTAAGTTGGTACAAATAGATAGTAAATAGTACCCTATTACTTTCTTCTTAAAAATAATAAACCTAGCTAAGTATAACTATAAAGTACACAATAAAGAAATACTAGCTATTTGTTAGGCTATAGAAACGCACTAGCCGTAACTGGCTTAGCGCAGGCGAGGCGCAGGCGAGGCGCAGGCGAGGCGCCTACAAAACATAGTCGCCCCGCACCAGAGAACAGCAGAATTTAGTTCTATAGTTCTACTTTATTAAGAACCAGATACTCTTTACATCCTATTACTATTATTACGTTACTACATGCCCTAAGGACCTTAGCGTCCTAACAGTACTAAATTCTCATCCCTTTTTAGGGGTAGTAGCCCGACAACGGTCTGCGAAGGCTATAACTACGTAGCAGCAACCCTCTATCGAGAAGACGACCTATATTTATTAACTATATCGCAGCCTATTGACCTAATGGCGAGACGCGGGCGTACTAGCGCAGTGCATACTACTAAGACTAGGGATCGGCCCTAGGATAACATAGGCGAACCTATGTCGTCCTAGATAGAATCGGAAGCTATAGGCGAAGGGGATATATAGAAAGAAATATAATAGCTAGAGAATAAGAAGCTACAACTCCTAGAGTAAAGAAAACTATACTTACTTAGAGAAAAGGTGGAAGTACTAAGACGGCGTTAACACGGCAAGGTGACGTTAACTCCTATTCCTAACCTATCTCTATAATCTTAAATAATCCCATTAGAGTACTTAGGGGGTAGCCTAATGCATTCGAGCCTTAAGCGGAGGGCTATTAATATATTAGGTGCTCCATTAAAACAGGCTGTTAAGATAGAGAAGATTGCTCTATATTATAGCAAGTCTATATAAAAGCACTAAGACTTTCGCGATAGCTTAAAGCTAGCATTCCGCCTAGAGCGCGACGGCTTTATAAATAAGGATACTAAAGTCGCGTTTATTATATAATATATAAAGGGGACTAACTAAACCCTTTAGCTATAGTACGAAGATAACTATCTAGATATATAGTTTACCTAGGAGGAGCTTATGGAATTCTTACTTAACTAGATTAAAAGTCCTATTAATTAAGAACTCTATATAGCCCTAACCTATATAAAGGCAATATAGTGAACCGATTAACTAGTAAACGAGTTTACTGCTTACCTAACCTCCTTAAAAGCGTAAATTAACCCTCCTTATAATATAAAGTATCTAATAATATATCTATTCGCGAAGCTGCGGCTAGAGCTATAGGTTACTATTACTAACTATTAAGAATTCCCTTAAACTCGAGACCAGCTAGTTTCCCTAGCTGCCCTATTAAAGGAAAACTAGAAGAGCGTAAGCGCCCTATAGGGTAAAAGCAATAGGCGCGCCGCGAACTTAAATATAAAGACTACCTAGTTAGGTAATTTAGGGAAAGCGGACTCCAAAACTACCGCTAGCGACTTAATAGTAGGGCGAAGCAATACCGCCGGGGGCTTAACTTAGCCTAAAGGAAACTGCTTAAAATGTAGGTAGCTAGGATATTAGTGGCGATAATATAAAGAGTAGTAACGGAATTAACCACTACCTAGCAGCGTAAACGCTACCTCTATACTAGGAAAAGATAAGCGCCCTTAGACCCTCTTATAGCTATAGGGTGCAAGCTCCTACTAAATCATAAGGAAGCTATTACTATCTTAGGTAAAGTCCTCCTAAAGAAGACCTAGAAGGAGACCTTAGTAATACTTAATATTAGTGCCGAAGTAAATATAGTTAACTAGCGATTTACTATAGAGTGTAACTTTAAAACGCTAGACGTAGAGCTGCCTACCTACTCCTAGTTAAATAAGACTTAGGTATATTACTATAAGGCCTATAAGGTACCACTAAGAATAAAGGACAGCTAGGGCAAAATTAGGGAAGTAACCCTTATCTACTATAGAATGGCTAACGCATCCCCTACTGTTACCCTAGGTATACTAGGGTTAAAGAAGGCCCGACTTCTTATTAACTATAAAGAGAAGGTATAGCGATAGAAGCTAAACGGCTTGTCCCTATTACTATAAACCCCTAAGGGTTTTATAGAGTCTCTCTAAATAAAATCTAGAGTCTTTACCCTATTGACTTCTGGAGTAATACCTAGTAAGTAAGATAACAGCAGCTTACTAGTCCTCCCCCCATAGTTAAAGGAAGTTAGTAATATCTTTTCCTATAAGGAAGCAGAAAAGCTACCCTAATACCACTAGGGCGACTATACTATTAACCTAGAAGAGGGATAGGAGGCCCTATATAGGCCGCTCTATAACTTCTCAGCTAAGGAGCTGGAAGTCCTAAGGGAGTACTTAGATAACGCCTTAGCTAAAGGCTAAATCTAACTAAGTACTAGTCTTATAGGGGCACCTATCCTCTTTATACCTAAAAAGGATAGAAAGCTATGGCTCTATATAGACTATAGAGGCCTTAATAAGGTAATAATTAAGAATTGTCTTGCACTACTATTAATTAGTAAGATCTTAGACTGCTTAGTAGGTTCTAAGATATTTACTAAGCTAGACCTAACGTATGCGTATTACCGCCTTTATATCCGTCATAGTAATAAGTAGAAGACGGCGTTCCACACGCGCTATAGCCACTTTAAGTACTTAGTTTTGCCTTTTAGACTAATTAACGGACCAGCAACCTTTTAGGGCTATATTAATCGGGCCTTATTAGGACTAGTAGACGTCTTTTATATAGTCTACCTTAATAATATTCTAATTTTCTCTGAAAATCTAGAGGAATATTAGCGCTACGTAGTAGAAGTATTACGTAGGTTATAATAATACCAACTATATACAAACCTTAAGAAGTGCAAGTTTGGCGTATAGGAGATTAAGTTCCTAAGATATATTATTAGCCCTAAGGGCGTAGCGATAGATTCTAGCTGGGTAGAAGCCATTACCAAGTAGGAGAGCCCTTAATCCTATAGGGATATCCAGGTCTTCCTAGGTTTTGCCAACTTCTATTATTAGTTTATCTATAAATACTCTGCTATTATAAAGCCTATTACTAATCTCCTAAAAGGAGTAAAGAACGGCCGTAAAGCTAGGCCTTTTAATTAGCTAAAGGAGGCGGAGTAGGCGATACACTAGCTTTGCGACGCCTTTATAACGGCGCCGCTTCTATAATACTATACGCCGGGCTTACTAACCTAATTAGAAACTAATACCTCTATATAAGGCCTAGCAGCAATTATATTACAGCTATTTAAAGATAGCCTTTAGCATCCAATAGCCTTCTAGTCTAAGAAGCTTTCGCTAGTAAAGCGCAACTATAAAACCTATAATTAAGAGCTACTAGCTATTATAGAGGCTTTTAAGCATTAGAGATACTATATTAAGGGGCTATTAAGCCGCCTAAAAGTGCTTTTAGATTATAACAATTTAAAGGGTTTTATAAAAGTAAAAGCCCTTAATAAATAGTAAGCTAGATAGGCTATAACCCTAGCTGCCTATAACTTTATTATTAAGTATAGGGCGGGAAAAACGAACCCTGTAGACGCGCTGTTAAGGCAACCCCTAGGCATAGGGGGTCCGCTAAAAAAAAACACTATACTACTACTGCTCTAAAGGACTTTAGGAATATAGGGCCACTAACTTAAAGTAAAAGTCCTATTAGGTGTATAGGAAAGCGAGCCTTCTATAGAGGTGTCGCTTTTATAGCTATAAGCCAGCGACCTAATGGAGGTACGCCTAGGCAATATAGCATTACGGTTTAACTGGGCAACCTATACGTATGCTGTTAAGCAGCGTATAATAAGGACCTAAGTTAGAGTAATAAGCGCTTAAGAGAGTGCCTATAAGTCTAGTACGGAAACAGTTGTTAAGCTTATTAAAGAACTTCAAACTATAGATAACTTTATACTATAAAAGCGCAGCAACAGCGTAGATATGGCGAGACACCGTTAACGCGCCCACTTAAAGCCTATGTGGCAGTTTAATTCTAATAGACTACTTTATTACTGCGGGAGGCTATATATGCCCCTAGATCTAGTAGTTTATATAGAACTCCTACAGATCTACTACAATAATGCCCTAGCTAGGCACTTTGGTAAGAAAAAGACTCTAGATCTACTTATACGTAAGTACTACTAGCCTAGTATAAATGCGGACGTTATAAGCTATATCTCTACCTATAATCTATACTAGCGTATATATACGCCTTAATATCGCCCTTATAGCAAGCTCTAAGCGCTACCTTACTTAGATTAGCTGTGGTAGGAGATTATAATAAACTTTATTATAGGCCTACTACCTAGTAAATGAGGCGATAAGGTATATAACGCGATATACGTAATAGTCGACCATTATACTAAGATAGCCTTATATCTGCCTATAGTAAAAACTATTACTACAACTAAACTTACGGATCTTTTTCTTAATAAAGTAGTACGCCGTTTTAGAGCCCCTAAAGGGATTATATCTAATCGCGGTAGTATCTTTACTAGTAAGTTCTAGTCAGAGCTATACTTTACTGCGAAGATTAAATATAGGCTAAGTACGGCCTTTTACCCGTAAATAGACGGGTAAATTAAACGCTAGAACTAAACCCTAGAGTATTACCTCCGTGTATTCTATAATAAGAAGTAAAGTAACTAGGTAGGCCTCTTATTACTAGCCAAATTCGCCTATAATAATACTAAACATAGCACGATGGGTATAAGCCCGTTCTATACCTGCTATAGGTTTTACCTACGTCTAGAATACGAGGTTAAGGTAGATAATAGTAGTTCTATTCTAGCCGCCTCTAAGAGGATTAAAAGAATATCCCTTAAATATAAAACGCTGGCGAAGCGCTAGGAATACGCCGCCGAGGCGTAGGTAAAATACTATAATTATTATTACTAATTATAGGTATATAAATTAGGGGATCTAGTTTTACTATTAACTAAGAACCTTAAACTAAAAAGGCTAAGTAAGAAACTTATAGCACGCTTTATTAGACCTTTTAGTATAGCTAAACTAGTTAGAAAGTAAGCATACTAACTATATCTACCTACGTCTTACCATATCCACGTAGTGTTTTATATTAGCTTACTAGAGCTATATAAACAATATAAAGGCACTACTAGAGACCCTTTACTAGGGCCTATTAAGCTAGACGATTAAGAGGACTAAGAGGACTAATATAAGGTAGAAGAAGTACGTAGAAGGAAGGGATATAACTAGACCCTATAGTACCTAGTTAAGTAAAAAGGCTAGTTAGAAAAATATAACAAATAGGTCCTAGTAGAGGATATTAATAAGGACGTAAAAGAGACGTATAATAGTTACTTTACCCTAAGGGGTAAATAAAAAGAAAGTAGGTAGGAGAATAAAAAACTTTTAATTATAACTAAGATTACGCCCTACTAGTGGGGCGATGACGGAACGACGGTGGAGTAACGGCAGTACGCTAATAGAAATATAGATACTCTACAGCTCTAGCGAATCCTCCCTCTCCTCCCCTCCTTCCTTATCCTCCTCCTCCTCTCCCTCCTTATCCTCCTCCTCTTCCTCCTCCTTATCCTCCTTACCCTTATCCTCCTCCTTATCCCTTATAATAGGAGGCATATTAGCCTATAGGTACTATTAGTATACGCTATAACGGCGAAATACCTACGCTACGATATGTACTAAAGCGCGCATTATATTAAGAATTCCTTTAAAAGTATAACGGATAGCCTATAATTCCTATACTTAAAGTAGGGGAAAGTCTTCGCCCTTTAGGCGCTAGCGGAGACCGTGCTTAGCGCTAGTACGTACTAAGGCCTTAACATCCTTTATAAAGGACTTCTGGGCGGCAGCAACGCGAGCATTAAGGTTAGCTATATCTCCGCCAGTAACCCGCCGGCGCTTAGCCCTATTAATAAGGGCGAGTAGCTTATTTAGGCGGCTATAGAAAGCCTTAGGGACCTAGTCTATTAGCTATTAGAACCTAAACTAACGCACTTAGACTTACTAGTTAGCATAACTTATTTAGTCATTAGCAGTACCCATAATTGCGGTTAGCCTGCTTGCCGTAGGTGGCCTACCTAGCGGTGGCTACGCGCTTAGCGTAGCGGAGGTAAATTAGTTCGAGTAAGGCTAGGGAAGCACCTTACGAATAACGAGGAAGCTTAGACGGCGTCTAGTAGGGTTAGCGACAGCTATAAGCTAGTATAAAGAATATTTACGGAAGACTCGCCAATAGGCGGACCGGCGGCGCTACGCTTGCGATTTATAATTGATTAGAAGTTATAAAGAAGGCGAGTCGTAGGCTAAACGAATTAAAATAGAATTAGAAGGGAAATCTAATATCCTACTTAGGTGGGAACTCCTACCTTTATAGATCTCTATAAGGTCCTATTATTATATTATCCTATTATTATATTATCCTATCATTATATTATCTGATTTACTTAAATTTATTAAAAACTTTTTATTTAGAGAAGGACAATAATAGCACTCCTATTGTATAATAGCGTTGGCTAAGGACAGCCGCTTAAAAAGGGGGGGGGTAATTATTAGGCTATAGAGACGCACTGGCCGTAACCGGCTTAGCGCAGGCGAGGCGTAGGCGAGGCGCCTATAAAACGTAGTCGCCCCGCACTAAAGAATAGCAGAATTCAGTTCTACAGTTCTACTTCATTAAGAACCAGATACTCTTTGTATCCCGTTACTGTTGTTACGTTACTACATGCCCTAAGGACCTTAGCGTCCTAACAGTATTATTTAATTACTCTTTTAATAGTATATAGAGCTTAAAGATATAAACTTCTAGATTAAGATATATATGGATTATAAAGCCCTAAAGTACTTTATAACTATAAAGCAGCTTACTAAATAATAAGCTTAATAGGATAAAATACTCTTCTAATTTTTCTTTATAATTATATATCGTTCTAGTAAGTAAAACTTTAAGGCTAATACCCTAACCTAAAGAAAATAAAATATAGGACCCTAAGATAAGCTAAAGACCTAATATTAGACGCGCGCCCTCCTTTATCTAGAATAGCTTAACCTACGGATTTTTAAGGAGCTAGGCTTCTAGTAAAATAAGCTAGTACTAATAGAGGAGTCCTTAAATAAGCTAATAAGGCTAATTAACCGCCTCCTAACTGCAAACCGCACGGCTAATACCCTAAGGGCCCTCCGCAAATAAGCCGTAAAAGTAAACCCCAATTTTAAAATAGAGGAAGGATTGCTCCTATACTAGGAGCGGCTTATAGTCCCTAATATTAATAATCTACAGACTAAACTAATCCGCGAAGCTTATTACTAAGTCTTTACGGTATACCCTAGCAAGAATAAAACCTATAAAATTATTAACTGCCGCTACTACTAGCCGAGAATAGTTATAAATATTAATTAATATATACGGAACTATAAAGACTGCTAAAGAGCTATAATCTTATAGGATAAGACCTTAGGACTACTTAAGCCACTCCTAATACTAAAGCGCCCTTAGCAGTATATTTTTATAGACTTTTATAAACTACCTAGGGACCATAACGGATATAATATAGTTATAGTTATAGTTAACCATTTTAGTAAACGCCTATTCTTAATTCCCTATTATAAGAACATTAATGCTAAAGAGGCAGCCTAGCTATATATCTATTACGTCTACTAAATCTATAGACTACTAGATACTATTATATCTAATTATAGGCTATAATTTATATCAGCCTTCTAAAATAAGTTTACCTAGATCTTAGGCATTAAGCTAAAGCTTTTTATAACTTATTACCCCTAAACAGACGGTTAGACGGAGATTATAAATTAGTACCTAGACTAGAGGCTTAGGCCCTTTATTAACCATTTCCAGAATAACTAGTTTAAACTACTACCCTTAATAGACTACGCGTAAGCAACCCTACCCTATAACTCTATAGGGTTTACCCCAATTTAGCTAGAAATGGGATACTTACCCTATATAAGCTTTAACTAGAAAAGGCTAGAAGAACCCTAGACTATATAAGAGAAGCCATCCTATACTAAGGCCTAATAGTACGCCTAATAATTAGAGGAAGCCTAAACGGTAGCCCGTAAGAACTTAGAAAAAGCTTAAAGGTTAATAGAATAGCAGGCGAATAAACACCGTTAAGAGCCTAACTTTGCCCCTAGTAATATAGTCTAGGTTATAATAAGGAATTAGAAAACTTAACAACCTAGCCGTAAGCTAGACTACTAGATAGCAGGACTATATAAGGGTTTTAAAAAGATAGGCAACTTATTTAAGATAAAGCTCCTAAATTTAATTAGGGTTTACCCTATCTTCTTACTAGATAAGTTACGGAAAGCTATAAATAACTTATTACCTAGATAAAAGAATAAGCCTCCCCTACTAGTTTAAGTAAACGGTAATAATAAATAGGAAGTTAACGAAATACTAGCCTATAAGATAGTATAGGGAACGCTAAAATACTATATTTAATAGAAGGGCTATAATCCTAACCTAACCTAGTACCGTACGTGGAACTTTATAGGCTACCCCTAAAAGCTTAAAGCGTTTTATAACTAATACCCTAATATACCTAAACCCCTAAAGTACCTAGATAAATAAATAGAATACTAGTATAATAAAACAATAAGTTACTAGAAGAATATAGGGACAAAAACGCCCTAAAGCCCTAATATAGCTATTTACCAAATTCTGCCATATTCTGCCGTTTTCTGCTAGTACTATAAAATATCAAATATCTAGGAACTTTGACCGCCGGTTAAAGTTATCTAATTAGTTAAATCCATGCCAAGACTTTTAGCGGCTACTTTTTTAAGCCTAGTGCTTCCACTTAGCCTATAATTGCCTTTATACTTAGTCTGGACGTACTTATATCCCCTTTATCTCCTTATCTTATATTTTATAATCCTACGTTTATAAGCCTAGTACTACCCTACTTCTAACTAAGCCTAAGGGCAGGCTTTCTTTCAAAGAGGGGGGTGATGTAACGGCGCTATCGCACGTTACCTGCCAAATTCTACCATATTCTGCCGACCTGCGATTGGCCCACCCAAAGCTAGCGCCTTAGCGGCTTACCCTATATATTTATTTACATCGGTCCTAGCGACCCCTTTTCCTTCTCTTTAGCTTAGTATTTTTATAAGATAACATTATATAAGCTTTGGTTCAGAAGCATTTATACAAGCCGTCACAGTAATTAGGATATATCGGGCTTATACTAGGAGTATTACAAAGATATATAATCCTAAATGCCTCTTCTTTAGCGCTAGTAATAAGTAGAATTCTATAATGCGAGCTATATATAATATATAAACTAAATTGCTTAAAGTAGAAAGACTTATATTTAGTTAAAAGATACCGGAATATCCTATATCTTCTAAGTATAAGGTTAGATATATTATAGATTTATCTAGCCTATAGCCAAATAATAAGAATGTTACTAAAATATATAAAAATATAAGAGATTATATCCTAGATAGATTCTATATATAACTAGGTTCTAATATAGATAGATATAATACTTATATATATTAAAGAACAAAATAAGTATAATATACCCTCTTCTTGGCCTCTAAAAGTGCTTTAGAAGACAGATACTCTATTTAGGCGTGTTTTATTGCGAATATTTAGACCCTTAACTATAAAACTTTTACTATAAGTAAATTACAGTAGAGGACTAGGAAAGAATATATAAATTATAAGAAAAAGTATAATATATCTATAATATTATATTACTATATTTAAGTTATAATATAGACGTTATAAACTCTTATATTTTTCCTTGGCGATTTAATATAATATAATTAAGATAATATTAAACGAAGAGATACAAACACGTAAGATATTTATTTATATTATCTACTCCTATTAACGTAGATATGGGCTTTATAATAGTATTTGTTATATATTTTAGTACTAGATTGCCTACATAGAGCAGAGTACTAATTATAAGCCATATCTTTATTGTAAGGCACATTGCTAGGGTGTATGGTAGGGAGTAGGCAAGCCAAGCATGAGTTACAGAAGAGTCGATAGAAGAGGACGATATAGTAATGAGGGTAGGCAATAGCCTAAGTATAAAGACGAACCGATGACTCATACTCGGCTTGCCTGCTCCCTACCGTACACCCTAGCAATGTGCCTTACATTCAAACCGATAAGGAGGACAGGAGGGCTATAAGCCCGAGGAGCTTATAAGGAGGTTCCAAGGGCTAGCCAAAGGCTACTATAGCCTTGGCAGCCTAAGAGCTTCCGGGCGTGCACCCGAGTAAGGGTTAAAATAACCCTTATATTGCCCCCCCCCCTTCGTTAAGGGGGTCGCAGTCGTCTAAGTTAATGTAAGCGTTATATAAGCAGCTTGTGATTGGATAATCGCCTGGGTCCGAGATAATGGTTCTGCCAAGAGACGGCCCGGATACGTCCTCGTCACCGCGACTTTACTATTAGCACCTCCACTGATCCACGCATTATTTGTGGTTCCCGCGGGGTTGCTTCTTACCTTTTATTCTATTCTAAAGAATCTTAGCCTGATAATGGAAACACACGGTCGTGGCGCTTCTCTGCGGAGAGTGGACCCCAATTATTCTTAGCCTCTCTTATACTCATGCATTTTATGTAACACCCTACCTTCCATCTTACGAAATTAATGATAAGAAAAACGGAGCCGTGATGCATGTACCTTCTTAGGGAGGCAGAGTTATTTTTATGGTGGCTTACTTGGCAAGGCTGCAGCGGATCCACGCAGCAGGTCCTAGCACTGCCCACGAGGGAGAACGCCATTCTCGCTGCCGGGCGCTATCTTTCCCATCCCAAAAGTTGTAGTGGCTTTGCATATGTGGGGTTTTTATGGGATGCTGGCCTTCCAGACGTCTGCGCCTTCCAATAAACGATCATTTATCAGTTGAGGTGAATGTGTACATACGCTCTACCTACGAGATATGTGTCGTGCTTATCTTGCCCCGGTATATGGCTAACGGCCCGGGCTAAATGATAGGTAATGGCTCTGGCCGAACTATAAAATGTATGGATAAGTAGATTTTCCTTTAGTGATGATAAAGTTAAGTGGGGGCCTTAGCAAAGCATTTATCTTTATTTAATGCGTTAGGGGCCACTCCGCTGATTTCCTCGTCTCTTTCTTCTCATTTAATCCTCTCCATTCCATCGCTCTAGCCTGAAATATGTCTGACTTTCCTCCTACCCTTCGTCACACTTCCAGTCAAGATTCCTACCAGGAGGAGCCGGCCTCAGCGCCGGGTCTTCGCTGGACTCCACGACTGGCCATACTTTCAACCGTTACTATCTCAGCCTGCATAGCAGCATCTATCGCCATCATTATGATCTCAGATACAAAGATTGTGGCATCATGGAAGGTCTCGCCCGCAGTACTTCTTGCTATACTTTCATCAATCATGAACCTCGCATTCAGCACAGCGCTGACCGGCGGGGTTGCTATCACATGGTGGCTATGTATTTCTCGCCATCAAGGCACAAACGTATCACAGCTGCACTATATCTGGGATCGGGGAGAAGGGATCGGCTTTATACCTGCCGTTCGTGCACGCTTTGACGCCAGGCGTGTGGCGCTAATCGCAGCCTTCGTTGCCACGGTGCAGTTCGTTCACAATCCCCTGCTGCAAAGAGCAACGCACCAGAAGACCCATGCCCATATCACAAAGTTACCTATGCAGTTGGATATAGCGCAACGTCTACCGGATGGTTGGACAGGCTATATCGGAAACGGCTCAGCTATCACCATGATAGGATCCCGCCTTGGCCTCTCCGATGTACAACAGTGGTGGCGAAACGATACCATCTTGACTCGAAATGAAGATGGTTACAATTGCAATGGAACATGCGAAGGCACGGTCAAAGGCGCAGGAATATGCTATCACTGCTCATCCACTACAGAGTATCTTGACTTATCTACAACCGAGACTGATGGTTCAATCGTCTTTGCCATTAACTCCACCATGGCTCAAAATGCTACTGGCGTACCCTTTCTTCGGTTGACGACTCTCTACTCGTCAGACGTCAACGACTCATGTATTGCAACTCTCACCGTAGATACCTGTGATATTGGAGCGGCTGTCGTAGAATACCCTATTACCATCCAGAACTCTACCGTCTTACTCAACCGTGGCGAGCTCCAGAACATGACGGTCGTCTCGACATATATCTCCGCCGGGGATTTACCCACCGCCCCAAGGAATGCGGGAGCCGGGCCCCTCGCCGGGCTCAACAACTTCTTCGGCTACTATCTATACGCTAACGTCACCGAGATGTATGACCCGGACCTGAACAAGTCCACTTACAGCGGCCCTAGCATGATCGCTGACCTATTCTTCCAGCCCGAGTCGTCGAGCTACTCCGCCTACACTTTCTCCAAATGTGGGCTCAAGTGGTCCAGTCCTACCGAGTACGTCCTGAACTCGATGCACGACTTCATGTTCCGTGCCGCGTTGCGCGCTGGTAACAGCATCGAAGCGCAGACATTCACCGCAAGGCGCACCAGCCAGGCGTTGGTGTTCCACTCGGACCATCGCTACCTTGTTGCTGCTCTGGTTCCCATTCTGCTTGCGCTTCTCTCCGTGCTGTCCCTACTGTGGGGATGGTGGCGGCTCGGGAGGCCGGTTAATCTTAGTCCGCTGGAGACGGCTAGGGTGCTCGGCGCGCCGATCTTACAGACTACCAGGCCGGACGCTACGGTCGAAGAGATGCTGCAAGATGGGGAAATCGGCCAGAGGAGGGTCAGGCTTGAAAGAGGGCTGGTGGTGGATATCACGCATAGTAGGGGAATTAGTGATAAGAAAGTGACAGAGTGTGGACAAGGCGCCCAAGAGGAGACGAGCAGGGCGGGGAAGACTAGGTGTGATGTTGCTGCTGTTAAAGTTAAAGATGGAGAGGAGTGAATAAGATGGGTTAAGGCGCCCGTAGAACTTGCGACGAGCAGGTGGACCGGCCGGATTCTCAGTTTGCCTACGATACGGATCTGAATTTCGACGATATAGATCTGGATTCTTGACAACATCATTCTAGAAGGCTTTAGGCAGTCAGGCCTATCTCCCCCTAGCCAGCCTTGAACCCCTTCCGACGATAACAGTCCGCCTAAAATTCCTACGCCTAAACATGCTAATAATGCGGACGATGCAGACGATCCTATATATTCTTTTTACTTTAACTCTACTTAAAGTAGTAGACCTTACTAATTTTATTTTACAAATCGATTCTATAAGTCTTAGATAATATCTTTTATATATAAAGTTATAGCTTTACTAGTTCTAATTAGGTAAATACTTAAGGAAGTAAAGGGAGAAGTAAAAGATTTTTAATACCTAGCTAGCTTGCCTATATATATAATCCTATAAATTTTGTTTTAAAAATGGATTTTATATATAACGAAGCCTTATAGTAGATACTATGGTAGACTTGTTAATAGGCTAGGTATATAGGTAAACAAGAAGTTAATAACGTAAATATAACTAGTAGAGTAGTTGCTCAATAAATTAACTCTAATTATATTCTAAGATTATAGAATTTAAGTCTATTATTCTATATTGTTAAAGAGCAATCGTATAGAAAGTCGCGTTGATTTTAGTAGGGCTACTAGATAACTAATAGAACACGTTAATTTAGGTTTTACAGCCGTTGCAAAGCACCCCCTATAGCCTTATAATATGGCTCTATATTTAATAAATAAAGACCGATTTTATAACCCTAGAATAGAGCTATAAAATGGGCCCCTATATATAAATTGGATTAATATTAGTGGAATTATATGGGGTGGATTGCTTTAATAAGAGGGTGTGCTGCTGCGGCGTGGCGATTTTTACCAGTAGACGTACGGGCACCCACCTCGTGTACGGTTTTCCTCACCAAAATATCCCCAAATACACCTTTTTATACCACCTATAACTTAATAACCTTTAAATAAATTTTTGCAAGAATTAAAACATGGCTTATTAAATACTGAAACTGTAATTATATATATATATATATATTTTTTTTTTAAAAAAAATAAAATTAAAAAAGGACTTTTTTGATATTAACGAATATTAATAATATTAATATTAATAGGCCTATTATATAGCTGTATTATTTATAAATATATAACAATTATATAAATAATTCTTTTTTATATAAATTATATTAATATTTATAGGTAAACTATAGGCCCCTTCTTTATAAGAGTACTATAAAAAAATTAAGGATATTACTAGCCTATAGTCCCTTAAAAAAGGACTACTTAAGTACCGTAAATAGCTAGTAGTAGTAAAGGAATAGAACTTACGGACTTGGCTTATCGCTAAAGCATATACTTAGGTCTCTACGGCCTACCCAAAAAAATAAGACCTATAAGATTATTAGCGAATAATACTACTAGCCTAAAATAGTTATAGATATTAACCGTTATATATAAAACTGTAATAACTACTATAGGTTTATAATTCCACGAGATAAAACTCTAGGACTATTAAAACCTCTTCTAATACTAGAACGCCCCTAATAGTATATCTCTATAGATTTCTATAAACTACCTTTAGACTATAACGGATATAATATAGTTATAATTTCAGTTAACCGCTTTAGTAAGCGCCTATTCTTAATCCCTTATTATAAGAATATTAATGCTAAAAGAGGCGGCCTAAATATATATCTATTACGTTAACCGAATTTGCGGACCGCTAGATACCATTATATCCAATTATAGGCCGTAGTTTATATTAGCCTTTCAGAACGAGTTTACTTGGATCTTAGACATTAGGCTAAAGCTTTTTATAGTATACCACCTCCAGACAGACGGTTAGACGGAAATTATAAATTAATACTTAGGCCAGAGACTCCGGCCTTTTATTAACTACTTTTAGAATAACTAGGCTAAACTACTACCCTTAATAGACTATACCTAAGCAACTTTACTCTATAATTTTACGGGATTTGCCCCTATTTAACTAGAAATAGGCTACTTACCCTATATAAGCTTTAACTAGGATAGACCGGAAAGACCCTAAACTATACGCAAAAAAACTATCTTATAAGGAGGCCTAGTAGTACGCTAAGCGCTTAGAAAAATCCTAGACAGTAGCCTGTACAAATTTAAAAAAGGCTTAGAAATTAATAAAATAGTAGGTAAATAAGTATAAACACGAGCCTAACTTTACCGTAGGTAATATAGTCTAGGTTATAATAAGGAACTAAAAGACGGGACGGCCTAGCTATAAGCTAAACTATTAAATAGCAGGACCATATAAGGTCCTTAAAAAGATCAGCAACTTATATAAAGTAAAGCTCCCAGATTTAATAAAGGTTTACCCTATTTTCTTACTAGATAAGCTATAGAAAGCTACAAACAACCTATTACCTAAATAAAAAAACGAACCTCCCCTACTAATTTAAGTTAATGGCGATAACAAATAGGAAATTGAAGAAATACTAGCCTATAAACTAGTAAGGAGAACGCTGAAGTACCGTAGTTAGAAAGGCTATAACCTAGATCCTACCTAATACCCTATATAGAACTTTATTATAGTCCCTATAAGCTTTAAAAAAAATTATAATAGTTACTCTAATAAACTAGGACCCCTAAAGTACCTAAACAAGTAGATAAAGTATTAGTATAGCGAAGATAATAAGCTATTAAAAGAACATAAGGATAAGAACGCCCTATAGGTATAATACGGATATATAAAGCCTAAGGGCAGCTTTACTAAGGGGGGGAAGTAATACTATAGTATTAGTAGAACCCGGTAGAATCTAGTTAGTAGAATTTAGTAGAACTTTATAGTTATGTAACTAGAGGACCGTATTAAAAAACCCTACTTTAGCTGGCACTACTCTTCTTCTCCTTTCCTTTCTCTAGCTTTAGGTCCTTATTTATAGATAATCTAATTATATAGGCCTGCATATCCCTCTTGCTATACTTATATCTCGATTAACTAAGTCGCTAATACTAGGGATAGCACGCTGTAGAAAGCTTTAATTTAATGTTTAAAATCTAGGTAAGTTTGTTCTAAAAAGCCAATATAAACTACAGCCTATAGTTAGATATAGTAGATATATAATTAGGCCATCTCCTTAATATTAATATTTTTATAATAGGGGATTATGTTACGGACCTTATATTGGCAGTAGTAGCACTACTGAGGAGAGACATAAACGGACTAGTGGTGGAAGCACGGGAGGTGCTGGAACCAGTCGCACCATGGGACGAGGGGTAGCCAAGTCATATGACAAGTCACGGGAGGGGATCTGTTGATCTGAGGTCTGCTTACGTACCTCACGTACCTTGCGTACCTCACGTACTCAGTATTTCTAAGGCGCAGTATTGTGTATTTAAAGGACCACAGTCCCTACCTAGATAGTTCTCTTCTTTGTAGTGAATCTCAGAATACAATTAGAGTTAATCTGTTAGGCAACCACTCCACTAGTTATGTTATTGTTGTTAACTTCTTGTTTACTTATATACTCAGCCCATTAATAAGTCTACTATAGTTCCTGCTATAAGGCTTTATTATAGATTAAGAATAGGCGCTTACTAAAGCGGTTAATTAGAACTAGAACTATATTATATCCATTATAGTCTATAAGTAGTTTATAAAAGTTTATAAAGATAAACTGCTAAGGGCGCTCTAGTATAAGGAGTAGTTTTAGTAGTCCTAGGGCTTATCTTATAGGGGTATAGCTCTTTAGTAGTTATTGCAGTTCCGTATATATTGGTTAATATTTATAAATATCCTAGGCCAGTAATAGCGGCTACTAATAATCTTACGGGTCTTATTCTTATTAGGGTATATATCATGCGATACGCTACCCATACCTGCGGTATGGGCTGGAGAGCTTATAAGGCATTCCAACCGGCAGTCCGTCCAGTCGCGAGACACTACTGCTACCTTTTTGGTGGTTTGTATGGTCGAGTGGGTTAGGCTTAGGCATAACAGTATACTATAACGACTTAACTATAAGCTTTATAGATTAGCTCTATTTATAGGTTATTTATATTTAGTACTATAAGCCGCCCCTAGTATAGAAGTAGTCTTTCTTTTATTTTAAAATCCTAGTTCTTTTCTACAGCTTATATACAAAGGGCCTCTAAGGCGTTAGCCATATAGTTTACTATTAAAATGCGGCTAATAAGTCCTATGATTTTGTCTAAGTCTTCCTCTATTAGTACTAGCTCGTTTTACTAAAAGTCTATTTCTTTAAGGATCTATAAGTTAAGCTATTTAGGACAGAAAAGGATATATATCTAGTACTAAGCCTTTAGCTTATTCTAGGGTTCTATATCTTACTCCCTTTAGGTTAAAGCGTTAGCCTTAAAGTTTTACTTATTAGAATAATAAATAATTATAAAGAAGAATTAGAAGAGTATTTTAGCCTACTAGGCTTATTAACCAGTAAGTTACTTTATAGTTATAAAGTACTCTAGGGCTTTATAATCCGTATATATCTTAATTTAGGAGTTTATACCTCTAAACTTTATACGCTATTATTACGGAGTAAGTATAAGCGACGATAATATATAGCGGAGTAGATACTGTCGGGAATGAGGCAATTTGCCGTCACGTACGGCAAACTGCCGTCACGTGATGGCAAGTTGCCATCACGTGTCGCCGCGGCACTAACGTGGCGAGGAGCCCTAGGCTCCTCGCCCTTCCTCATTCCAATCAAAAAAAAGCTTTATTAACTAACATCACTATAACCCTACTCGAGTAGTCGTTATTGGTGAGTCACCCTATATAACCAATACTAATCAGTAGTTAAATACACAGTTAACTATAGAGCAGCTAGGTTTTCAAATAGAAGAGATAGTCTTATATAGGGGTGCCATATACGCTTATATGAAATGGATCCCAGCAATACTATACTACCTTAGACTTACAGAAAACTAGTAACAGAAGTGTTACTAAGTACTAGGAGATACTAAGTTACGTCTATTACGTAGAATAACCGCGTTTATAAAGATTTGGTTAAGTACTTTAGGTCAGAAGTATCACTAAACCTAAGGTCCTAAGTTAACGTCCAAAACGCGTTAAACAACATCTTAAATTGCCTACCTCTTAATAGCAAACCTATGAGATCCTATAAAACCGAAAATCCTACCTACCTTCGACGTACGACACCCCGTCAATTCTACACCTACTATAGCATTAACCTACCTAAAGAAGTATAAGGAAAACATTAACCTAAAGACATAGAATAAAGCTATAATTGACTTTACAAACGCTAATGAACAAGACTTAAATAGATTTTTATTATACTATATAGCATATTATAAGGACAGTAAATATAATAATACCGCGCTATAGGAATGTATAAAGGAGGACTTTATTAGATAGATAAAGGAAATATAGGCCCCCGTAAACAAGGATATCATATAGGACTTTTATAACTTCCTTTAGGAGAATAGAGTATTTGTCCCTAAGGACGGGGATACTATTAGAGATAATATTTAGAAGTAGGTTCTTAATGTAAAAGAAGAGCATAAATAGACTATATAAGAGATTAAGCACTAACTACGCACTATAAGGAAGCTTAACTTACAATGGAATCCAAGTAATATACCACAAAAGACGCGTTCTAATTCCATTGCTCTAGGTACAAGTTCTTCTATTCTATATCTATCGCCTCTACCTCTATCTTTAGTTCCCCAGAATTCACTAATTTAACCTATAACTTTAACCACTGCCTCTTAACACAAGCAAGTATAAGATCCCCTTACTTCGCAATTTACTAACCTTTAAACTCCACCAACTAGACCTACGTCCCCACTATAGCCTATAATATAACTCCTACCTCCTCTATCTTAATCTTAAATTGGAGGCAGTTTAAAATTGCTTATAGAGCTTATAAAGCTCTATTCAGATTAGGAGAAGAAGTTTAGCAGGGAATTATATAATATTCTTAATTCAAAACTACGTATCTTCTATAACTATTACCAGAAGGTAGAAATAGAGTCTAATTAATACTATAACGCCTATTCCGTTATGCTTAAGGGCCGAGCTAATACCTTCTATTATAATCGTTTAGTAGGAAAAGGATATAATTTTAACCGCATAATATATAAGTTAAGATGCCACTTTAAAATAGAAGAGAATAAGCAGCAGTATATATTAGAATAGAGAAAGACTACCTTCCTAAGAATCATTGCTATAAACCCAGGTGTCCCTCGGCTTAATTATCTTTAAAAGCTCTTTAATTAACTTTAAACAATTTAGCGTAGTTTATCCAAATTATATTAAGAGGACTTCAGCCTATATAATTAAGTCATTAGCGTATATTAAGGTATTAAAGAATATAACCTTACTCTCTTTAATCCTGTAAATACTTACAAAGGAGTATATACTTAATTAAGATCTTCTATTAGCACCGCTCTACGCTCTTAAGAAGTATAGTAATTTAACGCCCAACTCTAACCTACTTTAATTAACCCGCCTAACCAATACGATTATAACTGGACTAATCAAACATATAGTGGCCAGGGTAGGTAATACGGCAGAGGGTATAATTAACAACCACGAGGTAAAGGTAGAGGTCCTTATAGAGGTTCATTTTAAAGTAATCGCCAGAAGAAGTACTACGTTTATAAGAAACCAAATTACTAGTTAACTAGGCATTCTCTTAATAAATAAAAGGAGGTATATAATAAGTTCTACTAGAGTATAAGAAACGTTAAAAATTATAAGGTTACTATAGCCTACTTCTAAAGCTTCCTAGTTTAATATAAAGGTATAAAAGATCTTAAGGGTAAGGTTAATAAGGCCGAATAGCTCCTTATAGATATAGAAATTAAGGAGTACTTACCTAACCAATACTTTACTAAGTATAGTAAGGTAGATGGCATATAAACCGTCACTATTCTTAATAACTAATCTACGCTCTATTTTACTACGAAGTTAGATATCTTTAATAAGCTAAGGGAGAGTTCCGCGTTCTCCTTTAATAACAGATACTCGGCAAACGTCTTCTATAGTATTATGCTAGATACTAGAGCCGCAGAAGTATCTATAGTAGGAGAACCTTAAGTTCGAGCCCTTCAGTAGCTTAATAGCTCTGTTTAGATTAACTATTTAACAGTAGGCCAATATACAATTCGTTTTGGCAAGGGTACTATAATCTCTATTAGCACAATTAGGGTCTAAACCCCCTTAGGGTATATTACCTTTTACGTCATTCCTATAAATACCCTATTTCTATTTTACATTAGAGATATAGATAAATTAGGCGTTAAGCTTAATAACCTTAAGAATATACTTATTTAGGGAGATAATTAGGTACCCGTTATACGCAAGTAGGGTTACCCCTAGTTACTCCTTTATTAACTAAAAAAGAGTATTACTTAGAGCCATTTAACTAAGTTAGAGTTACGTTAACTACACCGTTGTTTTAGCTACCTATCCATTCACCAATTACTTAGGGTTCTTTAATAAGTAGGCCATAAAGTTAAGGTTAAGGCAATTAAGCATCTTATAAAGTACTACTATTAATACTAAATAAACCAGAAGTCCCCTAGCCGATTTAAGTTTACCCTTAAAAATAACTACAACTTTAACTTCTGTATTATCGTTAACGTTATATATCTTAGCGGTAAGCCAGTACTCTAAGTTATTAACTTCTTAACCTTCTTCCAAGCCACACAATTCTTAAAGGATATGTCAGCTAGGAACGCATAGAATACCCTTTAATTATACTAGATTAATATCTACCTAAAACCCCCTAATTAAATTATCCACAATATAGGAAAGAACTTCTTATCTATAGAGTTTTAATAATAGATAAAGGCAATGGCAATTAAGGTTAAGAAAGTCCCTATTAAGGTATATAATAGTGTCGGAAAAGTAAAACAATATTACGCGCCATTACACCGCGTATATAAGATTATCTCTTTAGAACTAGAGGATGCTAGTAAAAACTTACCTTATAAATAGCTATTAAAGCTATTAACGATTCCGCTAGCCTAGATGGACTTATACCTATATTACTAGTCTTTAGCGCCTACCCTTAAATAACTAATAATTTTTCACTATCTCCCTCTATTGTGTAACGAGCTAAGGCTATTTATAAGGCAATAAAGGAGGTATAATGTCTCTACGCTACACGCTAGGTTAACAACGCACTAGGAATAAGAAATGGCCTAAACACCTTAACTACGCTTAATCTACTACTTTAGTCTAAGGTACGCGTATAGCATAAAAAGGGAGGATAGTCAGGCCCACATTAACTTATTATAATTAATAGTTAAACTTATACTATTTAGATGCCTCACAAACCCACTTAATTCCGTTTAACTATTATTAAGCCTTACTACAAAGATAATAGTTCTGAGCCTTTACAGGATACCATAGAAGATGCTCTAAAGGAGAGCCACAATTAACGTGCTCTAGAAGGCGACCACAATTCTAATACAATTATAGTAGATACGCCGCAACTATGACGCGGTAGAGGTCGCCCAAAGGGATTATAAAATCGCTAATATCTTATTAATTTTAAAGAGTAATTTGTTGCCGCCATTAAGAATAGAGTTAAGCTATTAATAGCCTTTATAACAGCCAAGGAGAAGGCTAACTTTAAACTCACAAAATAGCTCTAAAAGGAAGGTCGCATTATAACTCCAGGAGCTCCTTTTTAAGTATCTAATAAGCAGGAGATTAATGGTCTTATTATAAGAGGGGTCTTTAAATTTAAGAAGTATAACCCTATTAAGTTCGATAAAGTTTGTATCTTTAAATTAAGAATAGTCAACGAGATTAAAGGTAAAGCTACTAATGCCCTATTTAAGAAATTAAGGCTTATTATCCAAGGCTACAACGACAATAGTAAGGAGGTAATTCTTATATAATCTCCTATAATTTAATAAGCCAGTCAGCAAGTTATTATTATACTAGCTTCCTCCCTAATAAAGAATGGAATAGCAATCTATTTATAAGATATTACTTAGGCCTACACCTAATTAAAGACGCACCTTTAGCGCTTAATATTAGTATACCTTCTAGAGCAAATTCGCTACTAATACTCCAAAAATACGATCATGGTTATGCTTAAGCCATTATATAGAATTATAGAGGTAGGAATTCACTAGTAGGCTACCTACAACAAGCACTATAAAGAGAAGCTTTTAATAACTACTTCTATATTTAATTTATGCTTCCTTATTACAACTACGGGAACTCTATTTAGAATCATCAGCATATAAACCAATAATATAATTATCTTAGGAGATAACTAATTCTTAGCTCTTAAAGAAGACGAGCTAGTAAAGGCAAATCTTATAGTAAAGCCAAAGGAAAAGCTTAATTTAATAATACCATTACTCTTTAATAGATATGTCCTTTCCCTAAATAAGGATTCCATTGCTTTATACTAGAAGGGTTAAGGCAAGAAAATTAATGTTATTAACGTTAATTCTCTAAAATAAGGATACGTAGAGCAATGCGCTTATAGAGCTTATATCGCTTCTATCTATTAACCTAAGGCTTTATTTAATCTCTTTATTGCCGCTTAACACTAGGAACTAACTAAGGATAACGTCCTTACCCTAAATAAGCGTCTCTTTTAGCAAATAAACCATCTTAACTAGGGACTACTCTATATGCCTATTAATCTTCCCACCACTAAGCTCTTTATATTTGTTAATGGATTATTTACAAATAATAAAGATTTTAGCTCCTAGCTAGGATATAAGATTATTATCGCAAACAAATCTACTAGAGAGAATAACTTTATAATCTACAGTAATCTTATCTATTAGAGCTTAACTAAGAGTAAGCGTATTACTTAAAGCGTTCTAGCGTTAGAGATATATAGAATAGTTGGCGGAGTTAATATAGCAATTGTAATTGGAACTACCCTAAAGATGATTATAGATCGACTCGAACTTCCCGTTATCCCTATAATCGTATATACCGACTTATACTCCCTCTATAAGTGCTTAGTCAAGCTTAGTACTATAAAGGAGAAGCGCCTTATAATTGATATTATAGCACTTCGTCAATCCTACAAACGGCAAGAACTCTTTAAGATTTAATGGATTAACGGTTAAGATAACCTAGTAGATATAATAATAAAGGCAAACCCAAATAAGGCTCTAGAAACGTTTATTAATACGAATACTTTACGCGTATAAGTTAAAGGTTGGGTTAAAAGGAAGTAAGAGTATAACGCTCTATAGACCCTAATTTTAACCAGCCAATCAGGATTTTCCATGCCCGGTATGGAAAATCGCTATTGGCTCGCTTATAGCTAGCGCCTTGGCGGCCCTGACGGCCCTAATATAATATCTACCTATAACTCCTTAGTAAGAAAGCACCACGTGCTAAGAGGCAAATTTTGGAACAGCAAGACTTATATTGCAATGGTAATAGTAAGTAAAGAGGATCTATATTTGTTACGATAGTTAAGCAGTATTTATATATAGAGGGCAACCATAAAAGAAGAGTTGCCATCACGTGTCGCCGCGGCACTAGCGTGGCGAGGAGCCTTAGGCTCCTCGCCCTTCCTCATTCCAATCAAAAAAAAGCTTTATTAACCAACATCACTGTAACCCTACTCGAGTAGTCGTTATTGGTAAGTCACCCTATATGACCAATAGATACTATTAAGCTATATATATAAACTATATAATAAAACCAAGACGTTATATAAGAAAAGAAGGTAAGAAAACTGTAAGAAAGGGTATATATTATTAGCTTAGTTGCTTAGTTAATATATATATATAAAACAGAATAGGATTTAGGTAGTAATCCTAATAGACTTAGTAGGATTTAGTAGAACTTAGCGGAATATAGTAAAATATAGCAGATTGTTGTTAGATTGCCGTAAATTACTATTAAATTGCCGTCTTGTAGTTAGTCTTTAGTTATTAAGTTAGTAGAAATAGGTAGATGTATATAAGGTATTATGGGAGTATTCTATAATAGTACCCCCCCTTTAAACTTAAGCTTCTATAAAATAGGGTTATAGTAATTCTAAATAGAGTATATAAAAGTCCTTTATAGCTTATATAAGTCCTATAGAGTTAATAGGCTCCTATAAGGGCTTAGTAAAGCCTTTCTATTTCGTAAGGTATATATATTAACGTTTCCGCTTATTATACTTAATGTTATTAATTATTTTAATAAAGTACTTATTTATAAGGCACATTGCTAGGGTATATAGTAGGGAGCAGGTAAGCCGAGCATGAGTTATAAGGAGAGTCGATAGAAGAGGACGATATGGTAATAAGGGTAGGCAATAGCCTTGTACGGAGAGAGACGAACCGATAGGGGAGGAAGGAGGCTGTAAGCCCGAGGAGCTTATAAGGAGTGGCCAAGGCCTAGCCGAGGGCTAGCCTTAGCAGCCCCTAAGAGCTCCTGGGATATAGCCGAGTAAGGGACTAAAAGTACCCTTATATTATTCTTACTATCTACTTTAACTAGTAGGGGAGGGTCTTATATCTATTTAGGTAGGGCGTCTAATATAGGGGTAGTAGGGTAAAGGACTAACGTATAGAATATAGGGTAGATTTTAACCGTATTAGTTAGTAGGCGTAAGAGAAGATAACCTTTTTAATCTTATATAGGCTAGCGTTCTTCTAATTAAGTTTTTTTAGCAAGTTATTTTATATTTAAATTTCTTATATTTAGCTAGATAAAGTTACTAATTTAGTAAGCTAGTGCTAGGGTATAGTTTTTATTTACTGCGGCTTTATAGATAGATTAGGCCTATATTATCTTATTAATAAGGAACTATTATAGTTCCTCTATCTTCTCTATAAATTTATTTACTTTTATAACTTATAAGACATAATAAGTAGGGCGAGAAATATTACTAAAGGGTTTAAAACCTATTTATAGATGCTAGCCGTAGTTAGCTAGAAATGGAGAGACCTTTATAGTTTCTAAAACGGAATTATTTATAGTAAACTTAGTAAATTTAAGCTAGTTAATCTAGTTATCCTATAAATATAACGCATATATTTAAATATACTATTCTATTATAGTATTTATATATTTTATTTAGCCGTTTGTTTTTAAGTAATATATAATAGATAGTAGCACTTTAATATAGAGTTAGGTAGTTAGTTTTTTCTAAAATATAGAGATAAACTAGCTACCTTTATTAGAGATAATTGTTTTAAGGAGTCTATAGAGTTTCTATATATAATCTAAAAATAGTTAGGCAATAGTAACCGTAGCGAAGCTATACGCTCGGCCGCAAGAACCTAAAACTGTTCGCGATCGGCCTTTCTCTGTAGCGCCGCGACCTTCGTTAAATACCGCGAGGCTCCCACCCGTGCGATATTGTTAAATTTTATCGGCGATTGTAGAGACAGTGTTGTATTTGCGTTTTAGTGGCTATAACGGAGGTATACGTATGTATGTATGTATGTATATTCTATTATGGCTATATACTATTTAGGGTATAGGCCGTTACAGAGCACTAANTAAATACTTCCTGCTATTAACATGCTTGCTCTAGTTTAGAAGCCAACTATAAAAACTATATATTTATTACCTAACACCCTGCTTAACTAAGGAAAAAATAAAGGAAAGTAATGTATTACTATTAGAAGAAAGTTAGAGTTTAGAGGCGAGCCTAAGTAAGTAGTTTTTAACGCCTTGTGTCCGCAGGGCTATTCCAGCGTTGTGCGCTTTTTGATTGGCAACGCACTAGTGGAGGTACGTATAGAGGAGGCTCGCGGTGTATTCGGTTAGATAATTAGAGGGGGAATTCTTAAGAGTCTTCGCTTATTAACGTCGGCTTCTATACTCTCTATATTTTATACACTTAGGTATAAACGTCCGGTCTCCTTTATAAATTTAATTATAGCTTTAACTACGCTAATGTCTAGCTTCTAGCGCTTAATTGGGCCGTTAATATTCCTACCTCCTTCTTATCTGTGTAAGTAGCCTCCTAATACATATAATAGATCCCCAAATCGATCTCTATACTACTCTTTTAGTTTAAACCTCTGCTATATCCACCTCTTATAAGAAAAGAGGAAGTACTATATTAATTCTATAAGCCTATAGTTGCATAACGCCATCTCTAATATATTAATTTTGTAGAGATATTCCTTTAGAAATAACTTACCGGTCTATAGCTACGCAAGAATAGTAGCTTTAGAGCTAATTAGCTGCTAGTATAATCCTATAGCCTTTCTAAGGTAGAGTGCTGTATTAATCTTTTTTATAAACTTGCCTATATTAGATCTTCCCAATAAAAGCAGTCCTGTTATTATCTTAGCTTTTTTTAAGGCTTGCGTTATAAGGTACTATAGGAGGCCGTCTCTTTATGGTGGCTCCTCGCCCTCTAGTCTCGTTGCTGCTTTAACAAGCTTATTAGCCTTCTTATTTCCTACAAATCCCAAGTGGCCTGGAATCTAGTATAGCGTGATATTATTTAGCTAGAGCTTCTTTAAGATCTCTATAACTATTTCCTAGTAGGCTCTAGCCCTCTAGCTCTATACTAATAGCAACGCTAATTATAAGTTAAAGAATATTCTTATACTAAAAGCAGGTATTAGAGAACCTACTTAGTTAACAGCCGTACACATAGGGTCCTACGGCTAGTTAGCTGCCTCGCTAATTGCTAGAAGCTCTATTAGGTAGGCGTCAGCCTACTTAAAGCCCGCCACCGTTTTTGAAAGCGTTGCTTTAGATAGCGTAGCATATACGCCAACTCCTGCCCTACTATTACGCACCAATATATTAACGTATATGTTAACCTGCCCTAGCTTATAGTCTTTAATAATAGCTTAAGTATGCTCTTCGTCCTTATATATTACCATATTAGGCTTAGCTACCTACGGCGGGNATATATATAGTTTAACCTCTAATACCCCCTTTACCTAGATATCCTTATATATCTCTACTATCCTTTAGAGCGGCGACTGGTGCTATCTATAGAGCCTCTATCTTTGAATTATTTAATAAGGATATAATTTGCCTAGTTTATAGATTAACACCCAGAACGCGATGGCCTGGTTACGCAGCCTTTACTTAAGAGGGAGTAAGCCTACTTCTACCTCCGCTATTAGCAAAGTAATAGTGCGGAACCCCCTAATAATAGCTTATACTATAATCCTTTACGCCTACTAGAGAAGCTGCTTTAACTCTTATATTGTAAGCGGGTACTATATTAGCAATGCGTAGTCTACTACTAGTAGGACTAAGCTCTTAGCTAGCTGCTTAACGCTCTTAAACTGCAGTCCCTTTAATCTGCGCAACGCTAGCGCCACCTTAGTAGCCTTGCCTACCTTATCCGCTAGGTATACTTTAAACCATAGCTCCTTATTAAGAATTACCCTAAGGAGTTTAACTTCCTATATTGGGGGGATTCCTTTTCCTTTAAATTAGAGCAGTGTAGTAGCATCCCTACCCGCTTCTTTATATCTAGTAAGGTAAATAAATAATATTTTCTTTACTTTAAATTAAGCTCTACTAGTCCTCTCCTATTTCTCAAGCATTGGTATAATCTTGCCCTAGATAATCTACGTGTTTTCCTTTACTGTAGGGCCTATAACCTATACCAAGTAGTCGTCAATAAAGGCCATAGAGCTGCCATTTTTAGGTACGCTTTATATAAGATCCGCGTTAAAGAATAGAAAGAGTATTAGGGCTAGTGCTAATCCCTATAAAAGGCCCGCCTATAGGAGCGCTTATACCTTTAATGTGTATCTATTAACTAGGATATAGGCTTAATAGTTTATATAAAAGTCCTATACCTATTATATAATCGTCTAAGGTATCTAACGCTGCCATAATCTCCTGATTTCCGGCTCTATAGCTATATTATTATATACGCCCTTAATATTAAATAATACTAGAGATAGCGTCTTCTTTTTTTTCTACGCTTTAAATACGTCTTTATAAAGATATAATAGCGTATATATTGTTAACCTTTACTTCCTGGCTCTAAAGTATGTCTTAGGTAGTAGGCTATATTCCTCTACTAGGTATACTATCCTTTCCGCCACTAATAATTTAAATACTTTTCCTAGCGTTAGGAGGAGGGAGATCGGCCTATAGTTGTTTGCTACTATATAGTCCCCCCGCTTTAGCTTCTATAGCGGTATAATCTTTACTACCTTCTATTCCTGTAGTACCTTTCCTATCTTAAGTAATTTAGTAAAGAGAGTGGTAATTTTACCGCTTAGTACGGGCTATAGCTCTTGCTATACCCTAGCTAGTAGGCCGTCCCTTTTAGGAGCCTTATTTAGGCTAGCCCTAAATATAGCTACCTTAACCTTATATTTAGCGATAGGCTTCTATAGCAATTAGTTATAGCTAGTTATAGTTTCCTCCTCTTATTCGCATGGTAGCGGGGCTAAAAAGAATACCTGGAGTAGTTCTCTTATAATATTATAGTTCTCTATAATAACCTCTCCCTATCCTCTATCCTTTTTAATTAACGGTATTCTTGCGAATACGGATATAGCTTGCGGATTAAGGTATTTCGACGCTTTCTATATATTATTACTGTTACTAAGGAATTCGTCCTAATAGAGCTTCCTATATCGCCAAATAGTCCTATAAAAGAGCTTCTTTACTCTTACTGCGATATTATATAGTTTAGGGTTGTCCCTTCCTTACCTCTGTATCGCGCTATTCCTATTCCTCTAGTATATATATAACTTCCTCAGCGTTATAAGGTCTTCGTTCTACCATCTTTTTATATATAGTGATAGCTTAGCCCACTAGTAGTATGCTTTAAGGGCTTTATTAACCTACCTATTAAGGTAGTTAACTATTTTGTCTATATCTTCTATAGGGAATTCCATCTCTTTCTATCGCTCTATATCTTCTTAAATCTTATCCTAGTTTGCATTTTTAATAAACAGCCTCTCCTAGCTCTCCTACGTGTCTATATTAACCTAGAAGCTAGTATAGATGGCTCTATAGTCTAACCCGTACTTATGCTTTTAGATAGCGCACTTTACTAGTTTACTTACTAGGCCCAGGGTTATAAGTATAAGGTTAATCGTTAATATTTACCCCGCGTCGCTCTTAAATATAGGTACTTTTATTAAAAGTAGGCTCTAGAGTAACCGGTCCGCTATAAAATTAATAATTAGCGCACTTTCTTTCTATATTAATGTGGTACTAATGTAACTTCCTCCCTATAGCGGATTATGCCGATTAAAGTCGCCTGCGATTACTACCTTAGTATATAGGTTACGCAATAGTTCACCCTAGACTAGACCATTAATTATCTCCAGCCTACTAGAGAGCTCCTCTAGGTTCTCTTCCTTAGTTCTCCTTAAATATCTATCTAAAATATATACCGACATAATTATAAGTCTCCTTTAGCCGACGTGCGCCACCACCGCTATAATATCTATTAAATCTACCTATAGCTGTGTAGCTGCCAGCTCTTTAGATACCTAGATATATAACTTAACTAGAGAATACCGCTGCTGCCTGCCTATTAGGATAAACCTTATCTACTAGGGATTTAAGCTAGCTAGTACCACTTCCTTATCTAAGAGAAAGTAGTAAGGCTCCTAGCCTAGAATAAAGTGGAAGTCCGCTAGCGCTTCGTTATTATATAGCGTATACTACACTTCCCTATACTTCTTTATGTTCGCCTAAAGAATCTAAAGTTCTTTATTTATAGCGCTATCGTATAAGAATCCTATCTATCTCTTTCCTATATACTAGGTATTTACGGTATAAGGCTTAATAAGGACCCTAGCAGTTTACGCAGTATAGATTTACCGTCTTACACTAGAGATGGCCTTCCCGCCTATATATTTTGTATATATTAGGTTATATATAGTCTCTAGCCCTATATCTAAACCTTTTACATTTATAGCATGCTATAGGGGTACATCGCTCCTTAAATAGTGATATAATAATCGCGCCTTCCCTAAATAATACGTTGTCCGACATAAGCAGCTTCTCTACATCCTCCTTTATTGCTACTTTAATAATTACCAATACATACTAGCCGCGCGGCCTTAGTTATCTAAGCTATCTTATTATATATACCTCTACACCATTCTCTACCCTAAAGCGCTCTATAGCTAACTTACTTACTTTTCCGCTGTTAATATTTATTGCTAAAGGTACTTTAACCTAGTCCGCCTTAACTATATACTACTTAAGTCCAATAAGCCTCGCCCTAGGGATATACAGTTTAAGCTATTAAGTAGTCGTCTGCCTAAATATAGCTTCTTTATCTTTTTCTACTAAGAATCTAATAATACTTGCGCTGTCGCTTATTTGCTATACGCGGAAGTCCTTAAGTATAGCTCCCGTAAGCCCCTTAACATCCTTTATACCTTACGTAATAGTTTACTTTACTACTTTAGTAATAGCTACCCTCTCTATTACCTCTAAACCCGCTTAGCTAATATCTATTACTAGCTGCTAATTAGGTTCCTTGGGGTTCCTAGCGCTTATTATTTATGGTAAGGTTATCTTTAACCCTACTATACCTTTACTAGCCGCTACTAATACCTATAATTATATTAGAGCTAAGGGAGTGTTTAATTGCGCTTATAAGGACTAAATAGCCTTTTAGAGTTTGGCATTTTACTTTTTAAGGCTTTACTATTCTAATTTAATGTCTATAAGGTTATTTCTAATACTCTTAATAATACTATTCTAGTTTATAATAATATTGCTCTACTATACTATAGTTTCTTTAAGGCTTTTAATAAGTTAATAAAATTTATTATAATTAATACCTCCTCCTTTATATTCAGGTAAGGTAGAGACTCTTACTATAGGGAATAGAGGCAGTATATGCTATATAGCTTATAGTCCGGTTTATAGTGCGGTTGTCTGCTATTTAAACTATACTAATATTTAGGCTCGTGTCCTTAGTAACTACTAGGCCTCTTACACCTTCGCGCTTAGTTTCTTTGTACGTCTTAGTGGAGCTGCTAGCGGGTCTAGAGGTGGTATTACTAATACGCGTTCAGGGGTCAAAGCAGCCATCGGGGCTCCGGGGCTTCGTTCGGTGGGCCGCAGGGGCCGCCTTGCCGCGGGAACTAGCTAAACAAAAGACCAGGATTCGATTAAAAGAATGTCCGAGATGAATATCCTCCTCTTTCAAAAGATTTCCCCGGTATGGTCAACGGAGGTATACAAGGGGGTAACATCAATGCCTTAGACGCCCCCCCTGCTAGTATGGAGAGGAAAATAAGCGAGCCCTAAGTAGTATAGCAGGGCTAGGTTATTTTGTGTACCATACTAGCAGGGGGGGCGTCTAAGCAATTCGTGTTACCCCCTTGTATAGCGAATTTGAAATCTCGCTGCACTCGCCAAAGGAGGGGTGAAGCTGGTTGTGTGATGCACTGTAACACTTATTGAAGGGCAGCACGGAGGTCGCTAACAAAAGTTCTTGCACCTTCCTAATTAGGAAAGCAATGTACTAACTCTCTTAGTATATTAATAAATATATTTTTGATATATTTATATAAAAAATTTGCAAGCCCTAACGTAGGTAACGGGGTTTTGACCGCTTTCTGGGTTATGACCGTTTTGAATACCAAAACTTTACCTAGGTTATATCTATCACGCCTAGGTAAACCTTAGCACGACATACCGCCTTTTAAATGTATATGTTACTTTAATTTTAGCAGAACAACAGAACTTTACTTAAAATAGCAGGCGGTACGCTAGCGCGGTTATAACCTAGGAAGTGGTCAAACCCCTATTACCTACGTTATATGAATTCTAAATTACGTAGCAGTGCTAAAAATTACGCATTTGTAGCGGTGTCGTGTCTAAATTTACGTAGGGTAGGCTGATAGCTACGCACCCGTGATTGCGCGTGCGCGGTCGCATACTTTCCTAATTAGGAAGGTGCAAGAACCTTTGTTCGCGACCCCCGTGTTTGATGTTCTAAACTATTCCTGCAGTAAGCCCAATTAGGAAGGCGGTGGTAGCCGACCGTCATAACCATGCCGACCGTCATAACCCTATCACGTACGTTGGTAGAAAAAGGTGTATTTAGGTAGATTTTGGTGAGGAAAACCTGGCACATGCACGAGCCAGCCTAGAATTCTAATTGACCCAGGAGTTTGCAGGAGTTTTTCAGCGTCCGTATATCACCCCGTGTCGCCCGAATATTCTGCAGAGCGTCGGATTTATGAGATAACTTTGTAGTTAAGTTCAGAATTCCAGGCACAATGAGGGCATCACAGTTGCGAGCAGTTACTCTAGTGCTTATCCCATTATTCCTGAATAGCGCTAGTTCAGGACCTATTCCGCGTCCCTCCGATTTGGCTGGTAAGTCACTCACCTTGCGACGCTTGCCCACAAGCTAATTTTAAATCCAGCACAACAGCAATCCTGTCCACAACTAATAGATGCTACCATTGAAACTCTCACCGCAGGCCTCGACCGCAGGCAATTCACCACTGTGGATCTTGTGAAAGTACGTGCCGCTCATTTGATTGGAAACCAACCATCTCCTCTTGCCCGCGATAATTTTAGAGCCATTGACCTCTGATTCTACATTGTCATGCTTCCAAACTTTACCTTTCTATTCGAGAGATTTCTCTTGGCTTTTGTCACCACGCCATCATTCTATCGGGCACGTCATAGTCAAGTGAGCACGGTAATAATGTTCGCTAGGCATACCTGGCAAGGATTGCAGAAGTCAACGATGCTTTACATGCGGTGACCGAGGTCAATCCAGATGCTCTAGCAATCGCGGCTGAGCTGGACGCCGAGCGTGCCGCTGGATCCATTCGAGGGTAGGGCTTGCAATAGACACCGTTGAAGCACTTTTCGTTCGTGGCTAATGATGCTAGGCCGCTCCATGGAATACCAATTCTCGTCAAGAACAACATTGCTACATATGACAAGATGAACACTACCGGTGAGTCGAAAAGGCTTTTGCCACGCGAAAATAGCTAATATACTATCAGCCGGTTCCTGGGCGCTACTCGGAGCTAAGGTGCCCAGAGACGCAACTGTCGCGCAGAAGCTCCGGGCTGCTGGGGCGATTCTCCTTGGAAAGGCCAATCTCAGCCAATGGGCGGACTGGAGGTCTCTTAATTCGAGCAATGGCTGGTCGGCGCTCGGCGGTCAAGTTTATGGCCCCTATTTCCCGGACGAAGACCCGAACGGAAGCTCAAGCGGCAGCGGTGTAGCATCCACGCTTGGCCTAGCACTGGGTTGCTTAGGGACCGAGACAGATGGCTCAATTTTGTCGCCGTCTTCGCTTAACAACCTAGTTGGGATTAAACCGAGTATGCAACCGTTCAATTTTCCAAGGTAAATCAAGGTTGACACAAACGTAGGTGTTGGACTAACATCCCGGCACCTGGTTATACCAGTAAGCGAACATCAAGATACCGTTGGGCCCATGGCGAGAACGGTCAAGGATGCAGCCCGAATTTTACATGCTATTGCTGGTGTAGATCCATATGACAACTACACGTCTGCCATACCCAAAAATGGAAGCATTCCTGACTATGTTGCGGCCTGTAATCTCTCGGCACTTTCTGGCGCTCGACTAGGCGTTCCCCGTAATGTTATATCACTCTTTTCAGACAACACGACTGGACCAATAACCGATGCTTTTGAGGAGGCATTGGGGATTTTCGAAGCCGCTGGTGCTATGATTGTCGACAATACCAATTTTACTGCTGCTAAAGAGTTCAAAAACTCGACATTGCCGACGGAGATCCTCAATGCTGACTTCGTTGTAAATCTGCAAAGTTATCTTGAGCTACTGACTGACAATCCCAATAACATAACATCTTTGGCTGTCCTGCGGAACTTCACGCAGGCATTTCCGCTCGAGGACTACCCGATCAGGGACACAGGTGAGTGGGACAAAGCTCTACAGAATTGGAACAACACAGACCCTCGCTTCTGGCCAGCGTATCAGCAGAACATGTTTTATGGCGGCGAGGGCGGTCTTCTGGGAGCCATTGAGCGCAACAATCTTGATGCCGTGATCTTACCAACAAAATTCGGACACGATTACGCAGCAGTTATAGGCTCGCCGGTAGTCACAGTGCCGTTGGGGTCTTACCCAGCGGGTACGCCAATTGTGAAGAATTCCTGGGGATTGGTCCAGTCAGCTCCGAACCTTCCGTAAGTCATTGTGAATCGCCTGTCTGAAAAATACCTGATTAATCGTTTCTTACAGCTTTGGAATAAGCTTCCTCGGTCCAAAATTCACAGAGACTACACTCATAGGACTGGCGTATGCCTTTGAGCAGAAGACCAAGATTAGAGACAAAATCCAGCCGTACATCATTCCAAGCATTGAGCTTGCAGACGTTATGGGAAAATAAGTCTGGGGGTGGTTCGCTAGGCTGGCGTAGTACGTCTTGGGTGTACGTGGAGGAAATAACAATATCTGTATATAGCCCGACGGACTGCCAATTGCATGCGTAATCGCGCCAATAGGAATCGAGACGAAGGGTATAGGCCCTGGTACGCAAGATGCGTACATAAATATTTATCGGAATATTAATATGGTTAGAATGCTGAGGGGCGAACTTTGCTTTTGCGGCAATTATTGGTAACATCACTGCAAGGCAAGGTGTGAGTTGCCGGGTCGGCGTATCCCTCGCACAGATAATAACGCTCTGTGGAATGCGGCCCGTGCGCACGTCTTTAATTAGTGCGCACGGGTCGCATTTTATAGAGTGTTATTATCTGTGCAAGGGATAACTTTGATTAGGCTTCACGAAAGGACGAAAACACCAAGATCTAGTCAACAATGGCAACTACCACTGCAGCCTTGACCGCGACCACGAGGGAACCGGAGAGCGGAGGCGACCTTTCCAAGACGATTAATATGCGGGATCTAAAGCAGTCTATTAAAACAAATCTTTCATACTTGATTAAGGACCCAGGGCACGAGCATGAGAAGCCGTATACGGTGAATTATGATACCGGAGGAGTCATTCCGAGAACTAACACCAAGAATGAGAGCAAACCAGTCGTGGTTCAAAATTTTCGGGACATCCAGGATGCCAGAAGTTTTGAGGAGTACGGATTCGGATCCGTGAAGATTGACAGCGCGTTGGCATCTGCTGAGTTCAATGACGAGGCAAGGGTGGAGGAAGTGTATTATCCTGCAGCAAAGAAAGTGCTTTGGGAAATGTTTCCGGATGCAACGAGAATCGAAACGTTGGATGGGGTAATAACGTGCTTGTTATCATATTCGAGACTCTACACTAACTTCTCAAGCTACGCAAACGGCATTCTCAATTTCCTATTGCCACCGGAGAGACGTATGAGTTTTACCAGCCCGCTACACTTGTTCACACTGGTAAGTTTGGCAAGATATTCGAGTGCCGCTGTAAGCTCATTGAACGTTAGATTACACGCTTGAATCTGCGGAACGGACTGCTCGTGCGGCATTCGAGCTGTCGCCTGATCAATATCGACGCATTATCACTCTGAAGTAAGCCCTCTTCTGCTTAATACATCGCACGCTTGGAACCACGAATCTGACTTCTTCAGCTTTTGGAAGTCATTTCAAGGACCTGGCAATGACTGGCCACTGGCACTCTGCGACTGGCGCACCATCGATCGCAAATCCGAAAGCATCACAGCGGATGTAGTATTCCACAACAGATTTACTGAGAACGAGAGAATCTACTACAGCCCGAAACATAGTGGTAACTAACGACACTTATTCTATCGCTATGGGTTACAGAACCTATTGGGAATACTATCTCGAACAAACTGCTGGTAGAAACAGACCTGTGTCAACGCCTTCACCTGAAGACATCTTCAGATTCTACCAGGCCTATATGATTGCGACCAACACCAACCACAGCGTTCCATCGCCAAAGAAAGTGAGCGTGTGGATCCAGACGGCCGAACTCTCAGTCGCTTTCCTGGTTATCGTCATCCTTCTATCCCATGACGTTCTGGGGTACTGGGCGCTACTTCTTTTTCCTGGGGCGTCACAAGTCCAAAATTGAGGAGATGTACATCCCCGATGGCAAGATAGAGTGGATGATACATGAGGCCAAAAGCGCGCCGGTTGGTGTTGAGGAGGAAATGATCGAAGGACCGAAAGTCAAGGAGAGAGATCACTTCCGAGCAGCAACCTTTGGCCACTCACCCTTCAATGGCTCAGACGCCGGATTGCAGGCTCCGGGACTTGCTAGGGTATACACCAACCGAAGCTCAATCTTTAGTGCAACGCCTAGTATTAAGTCCGCTAGACCGAAGGTCAGGTCAAAAGCTCCTTCAGTAGCTCCCTTCGCGGCTCCCTCCACTCTCGTTGACCGGAACGAGAAAGAAGGCCGACATGAACTCAAACAAAAGTCGAGCTCCGTGAGCTCCGATAGCACGGTTGAAGTAATCGTGTCCCCTGCTCGCAGAAGCTCCGAAATTCCACCGCTCGACACTGGTGTCAAGTTCAACGAAAAGATGCTTGATCCTAAAGTCCAGGGAAGGTCATCGTCAAATAGTTCACTGGGAAATGTTGTATCACCTGCTCGCCGAAGCTCTGAGATCTTTCCTCCAGACACTCCCACGAGCATGAATGAGAAAGATCACCTTCAGTTGAGAGTAGGACTGCGTCGTCCAACGGGAGTCGGTCTTCGTCCGAGCAGAGAGTCCACTCAGCGGATGAGTATCCAGTCTAGCTTGTCGGAGACGGTGAAACCGCCTTTAAAAGAGTAGAAAGCCGGTGGTCATGTAAAGTAAGAAGTAAGGTCAGTAGGTATTTCTCTCTCCAGGGCTGTAGTGATGGATTCGGTCGGTTTGAATTCATTTTCTTTCATCGGCTGTATTTTTCTTCATGCAAGATTTACCATGTAGGTTTTGCTGTCCTAATTATTTATCCTTCAATCTGTACTAGGGGTCATGTTGGATAAGCTCTCCGGAAGCGGCGCTGGAGGATGGTCAGCCCCTTCACGAATTCGATTACGGCTCATGATGTTATGTAGCGCGAATTCGGATACTTTCTATGATAAGCTTTCATCATGCATGGATCTTTTTTCACAAGCCTGAATAAAGTGCACTGGTATGAGCGATATGCAGGGAGTGATTTCAAAATAACATGATGCATAACAATTGCAATGTTGATGAGTATAAAGAAAGAATAGAGAGAAGATAGTTCTATCCCTTGCAGCGGTGTAATTCATCCTACTGTTACCGATAAGAGCTGACCAATAGAATCAATGGGATCAAGGCTCCGTGATGAGAAATACAAGTCGTAGAACTCGTCGATTTTAACATACAATTGCTATATACACTTAATCCTTGGAGTCGAGTTGCTCTATATAAGAGAACTAACATTCATTATTTCTATAGAACGGTATGTGGCAAACAGAGCAGCCAAATAGAGTTCTCGGAGCCATGGTTGTCAAAATTCGTGAAACGAAGACGGTTTACCGCGAAATCGTGCCGTAAGGTCTTGAACTGTAAGTACTAAACCTAGTGGTTTCCGGCGAGGTTGAGGTTGGGCTGGCTGTAGGAGAGCTGGGGGGAGGGGGGATGCTAGTACTGAAGCGTATGTACGTGGTTGTAGAGGGGGGAATTAAGGTAATAGTTTACGTTTCGGTAATAGCTGAGGTATTATATGGCTTTAAAGCGGTTTTTAAGGTATCTGGGATATTAAGGCTTAAAAGCAGGTTTAGAACCAAGTTTAGAACTAAGTTTATAACTAGGTTTACTAACTAGTTTACTAACCAGTTTAATAGTAGGTTTACTTAGGTTTACAGTTAGATTTACAGTTAGGTTTATAGTTAGGTTTATAATTAAGTTTATAGTTAGGTTTATAGTTAGGTTTACCCTTATATTTACCCTTATATTTACACTTATATTTACACTCGTATTTAAAACCGTATTTATAATCGTGTTTAGGATTATATTTAGAATTATATTTAGGATCGTATTTAAAATCGTGTTTAGGATCATATTTAGGATCGTATTTAGGATCGTATTTAGGATCGTATTTAGGATCGTATTTAGGACCGTTTTTAGGTCCATGTTTAGGTCCGTTTTTAGGTCCGTTTTTAGGTCCGTTTTTAGGTTCGTTTTTAGGATTAGGAGCAGGCTTAGGAGCAGGCTTAGGAGCAGGCTTAGGATTACTTAGGAAGATATTCTTCTACTTTATTCCGCCACTATTAAGCATCCCAACATGCCCGAACGGGCTCATATACGCTTTAATAACGGGGGCGAACCAGAGCGCTTTCCCCCTAAATTTGTTATAAGCCAAGATCACTGCACGCCCACTCGATTCAAGAAACGGAAACGCGCCGAGAACCAACCCAATTCCCTACTCAACAAACCTCAGACTGCGAACCCGAGTCCCAAGACGCTATCACAAAATCCCAAAAGCTCTAATGGGACGGGATACGCGCCAAGGAGACAGCCCAACGGCGTTAATACAAACGGACCGTTCAACCTCAACAGACATTCTCACGGCAATCCGAAATGGGATAATAAGGACATGAGAGGGCAGTATGGGCATCCGATAAGGAAGAAAGAGGCCCTCCTTCCTATTCGAAAGGCTCTCCCTATTTGGTCGCATGCAGCCGAGATCAAGGAAGGCCTCCGAGGTTCCAAAGATGTCATGTTGCTGGTGGGAGAGACGGGAAGCGGAAAGAGTACGCAGGTCCCTCAGTTTCTCCTTGATGAGCCATGGTGCAAGGGATGTATAGCTATCACACAGCCGCGTCGAGTGGCTGCAATCTCGCTGGCAAGGCGTGTGGCAGAGGAGATGGGCACACTACTCGGTTCTTCTTCTCCCTCAAGCAAAGTCGGTTACTCCGTTCGATTCGACAACTTAACCTCCCCAAATACTCGAATCAAGTTCCTTACAGAAGGCATGCTGCTTCAAGAGATGTTGCGGGATCCATGGTTGAAACAGTACAGCGCGGTTATTGTGGACGAAGTACATGAGCGAAGTGTCAATGTCGACTTGCTATTAGGCTTCCTAAGAAATCTAGTGACAGGGGATAAAAAAGGACGAAATGGTATGCCACTCAAAGTCGTCGTAATGAGTGCAACGGCGGATACAGAGAGCTTGTTCAAGTTCTTCAACGCAGGTTATCAGAAACGAAAGCCTAAGCATATTCGAAATGCTAACAGTATTGATCACATGCCCAATGGCACGGAGGATTCAGAGTCATCCTGGTCCGGTATATCATCATCCGAGGATGAAAAACCCAGGGAAAAGTCTTTAAAAACACCCCAAGCGAAGAGATCTCCACAATCAAATACGAATGGAAACGTAAACCATTCTTTAGAGTCTACGGATTTTGTTTCGAAGTTTATCTCGACTTGCTATATTGAAGGGCGACAGTATCCTGTCAAGATATTTTATCTACCAGAACCGACACAAGATTTTGTTGAAGCGGCTCTGAAATCAATATTCCAGATTCACTACAAGGAGCCCTTACCTGGAGATGTGCTCGTCTTTCTTACTGGTCAAGATACAGTTGAAGCTCTTGAACGGCTTGTAAATGAATATTCGCTCGGAATGGAGGCCGACGTGCCGAAGGTTGGTTCCGGTTCTTCTTCTCTAGTACATGTACAAGTGTCAGCAACTAAATTCAGGGCCTATTTTAAAGGCTCGAAGGTTAACATCATCTGCATCATTCTTGTTATACTCTACTCTTTCGGCTTTGTACCTTCTAAACCTCTAACGGAAATTAGATCCTAGCACTTCCACTCTTTGCTGCACTCCCTCAATCGGCCCAGCAGAAAATTTTCTATCCAGCACCTCCAAAGACTCGCAAGATCATCCTCGCCACCAATATCGCCGAAACATCAGTTACAGTTCCCGGTGTTCGCTATGTTATTGACAGTGGCAAGGTAAAGATCAAGCAATTCCGTAATCGCCTAGGCCTTGATTCTCTATTAGTCAAACCTATCTCTCAATCCGCAGCCATCCAACGCAAAGGCCGTGCAGGCCGAGAGGCACCGGGGCAGTGTTACAGGTTGTATACTGAGAAGGATTACCTTGAGCTGCAGCTACGCACGACCCCAGAGATCCTAAGGTGCGACTTAAGCCATTCTATTTTGACAATGAAAGCGAGAGGAGTCAAAGACGTGGTTAGTTTCCCATTTTTAGACCCTCCAATGAGGGAGAGCCTTGAGAAAGCATTGCTCCAACTTCTTCAACTTGGAGCCTTAACTGAAACCGGCGAAATAAGTGATACCGGCTTGAAAATTGCGAAATTGCCTCTTACACCAACCTTGGGTAGGGTTCTAGTAGAAGCAGCTAATCCAGAGCGAGATTGTTTGTTGGATGTTATTGATATCATCTCATGCTTAAGTGTAGAGAATATCTTTCTCAACCTTATCACCGAGGAGAAAAAAGAGGAGGCAGAAGTTGCCAGACGAGAATTATATCGCCGTGAAGGTGACCACCTAACCCTTCTTACGGCCGTTCAGGCCTATGCATCGGAACGGACGGATCGAAAAGCATGGGCGGAAAAGCATTACGTTTCGCATCGGGCAATGCAAAATATCATGGTAGGATGTGCCAAGACCGATATCAAATGCTGCGACTAATTTTATGCAGGATATTCGCAAGCAACTCCGCCAGCAATGTACGCAGCTGAGGTTACTACTAGAATCGGCAGATACCTCTGCAGCACCTCAATCTTCGGAAACGCGCTCAAATAACATTTTGCACTGTCTACTTCGAGGTTTTGCTGCCAACACCGCGCGCCTGATGCCAGACGGCAGTTACAGGACATTAATGGGTAATCAAACAGTGGCCATTCACCCCGCAAGCGTACTCTTCGGGAGAAAAATTGAAGCTATCGTATTCAGTGAGTTCGTCTTCACGAATAGGAGCTATGCCCGTGGAGTGAGTGCTGTGCAATTAGATTGGGTTAGCGAGGTCCTAGCAAGCCTGCATTGATAGGCAGCAAGAGTAATTGTATGCAAAGTGGTTTTGCTGATATCTCATCTGAAGGTTCAATTTGCCTAGATATAGTAGGGATATATTTAACCAAGATGCTTTTTACCACTATATATGAATCGTAGTACATTCTCATCTCCTCCGGCCAACTCCACTCATGCCAGCATCGCCGCCTTTATCAGCAATACTAACCACTTCTCCTATTCCAGCTTTCTCTTGCTCATCCTCCAATGCCATGCCAGCATCGCCGCCTTTATCAGCAATACTAACCACTTCTCCTATTCCAGCTTTCTCTTGCTCATCCTCCAATGCAAGTATCTCTTCCCGGCAATCCCACCATTTCTCCTCCGCTTGGTCAAAGGCAGCCTTCTTGAGTTCCTTGACAGATTTAGCAGCGCTGCCTGTAGCTTTACTGAGTTGTTCCACGACAGCCTCCTGCCATTGCACTGAGGTTCGAGCATAGAAATCTCGCAAGGACTCGAATGGTCGAGGATGTGGTAACGTGTCAGTCAGAGCAGACGTTTCCTCCGCGTTCCCTGTTTCTTCTTGCTCGGTAACTTCTTTCTGCGTACCCTGCGAAATCGAGGTTGCAACGGTACTGGCCGTCTCTGAGGGGTCTCCGTCCTCACCCTCTTCGGAACTCTGGTCGTCCTCTTCATCCTCACTGTCCTCGTCCTCGCTGCCCTTCCAGTCCTCAAGTTCGCGCCTGTAGATCTCCTTAAATCCATCAAGCTTTCCCAAATCAATTGCCCACATTTCATCAAACGTGTATTCCCGATCTGCCTTCTCAAAAGTACCACTAAATATATATAGCACATCGTCCTGCACGGTAAGCTGGGCATTAAACCGCGGGTGCGGCATCTCGAACACCTTGGACTTCTCCTCTTTTTGCTCTTTATTTTCTTCAACCTCTTCACCAACCTTTTCGATTTCCGTATTCTCTTCTACTTCATCACTCACTAAAATCCTGCCCTTCATCTCCAATGCTGCCAGATTCCTAAGTAATTCCTCCTCATCTGCCTTACCTCTTCCCCGCTTTCCCCTCTCTCCCTGAACTGCTTTCTTCGGCTGCGCCCGCGGCCGTCTGAGCGTCAGTGGGAAACACCTATTTCGATCCACATTCCACACAAGCAGCGCATTGAAAAACTCGCTGTCAATCCCTTCCTCGCTCTCTTCCACGTCATGCACGCCGCCAAACATGATGCCGCGGCCCTTGTGGAAAGCCATGGTCGCACCAGCGCGCGGCGGGTTAGGTGGGTTAGCGGGCCGCTTGCGGCGCTCCCAGTAGACTTTGGGGAGGGCATTGGGAGGAGCGTCGGCCGGGAGAGGGTTGATGCGGAGGAACCAGGTGTCTTGGTGCACGACAGGCTTCAGGATAGAGCGTGTGCCGCCGCCACTGCTGCTGCTACCTTTGGACTGCTTGTTAGATCCGGTGGTGGCTTTGACACGAGAGTAGCCGCCGTATAACACGGCTCCGGAGTCATGTGGGAGGAAGGAAAACGAAGACCTGGCATCCGGTTTTGGGCTGGCAGGAGGTAAAGTAGGCGAGTGCCATTGGAAGTTTGTGCAGTCGTAGATCCACAGGTCGGAAAGGTACCTAGTCTGCTGTGACATATCTTGGAAGCCACCCCACAAGATGATGAAGTTCTTGAAAGAGGTCATGCGATGCCCAGATCGAGCTGGAGGACCCTTGCCTTTGCTTTCCAGCCGTGTCCATTCCCTGCTAGTCGGCTCAAGACGCCAGAAGTCGTTGTAGTGGTAGAACGTACCCTGTTTCGGGGAGGAGAATTCGCCGCCGAAGAGATAAATATCCTTCGTGTTCCCACCACGGCACCAGGCATGCCCAGAACGTGGGAGCGGAGAGTTAGGAGAGGTGACACGGCGCCATGTATCTCGCGGGATGTTATAGACAAATAGATCGTTGTAAAATGCCGCAGTTGCACCATTGAAATACTCGCCACCAAATAGAAATAGCTCATTCTCATTTGCAGGAGACGCAATCAGCGTCGCGGAACTCCGTGGGGATGGCGGTTCGCATGATGATTCAGTGACTTTGAGAAACTGCTCTTGTTGGCGGGCGTATTCTGCAAGCACAGCGTCCAAATCAACATCTTCAGCGTCGCTATCATCGTCACGAGGGCCTTTTGTTTTAACTTTCTTCTCCTTTTTAACAGCCTTCTTTTCTTGTTTTTGTGCTACGCGGGCCTTTTTCTCGGCCGTTTTAGCCTTTTTGTCTTTCGCCATAGGGACGTTCTAGAAATGAGATGGGGAAAAAGTCGCGGTGTGATGGTAGGCTCACGTGGCATTGTGCATTTCTTACCATCGTTAGTATTTTATGCAGGCTTCTCCCCGCAGTTTCTCCGACGCCCCAGGTACATTTACAATATTTACAATAACACCACTCGCGAGGAACAACCCTAATTCGACGCCGGTCTCAACTCCAACATGATAGCCGCCGCCAAAATCCTCGAACAGAGGACTCATCTAGTTCCAGGTAGCATCATGACACGTTCCAACCCCTTCACCAGTATAATCATCATTTGTCCGTAGGAAAGCTCAAAATAACCGAGCACTTCTTCGAGGTCCCGCGTGACTACACAAAACCCTCCGCGGGTACTCTAAAGCTCTTCGCCCGGAGTGCGCGCAAGGCTGAAAGGCCCGCCGACAACAGCGACCCCGAAGACAAGAAGAGATCCCAGCTCCCATGGTTTGTGTATCTGCAAGGCGGACCGGGGTTCGAGTGCCGTTCTCCACAAAATAATGCTTGGACGAACACAATTCTGGATAAGGGGTACCAACTCCTTTGCCTTGACCAAAGAGGCACCGGCTTGAGCACCCCGGTCACAGCCTCGACTTTAGGGCTGCGAGGCAACGATCCCGTGCAGGCGAATTATCTAAAGAGTTTTAGAGCAGATAGTATTGTCAAAGATTGCGAAGCTATCCGAAAAGCGTTGACAGCTGACTACCCGGCTGAGAAGCAAAAATGGACTGTTATGGGACAGAGTTTCGGCGGGTTCTGTGCGACCACATACTTGTCTTTCTATCCAGAAGGATTGAAAGAGGTTTTCATTTTCGGCGGGCTTCCTCCCATGGTGAATGGACCAGATGAGGTGTACGAGAGGCTTTATAAGAAGGTTATTCAGCGGAATGAGGCCTACTACCAGAAATATCCGGAGGATGTTGATAGGGTGAAGAAGATAGTAACTTTGCTGCAAAAGTTTGGAGATAGTACGGTAAGGCTGTCGTCAGAGGGATCACTAAGTGCAAGGAGATTTCAGCAGTTGGGTTTGCAATTTGGGGCCCATGGTATGCAATATTTTGTCCTGTAGACTTCAAACGCTAACATTTCTCCAGGGGGGATCGATACAGTTCACGGTATGCTTACTGATATATCATAATACGGTTTCTAAATGCTAACGTCTGCAAAGAGCTTGTCCTCCGCGCTTCATCCGATTTATCTCAGTTTGGACATCTAACTAGGGGAACATTATCGTCAATAGAGCAATCACTCTCCTTTGACGAAAACATCCTCTATTCAGTCCTTCATGAGCCCATATACTGCCAGGGGTAATTATCCCCCATAATTTCACCACCAGGTCTAACTTTCCGCATAGAACGGCATCCAACTGGTCAGCAGAACGTATCATCCAGAAATACTCTGAATTCTCTCTCCCAAAGGATGGCCCAATCTATTTTACTGGCGAAATGATGTACCCCTTCATGTTGAACGCTTATTCCGAACTCCGCAAAGTCAAAGCCCCTGCTGAGCTCATTGCATCTTATGCCGACTGGCCCTCTCTCTATTCCCTCCCTCAGCTTGCGCAAAACACTGTGCCTGTTTACGCTGCAGTTTATATTGACGACATGTACGTTGACTTTGACTTCTCTATGGACACTGCCGGGAGAATTAAAGGATGCAAGACATTTGTGACGAACGCGATGTATCATGATGCAGTGAGGAGCAGGGTAGATGATGTGATGAAAGGAGTGTGGGCGCTCAGAGATGATGTGATGGACTAATAGCACTTTCACCATCATTGTGCTTGGCTGTGATAGCAGCCAAAAATGCCGAATCTAATGTCGAAGTAATAGTATTAGACCAGATAGATTCGCTAATGATTCGATTGAAAGGCACATCAGTCATCAAAGATCAAGCATCTCAGAATGCTAGATTGTTATGCCAGTATTGAAATCACTCTTGACATCAAGCGCCCCCAAAGGTCCTGGGGCAGCTGTGACACCCTGCTTTACTTGAGCTATTCACGAGATCCCACTGGGACGCCCAGTTTCCAACGTGAATCTACGCGTTCCGCTGACCACGCAGAAGTGTCCTCGCATCTTCTAACTCCTGCTCCAAATCCTCGTTCCAGATCCATCCCATTCGACCTTCTAGATTTCGCTGCAGCTTGACCAAATCATCACCCTCAAGCTCGAATTCATACAACATCCCCGCCTGTCTACTAGTAGTGACTAATTTCTGGGTCCTGGGTCTCCTTATCGCGTCGTACGCTTGAAAGGCTCCTTCCAGTTCCTCCAACCTATCGACATCCACAAGAAGGTTACTAAGGACGTAAGCGTCTTCAATCGCCATGCCAGCCCCAGCACCTTGGTGAGGTGTCGACNCATGCGCCGCATCTCCTAATAAACACACGCGGCCTTTGAAGTAAGATTTGGCGGGCGGATGGTCGAACAACGCCCAGGTATCCGGCTTCTGCATTAATGAGATAATTTTGCGCACATTGGTGCCCCAGCCAGAGAAGTCGGAGAGCATTTCCTCTTTGGTGGTGTGGACCACCCAAGTGTCTGAGTCCCAGGTTGGGCGGGAGTTGAAGGCGACCACTGAAGTCGGGTCAGTTCAGTTAAATAGGATGGCAGGTCTCTCGTGGTAATACATCAGTAGGAACAGGGGGAAGTGAAGAAATACAAACCATTCATTGTCTTCCCCTTTTCGATTGGGAAAGTGAGTACATGCCCATGGTATCCAAGATACATTTGACTATTGCGTGCCAATTCATCGCCTAGTAACTCCACGGCTTCGTCCATTGGTATCAGGCCTCTGTATGCGTACTTTCCTGAGAACACTGCATGAGCAGCTGGATCCTTCCCGCCTAACACTATTTCTCGTGTCCTTGACTTGATTCCGTCACACCCAACGACAGCGCTATGTTGAGCTGTCGTCCCATCTGCGAAGTGAAGCACGATGTCTCCACTACTGTCTTCAGCAGTTGAAATGTCAACGAGCCTTTTGCCGAACCGAGAGACGGATTCGGGGACCAGCTTCACCATTTCGTCAAGAAAATGAGCGCGGTGTACGGGTCCTTGGCCCAATGGACACGTCACTTGGCATATCAACTCTCCCGACCGCCCTTGGCCATTCTCTTGGTCATTTGTCCTGACATCTCCGTTGTTTTCCCCGTTATCCGAGCGCTGCACTTCCGCTCCGCGTACCTGAGATTTGCCCAACCGCGCGTCTCCGACCCTGAAATCGAACCAAACCGCCTTTTTGCTCTCCCACTGATTCGAAGTCGCGCGTCTGTCAAATCCTTCCTTGATCTCCGTGTCAATGAGCGCCATGGCACGAACAGCATTCGAGCCAAAGCCCACTCCAGCGCCGATTTCACCAAAGCGGGCGGCGGCTTCGTAGAGAGTAACCGGAATTGAGTTGCGCAAGAGGCCTATAGTGAGTGTTAGACCTGCGATGCCGCCGCCAACAATGGCGATATTGTAAGGCTTTTTGGATTCCGACATGGCGATCGATAGTACCGGCGAGTTAGACGTTCTTAGTGTTGAGGGAACTGTACACAATGAAGTGCTTTCAAGAGGCCATGGTCACGGCGGGAGGAACCGGGTAATATACTCGAAGCAACCCATGGATCGGCGATGGAGAAGCACATTATTGAGGTGCTGTTTGTGCCGAATAAATTACAAGTGCACTATCGATGGGACACCTGGCTCCTGAGGGAGTGCTGACTGCAGCGACGTCATGCATGGTCGAAGGTTTGTTGGAGTACGAAGCCCAGAGAGTGTAACCGAAAGCTCTGGGGAGTTAGTAGAAAGTCCTACAAAATTCTTACCTACCCTACCTTTTATGTATATATTATAGATAATTAGGGGGGTTCGTTCTAGAGTCCGTATATATAGCTATATAAAGTACGGTTATTATTAGGGCGGAGACTTTAGTTTACTTATACTATAACGTTTAGTAATATATTATTTAAGATTATTTAAGAGTTAGCGGGCTTTTAAAATAATATTAATATTAATTAACCGGCTAGATCTATTAATTATTAGAGAATATATTAAGTAAAAAAAATAAGAAGTCCTTTAAAAGCTTATACTTTATATAAGAAGCTTTAGTAAAGAACCTATTATCTGCGCTAATTAGATAGATATCTAGCTAGATATTCACTATATCCGCTAAGTAAAAATCTAATATACGCTAACTCTCAATTAGATCCTAAAAATAATTATATCTTTTAATTTAAAAGATATAATATTACTAGGTAGAAACTAAATTTATTTATAGTTAGTATATTATAAGTACTAGAAAGCGTAGACTAGAAGAGCTATTTAGCTTTATTATATAATAGTAGCTATTATAAATATAAATAAACTATATAAGGAGTTTAGAAAGCCTAACTTAGAAATCTATACTCTAATTTCTTTAAATGCGCTTATCTATAGCGCTAATATGGACATGTCTATGTGGCTAAGCGAGCACTGCAGCAGCACCCCTGCATCTCAGCAACACCAATATCATCAACATTCACAAAATTGAGCCTTGCTTGCTTGCTTTTTATATTAGTCTTATTTAAGAGCCAATACCTTATTTACTTAATTTCTAATAATTAATTGTTGCTGTTAATAACTTAACGACCTATACGCTCGTCTAAACCTTCGCAAATTGTTCGTAAAAACCTTAAAAACTTAACTAACAACGACATACTTGACGAGCTAAACTCCTTAGAGGTTACCTACTAGTCTCCCTTACCTTCCCCTATACCTTTAGGCGATATGCCGGCGTTATAGTCTCTATCCTCTATAATAGCGCCTCTCTCTACGGCTTAATATAAGACTTTAGCCACTAAAAAAGCTAAAGAATAGCTCTAGTAACTATATAAGAAGGACCTAAGAATTAGAAGAGCTTAGGTAAAGGAGGTTAAAGACTAGGCAACTAACTGGAAAATAAGACTCCTTTAGGAATAGGAGGACTGTACTAAAATGCTACGCGTCCAAAAAAAATAGGAAGATTAGGCAACTAAACTCTATATATTAAGCCTCGCTATAGTAATAGCGAGATTAGCTATAACAGTATTATTCTTAACCCTAATTAATAAATTAGGTAAGTTGCTCCTATCTATAGCTAATATCCTAAATACCCTCTTCCCTGGCGTCCCGAATAAAGAGATACTTAAGGTATTTTAGGGTACTTTCTTACCTAATAACCTCTCTTGCCTCTGGATACACTAGCTCTAATCTAAGCCTTAGAATAATATCCTTATTATTAATAGCGTCCTTTTTATAAGACCAAAAGAAGGGACAATAAAGGACTACCTATCTATTAAAGTGTGGGTAGAGGGCTTCCTTAACTATATAATGATTTTAATCATTATATATAAGAATCTTTTAGTAGATTTTATTCCCTAAATACTTACCTTCTATAATTAAGTTATCTAGCTATCTACTACCTACTAAATTACTCCCTTAATAACTATGGCCTTAGAGCACTACTCTATAGTTATTTAAAAGAACTAGTTAGAGCTAGCTAACTAGAAGATCTTTAGTAACTTCCTAAATATCTATTATAATCCTAGTACTTATAAATCCGCATTTATCTTAAAACGCGCGCGAGTAAGCACTAATATCTTAAGGACCTGTTATAGCTTTAATAGAGGGAAGTATAACCTAGGTAAGGATTACAAGTTCCTATATACCTATAGTAAATGCGGTAGCCCGTATACTGCGAGAAATTGCAAGTAGTAATTACTAAAGGAAAGTATTAATAAGGAAAAGGAAGAGGAGAAAAAGGATTTTATTAAGCTATACCTATACTCCACTAAAACCGTGCTCTACCCTTATAGTATAGGTAGGCCGAATACTATACTATCATTTCTAGTCTTCCTGCCCTCCTCTCCTCTATAGGACTCTCCCTCCCCCTTAATTATTTAAGCGTGGGGGCGTTATCTATCCCTGTACCCTAGCAACCTCTAACGCAATATTATTGGTATCTTAAAGTTTAGATGCCAGATTAGGGTAAACCTAAAAATTAAGCTCCTTTTCTAGAAAAACTAAGCCTTAATAGCCGCAAATATAGTCCTAATTTTAGAGAAGATTAGCGCCGATCTAGATATAGGTAGGATTATAATAGTAACGTCTCCTATTATATCCTTGCCGCTAAATTTAGTACCTAAAGCGGATAAAGGATAGCGCCGTATTTATAACTTATCCTTACTATCTAGCCAATCTGTTAATAACTTAATCCCTATAGCATTTACCACACTATAATATTTAATAGTTAATTAGGTTCTCTAACACGTTATATATATAGGCCGTAGTTATATAATTATTAAGAGGGATATTAAGGACGCCTTTTGGAATATTCTACTTTTTATTAAAGCTTAACGCCTTATAGGGTTCTCTTGGAAGGGTATAGTGTATTTTAAACATTACCTCTTATTCGGCCTTTAAACTGCACCCTTTTTATTTAATTTTTTTGCGGAGGGATTCTATTAGATACTTATCTAATATATCCTAAATACCGCCTTAAAGCACTATCTAGATAACTTTATCTTTATACTCTCTAACGCTTCTATCCTTCCTTAATTGCTTAATATATATAACTAATTAAGTAATAAATTAGGCATCCTATAAAACGAATTAAAGAATATTAAAGGCACTACGGCTAAAGTCCTAGGTTATATTATAGATACTCTAAAGTCTAAGCTGCGTCTTTCTCCTTTAAAATAGGCCACTATAATTAAGGAGATTAATAAAGCGTTAAGTAATAAATCCCTAACGCTAGTTTAGAGTTAAAAACTAGCTAGTAGACTTACTTAGAGCGCCTAGGTAATTAGGCTTAGGCGTTTATATAACCGCTCTATCTAGGAGTTTATCTCCACTTTTATAAAGGCAGGTAGTTATCCTTGCTAATAGCTAATAGCTAAACTTCGCTAAGACTTATTATAGTAGAGGGATGCTCTTACCCTTTTAAATAGTATCCTCTTCTTTAATAATACGGATTAAAAACAATTCTATCTCTTTTTAGATATATCTGGGATTCTTAGTTATAGGGCCTTTTTCTTCCTTAAGGATTCTCAAGGGATAATATGGCCGCCCTATTTAGTATCTCTACCCTAAGATAATTCTTTAAGCTACTACCTTAATATAGAACACCGCCTTGCCCTAATTAATAAGCGGGAGGTCCAAGTAATTACAACCTTATTTTAGCTCTAGGTAACGCGGTAAGAGTATAGCTTAGTTTATATCCATACAGATAATATAGTAGCACTCTTAGGATTCCAGAATACGGTGGTAAAAGGACTAGGTAATTACCCGCTCCGTAAGATCCTCTAATTAGCCGTAGCCTATAATATTACGCTCTATATAGAGTAGGTTTCCTTTATAGAAAACGGGCTAGCTAATACTTTATCTCGTTTTAATCGTAATAGGGTGTTATTACTATACCCGTATTAGGATACTTCTGATTTACCGTTACTATATACTTCTTTATTATATTTAATTTAACGCTAAAATAGGAGACTTAGTCCCTCTTAAAGACCCCCTACTTAATTTCTGGATTAAGGTAAAAGCCCCCTTAGAATGCTTCGGCCAACTATTATAGTATAGCCTCTTTAATAGAATAAGAGATTTATACTATCCCGCAATTAAGAGTTAGGAGGGCTACTACGATCTTTACGGAGCGGTAAAGTACCTAGCGCCCCTCTACTACCTAGGAGAATAGATTACTTAATAGATCTTTAGTAATGCTAGTCTAGGAATAAGCCGTATTAAGCCTACTATAGTTAAAGCCTATATCTCCGTAATTTAATCCCACTATATTAACGCTAATTATAATACCTCCGTCTTTAATAATCCTATTATTAAGAGGATCCTAAATGGTGTAACATTTATAAATTCCTTTACTACGGCTAAAAGATTGCTAATTACTAAAGATATCCTCGCCTAATTGGTTATCCCAAATGCCTAATCCGTTAAGGATCTTAACTTTAACGCTGTTATTACCACGGCCTTTATGGGATTCCTTTATCTAGGTAAAATTACCTATACTAAGGCTTAGAAAGATAGCTATGCCTTCTCTACTATAAAATATACTAGAAACGACATAACGCTAGTAGAGGACTATATAATATTACGTCTAAAGCGTAATAAAATGGATGTTAATTACTAAGGAGTCTTAATTATAATTGCCGCTTTAGGACAACCTAAATACGCAGTTTAAGCTATAAAACACCTGTTTAAAAATAACCCCTAACCTAGAAACGCCCCTCTCTTTTACTTTAAGAAATTGGCCTTTATAAGCTACGCGGTTAGAAATAAGCTAAAATATAGAGTTACCGCTCTTAGCCTCTACTCTAAGCTCTATAACGGACACTTGTTTTAAAAAGGTGCTGCTTAATACACTTAAGATAACGGTTTTATAGACGGCTAAATATAGCAACTAGGCCGGTGGTCCTTATAAGCGTTCTAGCTTTACTGTTTATTATCCCTAAAAGACCTATTTTGGCTAAGTATAAACTTCTAACGTAGAACACCAATACTATTCTTATTATCACTCGCCCTAAATATAATAGGCGAAGGTATTTAGGCATAACGGCGTGTAGGAGTGCCTATTTTAGCACTCTAATACATTAACTTAAATCTCTCCTTTCCCCCCCTTTTTTATTTTTTATTTTTTCTTCCCCCTACTCTACCTTATATAGTATAGGCGCTGCGCTTTTAGGTCTATAGGTATTACGTTTAGTTAAGGCAGGGCAATCCCCTATAAATGGCCTTACGAATATACCCATTCTTAATTAATGCCTTTAAGCCCGTACCCACTAATTAGATTAATTAATCCTCTTCTCCGCAAGCGTATAAATAATAAATAGATATGTCTATATAGCTAAGCGAGCACTATAGTAGTACCCCTACATCTTAGCAACACTAACATTATTAACATTTACAAAATTGAGCCTTACTTACTTACTTTCCCTCCCACCCGCACCTTTTTCTTTAGTTGTATATTTTGGGCTTTATAAATAGATACTGCAGCGATATGCTTACGCACGGGTCTATAGGCATCACGTTTAGTCAAGGTAGGGTAATCCCCTATAAATGGCCTTGCGAATATACCCATTCTCAATTAATGCCTTTAAGCCCGTACCCACCAATCAGATTAATTAATCCTCTTCTCCGTAAGCATGTGAATAATAGATTCCTAATATTAAGCATTCCGTATAGTATTATATATTTAAAGATAAGCCTATTAATATAGCGTATCCCGCTCCACGTCGAGATATAGCTAAAAGTATAGATAGTACTTGCGAATCTATCGCGACTAGTGCGGAATCTAATATATACACTCTTATAATTAATATAATATAGTAACGGTTTAGACACGCTACTTATAGTACTTGTCAGGTGACGACAGGGAACGTATATATATTAGTTACCGAGCCGTCGAACCATTCGGTTCGACACTGTACCTTTTTGGCCAGTTGCGTTCGTTTGGCTCGGTGGGCGATCGTCACAGTACTAGTTAAATAGGTAAGGCAATATTTCTAATTAAGGATTAATATAAAAGTCTATATAAGGATATTATTAAGCTAGCAAAAATTGTAGTCGTATTAGTAAAGCCTTTTAATCTTAGCTAAGTCAATTTAGCCGCGAATATTGTGTCGAGCGAGAGATATTATAAAAGATATTGTAAAGGAATAAGGCTATTAATTTTACTAGCGATATATCTTTAAGAGTATCCATATATAGTGATACTAATTCTAATCTATCCGTATCTAATATAAAGCGAGAACTTAGTCTATATAGAATATCCGTAATTCTATTTATAAATATTCCATTAAAGAAGCTAGCGCGGCGCCTAAAGACTAATTTTAAGAAAAAAAATAGTTCTTTTCTATTATATCTATACTCTTATAAATAAGGAAAAAAGCTACTTATAAAATATTATATTAGAGGACTATAAGGAATAGTCTTTATCTACTACGTTAGGAAAACGGAAGAGTGGTAGGGGCTAGCCCGGGGTCATTTTAGCTAGATCCGCTGATCTACTTATATACACTTCTTTACGCTAGCCCTGGGCCCTATTAGCAATATTAGCAATATTAGTAATATTTCCTATAACTGCAATATTTATATAAAAATAATAATAAAATTCAAAATTTAAAAATTTGGGTATTAAGCAATTAATTAAAATAAGTGGGAAGCCTCCTGCAGAGGCTCCAAATCGTCAATTGGCGATGTTCCTGACGATCCACCGGCCGTGTACTAATTTCCTAACTAGGCCTAGCACGCGCCTACCCGCCTGCCTACCTACCTACCTGCCTGCCTTCCTGCCTGCTTATACCTACCTATCTGTACCTACCTGTCTGTGCCTACCTGTATATGCCTACCTGTCTGTGCCTACCGTCTATATCTGTCTATGGTATCTAACTCAATTTGATTCGGTAGCGGGCTGATATCGAGGCTCTGGTTCGATTCGATATATCGATTAAATCGTTCGTGGTGTTCGCTGACTGGTTGTTCAAACGATCGTCGTCTAGTTCTGGCGACGGTCGTCTAGTTCTGGCCACAGTCCTCTACTAGCTTCCATTCTAGTGCCTCCCTAGGTAGGGGGGATGTAAGGAAGGAAGGGTAAAAAAATAAGTGGTATTTAGGTGTACAAGGGGTATGCAAAAACACATAGAGGCTATCGGGAATATAGCGGGGACCCGATGGCACTGTAGGCCAGGAGCGCTGTTAGGACGATTTATATAACTAGGAAAACCAAAGTCCTACTAGAAGCCTGCTAGAAAGCCTACTAGGAGCATACTGTTACGGCACTGGCAGAACTTGGCAGAACTTGGCTGATAGAACTTGGCAGAACTTAGATGGCAGAACTTGGCAAAATCTCGCACCGGCAAGTTGCCACAGATTGCCGCATATTGCGGTCACGTAACGCGAAGATCTTATAAAACATCGAGCGGCGCTGCTCTTCTTCTCCTTTCCTTTCCTTAGCTTTAGATTCTCGTTTATAGATAATCCAATAGGCTTGCGCGTCCCTCTTACTATACTTATGCCTTAATTAACTAAGTCACTAATATTATCTAAAGCTCTCTCTACTCTCTCTTCTTAAGAAGGAACTTAAATATATCTATAAGACTATAAATAGAATAAGAATATAAAATAGGACTATAAGGATAGGACCTAAAAGGAAAAGAATAAAACCTTAAGGAAAGGACCTATAAAATATATACAGATTAAAACCCCTTAAAGAAATTACCTAAAATTACCTAATACCCCTACTACTATACTACAAAACACAGTAGTAGGTAAAGCAGCTGTAGGACCCTTAAATACCTTAGACGAAGAAATAATTAATGTTTTAACCCCCTAGGCGGAGCTTGTAGCAGCTAATACTAAAATTAAATAACTATAAGAGCTGCTTAAAGCTAGAGATACCCCTATATTTAATAATAAGTCATTATTAAATAACTAAAGACTTACTATAGTCCTTTAGGCCCTATTTTAGCGCCTTAGTAAATCTACTAAGGCCTATATAGTACTAAAGCGGTTAGTAAAGGTCGTGGATCCCTTACTACTTATAGATAGGATAAACCTAATATTTAATAATTAGAAGCTTTAATTACAGGATAAGCTTAAAGTTAATACTAACTACTTTCCTACCCCCTAAGCCAAGATAGTCTACGTCTTTAGCCGTACTGGCGAAGACGCTTAGACGCATTTACGCTTGTAATACACTAAAAACTTAATAAACCCCTTTATCTCTAAAGAAGAAATAATTAAATACTTATCTTCTATTTATAAAGACCCTTTTAAAGTATAGAACGCCCGCCTTAGCTATAAAAGCCTAAATATAAAAACAATAGAGACCTTTTTAGCCTTTTAGACCCGCTTTATATACCTAGCTAGATAGGCCTAGATCCCCTAGAAAGACCTACTACTAAACCTCTTTAATAAGCTTACCCTAAACCTATAGCGGGCTATATTACTAGCTTATACTATAGTATAAATGTTAAAGGAACTTATAGACTATTGCCTAGCTATTAACTAAGGCCTTTATTAAATTAAGGCATATGCTAATTAGCTAAAAATTAGAAACCTTATAAACTAGGCTATAAGTACTACAAGAACGGCCTACAGTGCCTTAGTATAATTAGCAACCCCTATAGTACTAGCCGCTTAGCCTATTATTATGCCTTGCGCTACCCATACGTCACGTATGGGCTGGAGAGCTTATAAGACATTCCAACCGGCAGCCCGTCCAGTCGCGAGACACTACTGCTACCTTTTTGGTGGTTTGTATGGTTAAGTGGGTTGGGCTTGGGCATAACACCTATAGTTAACCTAGTAGCTAGCTGCGCAGCTACCCCTATTATAGGTCTAGTGTACACCCAGCTTATATATAGCGACTCCTATATATAGGCCCTTAGTAATTAAGGAGCTTACTTTTTATATAGTTAACCTAGCTACCTTATAAGGAACTACCTAATAAAGGTAAAGATAAATAAGGTCCTATTAATTTAAAAGGATAGTATAGAGTTAGAAAAAGAGGAACCCTAGGGGAAGACTCCTCCCTAGGGTTAAAAGGAATTAATATATCACATATTAATCTAGGTCGGCTAATTAGTAAAAAAAGCTACACTATCCCTTATACTTTATTCCGCAATAGATATTAAGTTTTAACCTCTGCTTTAGCTAATTTAGAAGTAAATACCTTTACCCTAATTAATATAAAGTGCGCTATAAAACTGGCTAACTTTTTAAGTGCGCCTTTAGAAGAACTGCCTAAGCTAATTCCTATTTATAGGTATAATAAATAGGTAGGACCACCTATTATAACTATATTGCGGATTTACCTTTATATTAACTAACGAAGGTAGTATAACGTCCCCTTCCTTATTACGGACCTAGGAAGCTATAATATAATCTTAAGGAGAAAATAGCTAGCCTATTTAGGCTTATAGCTAGATATATAGAGTAAACGGCTTATCTAGCCCAAAACCCTACCCCCAACTCCCTCCTTTATAAAAGAAATCAGCATTATAATAGAAAATCTTATACGGCCCTAGATTAATATTACCTACTAGGCCGATGCTATACATAGGGACTAGGCCTTTAAGAAAGATATACAGCTTAATCCGCAACGGATCTATATACTACGCCGCCCCTAAACCACCTATATTACGCTACCCGCATTAAAGACCTAGGAAGTTAGTAATAACCTAAAAAAGCCCCCTATAGAGAGCTTAGGCCCTATATAGCTATAAAGAATAGTAAGGAATATTAGATATTATACTAAACTAATAAACCGGAGGGATAACTTACGGAAGATAGAGTAGGAGCTAAGAAAGATTATAAACCCTAGACTATAAAATACAGTTTAGTAAACGGCTATAAGGAAACCTACGGACCTCCTACTAGTCAATATCTGCTATATTAGCGCCGTAGGATTCTACTGGGGCTTAGTCCAGCCTAATACTATTTCTTTTATAACTAGCTTATACAAAATTAATTAAATACTTAAGGAAAAGGAAAGTAAGCTTAGCGGATAGGAAAGCGAGCTTATAAATAAGGAGCTAGTAGAATAGAAACTACCCTATTAATACTAAAAGTTTAAAGATATATTCTCTAAGGCAGCATTTAATATACTTCTACTATATTAACCGTACGACTATAAGATTAAGATTGCGTCAGATAAGGAAAACGCCCTTAACTATACCCCCCTTTAAGAACAATGTAACCGACTACCGGACCTTGCATATTACCCTGTTTCACCTGCGTCAGCACTACCCTTGCATGTCTTGGATATGGTTCAAATGACTTATGGGCTCCGGAGTTAGGGGTCTACTTTTATGTATTTATACCACTTGATTTCCATAGATTTACAATCAAGTTGCTCGTTTAATACCCATATACTGCAAAGCTTACAAACAATCTATTGCTAAGTTATAGGCCACTAAGTAGTACCTTATTAATAACCTAGTAAAGGGGTTTATTAAGCCTAGCTAGGCCCCTTTTACCTCCCCTAGTCTTTTTATAAAAAAGCTAAATAAAGGACTTTATTTCTATATTAACTACTATAAGCTTAATAATATAACCCACAAAGACCGTTATCCGCTACCCCTACTTAATAAGACACTAGCCCAAATAAATAGAGCTAAGGTATTTATAAAGCTCGATATCCGTTAGGCTGTAAGGTGATAAGCTCCGCACTACTCAGCTACATAAACTAAAAGGTAAACGAGTGACTGGCTTGATGCCAGACACGGCTGTGCGGAACAATATATATAGGCGAGGTGACTTCGTCACCTGATATAGGCTTTCTATTAAATTAAAATAAACCCTAGATCTATAAATCTAACTATATTTCGGACTTAATATAGATTATATAAGTATAAAGTACTTCCTTTTAGACTGACTAACGGACTAGCTACGTATTAAAAATATATAAATAATATACTCTTTAACTACCTTAACGACTTCTGCACGGCCTACTTAAATAATATTATAATTTACTCTAAAAATAAGTTAGAATACAAGGAGCACGTCTATAAGGTCTAATAATGACTCTATAAGGCTAGCCTCTAGGCCAATATTAAGAAGTTAGAATTTAGTATAAAGCTTATAAAGTACTTAGGGTTTATTATTAATACGGATGGAATTAAGGCTAACCTGGAAAAGACGGCTGTAATTAATTAGTAGAAACTACTACAGACTGTAAAAGGGATATAGTTATTCTTAGGCTTCTATAACTTCTACTAACGCTTTATTAAGAACTATAGCAGAATTACTTAGCCCTTTAGCCGCCTTACTATAAAGGACTAGCCCTTTTACTTTAATACCGTATATAAGCAGGCTTTTAATAAGCTTAAGAAACAACTGGTCTCCGCTCCCTTACTTACCCACTTTAACCTAAAACAGCCCTTAATGCTAGAAACGGATGCCTTAGATAGTATTATTACTAGCGTTTATTTCTAAAAGCAGATAAATAGAGAATAGCACCCCATTGCTTACTACTTAAAGACTATAATAAATATTAAGCTAAACTACTCAATCCATAATAAAGAAATATTTACTATTATTTCTAGCTTTTAGCACTAGCGAGTATAGCTAGAAGGGACCCCTAAGCCTATCTAGGTAGTTTTAAATTATAAGGCCTTAGAATACTTTATAATAACTAAGGCCTTTATAGCCTGGTAAGCGCGCTAGGCAGACATTTTATTTTAGTTTAACTTCCTAATTATATATAGGCTAGGCGTTACTAGCCGTACGGACGCTTTTATAAGACGTAAATAGGACCTAAATAACTAAATAGCCGTAAAGAACTTATTATAGACCTAGACGCTACTATAACTAGAGTACCTTAACCCTTAGATATAGGAAGAACTAAGTACTAAATCTCTAAGCGCTAAGATATATCCCATTAACCCTATAGAATTTAACCTTATTAATAAACTACTATAAGTAAACCGTATGGACCCTTCTCTATAGAAATACCGTAAAAAGGCAAAGGATATTACTAGCCTATAGTCCCTTAAAAATGGACTACTTAAGCACTAGAAATAGCTAGTAGTAGTAAAGGAACGGAACTTATAAACCTAGCTTATTACCAAAGCATATACCTAGGTCTCTACGGCCTACCCTAGAAAAAATAAAACCCATAAAATTATTGGTAACCGTTACTACTAGCCTAAAATAGTTATAGATATTAACTATTATATACGGAATTGCAATAACTGCTATAGGTCTATAATTCCACGAGATAAGACCCTAGGACTATTAAAACCTCTCTTAATACCCGACCGCCCCTAGCAGTATATCTTTATAGACTTCTATAAGCTACCTATAGACCGCGACGGATATAATATAGTTATAATTCTAGTTAACCGCTTTAGCAAGCGCCCGTTCTTAATTCCCTATTATAAAAATATTAATGCTAAAGAGGCAGTCTAACTATATATTTACTACGTCTACCGCATTTACAGACTACTAGATACTATTATATCTAATTATAGCCCGTAATTTATATTAGCCTTTTAGAACGAGTTTACCTAAATCCTAGGTATTAGGCTAAAGCTCTCTATAGTATACCACCTCTAAATAGACAGCTAGACGGAGATTGTAAATTAATATTTAGATTAGAAACTTTAGCCTTTTATTAACTACTTCTAGGACAACTAGGGCAAACTGCTACCCCTAATAGACTACGCCTAGGCGACTTTACCCTATAACTTTATGGGATTTATATCTATCTAATTAGAAATAGGGTATTTACCCTAAATAAGCTTTAACTAGAATAGATTAGAAGGACCACGGACCATATACAAGAAACTGTCTTATAAGGAAGCCTAGCAGTATACTAAGCGCTTAAAGGAAGCCTAGATGGTAGCCTATATAAATCTAGAAAGGCCTAGAAATTAATGGCGTAGTAGGTAAATAAGTATAGGCGCGAACCTAACTTTACTATAGGCAATATAGTCTAGGTTATAATAAAGAACTAGAAGACGGAACGGCCTAGCTATAAGCTAAACTATTAAATAGCGGGACTATATAAGGTTCTTAAGAAAATAGGTAACTTATATAAAGTAAAGCTCCTAGATTTAATTAAGGTTTACCCTATTTTCTTACCGGATAAGCTATAGAAAGCTATAAATAACTTATTACCTAGATAAAAGAATAAACCTCCCCTACTAATTTAAGTTAGTGGTGATGATAAATAGGAGATTAAAGAAGTACTAGCCTATAAACTAGTAAGGAAAACGCTAAAGTACCATATTAGTTAGAAAGGCTATAACTTAGACCCTACTTAGTACCCTATATAGAACTTTATTAGCAGTCCCTATAAGCTTTAAGAATTCTATAGCTGTTACCCTAATAAACTAGAACCTCTAAAGTACCTAGACGAGTAAATAAAGTGCTAGTATAGTAAAGATAATAGGCTACTAGAAGAATATAAAGATAAAAACGCCCTATAGGAGTAATACGGATATATAAAGCCTAAGGGCAGGCTTTATTAAAGGGGGGGGTAATATTACAACACTAGTAGAACTTAGTAGAACTTAGCTAGCAGAACTTAGTAGAACTTAAATAGTAAAACTTAGCAGAACTTAGATAGCAGAACTTAGTAAAATCTTATACTAGCAAGTTGCTATAAATTGCCGTATATTGCGGTTACGTAACGCGAAGATCTTATAAAATATTAAGCGGCGCTACTCTTTTTCTCCTTTCCTTTTTCTAGCTTTAGATTCTCGTTTATAGACAATCTAATTATATAGGCTTACGCGTCCCTCTTACCGTACTTATGCCTCGATTGACTAAGTCGCTAATATATACTAGGAGGCCTTTAGGATCTTAATACCCTAATAGTAATAAATGTAATAATAATAATAATATTTATTTTATAGCTATAAGCTAGCTTATTACTGCAATATAGATAGTATTATACTCTTTTAGCTAGTATAGTGCTAGCGTATAGCTATAGGGTTTAGCTAATATAGTAGATAGCTAGTGTATAGCTCTAGGGCTTAGCTAATATAGCGAAAAGCCAGCCCTAGGCCCTAAAAATACTTTTAGCGAAACTAAATTTCCTACGCCACTTCTCGTTTTCCTAACGTAGTAGCTAGGCTTATTACTTTAGTTATAATTCTACTTTATAGGCTTTTAAAGAGTTTAATATCTATAGGCTATATATAATGGGGATTCTAAGAAAGATATAATAAAATGCCTTTACCGTAAGTATAAAAAATTAGTTCTATAACTAAATAAAGAAGAAATATTAGTATACTATTTAGAATTTAACTTTAAACTATATTACAGCACTATTATAGACCCTAGTTAGGGGCTTAGCTAGGGGCTTAGCGCTATATATATAGGCATATCCTTTCCTTAACCTTCTTCTAATCCTTATTTTGGAATTCTAGTTACCTAGCTACTAATAGATCCAATTTTATTAACTAAACTTTTATAAACTACATTATATCTAATAAGCAAATTACCGCTCTTTATAGCTACGCCTAATATATAACTAGTTATAAGGCGCTTAGGAAAAACTTAATTATAATTAGCTTAGTAATAATCTAGGTAAGTTTATTACCTTTATTTAAATAGGGGTAGAAATAGTAAATTAGGTAGAGTTAGCAATTAGCGTTAATAAATTAAAAGATAGCGTAAAGTAGATATTACTATAGTTTAGGGTAATAGAGAGACGATAGTATTACTAGCTTAAAGTCTATAAATACAAGTAGCCTAGCTACCTTAATTAATATCCACTAAAAATTTATATATAACATTATTAATACTATTACCTTCTTAGCCTATATCTAGTAGGAACGCGTAGCTAGCTAGCTTAGACTCTAGTTAGTAAAATACCTTTAGGCTAAGTATACTAAAACTCTATAATAGATATTAGTCCTAGCAACGCGATACTTAGGTCTAGTTTTTAATATAGGGCAAATATCTAATATTTTAAAGTTAAGCCCGCTTTTAGAATTAATATTAAGCTAGGTATTAATAGTTCTAAAGTAATAATTAATGTTAGTTATTATTTAGTATTAGATATAGCCTCTTAAATATTAAAGTCTATCCTATAATAATAGATATTAACTCTATATAGCTTATAGATATCTAAGTCTATACTATAGTATTAGGAATTAATCTCTAATATAGGCTAGGTATTACAGCTTATAAAGTAGCTTTATATCTTAATCTTTAAAATGATTTAAATATTAGAACTTATAGCATTGTATTAGGCCTTAGTCTTTAAAGTAATCTAGAAATTAGAGCTTATAATAGAGTATTAAATCTTAGCCCTTAAGTAATCTAGATATTAAAGCTTATAGCGTAGTATTAAATCCAAATTCTTAGGGTAGCCTAAGTACTAGAGCTTATTAAGTCTTAACTTTTAGATTAGCTTAAGGTTTAATATTTATAATATAGTACTAAATCTCTAATTATAAAAAATTATAAAGTTTAAAATATATAGCGTAGTACTAGTTCCTAGGTAATAGGAAACTTAGAAATTTAGAAATTATAATATGGTATTAGATCTCTGCTTTTAGAAAAATTTAAGGCTTAGGATTTAAGTTATAATACTAAATCTCCGCTCCTAAGAGACTTTAAGGCTTAGAGTTTATAGGCTAATACTTAATCTCCGTCTTCTAAATTAGATGCCGCTTAGAATTTATTATCTAATATTTGATCTTCGCCCTTAGTTTTAAATATGACGTAACTTTAGCAGGCCTAGTATTTAGTCTCCGTCCTCGGTTTTAGATATAAAGCAAGTAAGTTTATATTTAATATTCCTTAGCATTTTATTTATTTATTAACTTAGCTAAGACTAGGGCAGAGCTTTAATTAATATCTAGATATTATATATCGATATCTATATATATATTTAAATAGCCTATTAGATTCTTATTTAAAGAGATATTAAAGTCTATACCTAAAGCTTCTATAACTTATAGAATCTATATTATATTGGTTATTTAGTTTAAGTGTCTTGTAATTCCCTTAACTAGATTTTATCTATTCTTTTTAGGCTACTATACCTTAAGCCTCCCAGCCAATATCAGACCCACCGCCCTGTGACCCAACCATGCTGCACCAAACCCCTGAACTAGCAGAGGCTACGTCACGTAACGCTGCCGACAATACTCTCGAGAAGCTTACTCGTGAGGGGTAGTGCAGAGGGAGTCACCCAAGCCGGGGGGTGGTAATGACGGCGTCGCATAGTTCATCGCCATCGGCGTCTTCGGGACTGTTCTGGTTAGGAGCTCAGCCCGTCGCATGTCGTACTCACGGGTGCCGCAGAGACTTCATTAACAAGAGCATGCACAGCTTCTCCGGAAGGTTGACTAGGAGAAGTTGTAAGCAACCCTCCTGGCCGTTCTCCGCATCTCTCAGTTGATTAAAGATCTATCTCTATCCGAATGAAACCACCGATTGCCAGCCAATTCTTCGATCATCGAGCACCCCCTTAATCTCGGACGAGGCTATGCTGGACAATGCATGAATGCCTAATTCTCACCGAGGTTGGCCCTTTCCGGTTGGATCGTTGGACTAGTTGGCTCCACTCATGTCTCGCGATCCATCAACACCCAACGCCTAGCTGCCAGCTGATAGCTTCCGGGCCTAGCTCCCCGCTAGTTGCACTACAACGTTGCACCCACGCCAGACACTTCCATACGAGGCGGAGCATCCTCCTAGGACTATGAGGGCAACGTAGAGGTCATGAGAAAGAATTAATGTCTCATGTGAGTGATGGTCCACGTCATCACCGAGAGGTCCAGCCCGAGCGGGAAACGGATAGTGCGGGATTGGCTAGCCTATTCGCCCAAGGGGGCGGGGGGCAGTCCAGGATAATCGGAGTTGAGGCAACGGTACGAGCGCCATACATTCATTAGTCCAGACATACATAAGGCATTACGTAGTAATGCCATCGGAGATTTCGGAGGGGCGGAGAACAAGTTGCTCAAATCGGGCAGGTCCAGGTTAACTGTACGACTGGTAGGAGGTATCGTCCTAAAGAGAGAATGAGAAGAAAGGAGCGAGGGAGAGAAAGATGCGTATAGTTCGCAAATTGCTTGGGGAGACGAGCTCAGGAGCTCCTTCCCAGCAGCAATTACAGTGCACGAAAGCTGGACTACGCAGTCCACATGGGAGCGAGACGACAGAGAGTATGGAGCAACGGAAAGAAAGTCGAGGACGAGGCAAGGCCGTGCGACTTTGAAGCGGTGGCCGTGCTCATAAAAAAGCGTCACAGGGAATTATCGAGGCCCAATGGGGGCGGCTGGTGCGGACGAGGGCGAACGAACGGAGGGATGAGAGTGGAGTGAAAAAGGTGAGAAGGTGAACGGAGAAAGACAGTGAAGAGACGGCCTTTTATAGTGGATATTGATAAAGATAGCCGGTTCGGGCGTAGCGCGAAAGTGGTAAGCGAGGAGCGGCGTCCCCGAACGAGACGCCTCTATTTCCTAATGCAGGCTTGCCATCTAGTTGAAGTTTAGTATACTCTAATAGTGCAAGCTATATAGCTTAGATATAACTAAATTAACTCTTTCGCGCGCTAAATATAATATAGGAGGTCTTTAACTTATATTTAACTCTAGGTTATTGATATAAGCAGACTAATGTAAGAGTACATATATTGGATCCCGCAAACAGTCGCAATAGATTCGCGAGCACCGTCTGTCTTTTTGGCCATTTGGCGATGTGGAGCGGGACACGTTACAACTAGTCGTGGTAAGAAGGGGCGGTAGAGGTAGTAGTTAGGTTGTTGCTATACCCCGCGGATATCGCCCGCAACAATAAGGCAATAAGGTAGTTTATAGAAAAGTAAATAATAGGGTTCTCTTTATAAAGGTTATTTTAGATATTTTAGCCATTATATATAGCTATTGCGCGTGTTATTATTGCTTTAAAGCATAATAAAAATCCAAATCTTGCACCGGACCTTCTTACGAAGGTTTCGCCGAAAACGGATTAGCGCTTACCTTAGCAAGCTCAGACCATAGAATCAATTAGCGGACATACGTATATCCGCAAGCGGATATCGCTAACCTTTTTTGTCAAAAAGTTGATTCTATGGTCTGAGAGACTTTCGCGAGGTTTATTAGGCGATGCGACTTATTTTGTATGTGGAGCAGTCACCTTCTTAAACGAAATTGATCTACCCCCCCACAACAGCTATTATCTCAGAAATACCGTCAAATTGATCCGCAGAAGCAGCTCTATAATCGATCAATATATCTACCCCATCAGCCTCCGCGATGTCGAGCAGAAAGCGCCGCCGAACGGGTGATGTGTCAACAATTGAATTGCCCACCCCCTCTATAAACACAATATTAGTTAACCGGCGGACGCCTATCCAAACACCAACTGGAGCATCCGCCGAGCGGATATCGCGCTCGGTAATAAAGGAAGAGAAGGTTAGAGTTATTTTAGAGCATTTACGGGACTGGCGATGGTCGTTTGGTAACCTTTCTTTGGCGTGGCTACAGCTTAATACTGATAAAAGAGAAGGCGTAAAGATAGATGAGGTACAAAAAAAGAAGGCAAAAAAGAAGAAGGCAAAGAGGCTTATTGCTACCCTTCTAGGAGACGAAGAAATCCGCAATACGATTATGGAGACTGTGGATATCCATTCGGAACTAGTAAATGCGGTCGTAAATATCCTTCGTAAAGAGCTTTGTGATCTTCAGCAGAAGACGGTTATCTTTGGCCCATAGAAGTCAGATCTGGAGTTTAAAGACGTTCAACTCTCATAAGGCTATAAGGTAATTAGCTAATATGCCCCTCTACTTTGCCAACTGATGGAAGGATTATCGGCACAATTAAGAAGTGATGAATCGCGGAATCTACACCTAGGGCGGGTTGTTCTTCTTATATCTATCCTTTCGTTGGGCCGTGCTCGAAACTCCGCCAACTATTTTGCTTGGCTTCTCGGTCTTCATCTTTAAGGCATGGGTGTAAAGCGTCGGGTTCTATCACTGCTTCATGGACTAGGACTTATTAACGGATATAAGACGCTGAACTGCCAGAAGATGGGATTAGCTGAACGCTCTAAGGAAGGTCATAATACCAGCGGCGGATATACTGGTGCTAACGTTNTTGAAGACTNACCTCNAATCAATGTCNACTNTTGATNATATCTATGTTATATACGACAATTTTNACTACCTTNAGCGAACACGANATNAGTTAATCGGAGACACTGGTGTTTTCNATTCCCATACTACTGGAAAGCTTNTCCGCGGATCTTNTATTCCCCCCGGTGGCCTTCTTNAAANTATNCTNNATGACCGAGTGNAGCTTCGGATTGAGGATATTGCTNAGGCGCCAGGTAACATATATGACAGCGTTCAAAATNAGATATCNATATTTGTGATTGCGGATGCTCTCCGAAGCGCATATCCGGCCGCTGTAAATGGTATTTTCGAATCTAATACCGAGCTTAAATATCCGCGTATGCCGGAGATTAACATTCTACCATCCGCAAAGACAACGCATATAAACCTGGGCCCTATTATAGAGAGCGAGGCTTCTATAAGTGGCAACTACCGCGTACTTGAGACGATCTTCCTGGAGCAACTACAACTTAATCGCGACAACGATTTCCAGGGCCGATTATATCTGGTATACGGTGATTAGAAAACCGCAAAGCTTATCCGCGCCTGTAAGCGGGAGCGGGCGGAGGCTGCGCTCCCATATAATAGCCACCGTTGGGTACTACCTGTTCTAGGTCTTTGGTACCTCCGGTTGAACTTCCTATATACAATTATGAGGACTTTCTTTGGTGGTGAGCAATATGCGCAGCAGTACTCTACGCTCTACACTTATATAAATCACCTTAGGCGACGAAATATTCCTGTAGAGCGCCCTCCCTTTCACTATCTTGAGGAGCTAGTACTGCACAGTTTTAATGCCCGCATTGTTGCGCTCTTCTTAACATATATCCGCGGTAGGCTTGACATTTACGAAGAAGGTGCGGTCGAAAGATACATTGGATCCTTAACGCCCGAGCAGTTTCTACAGCATATTGAGGATATCCGCGCAGCGGGTTTCAGCTCCGAAGTCGGTTGAGAGGCCAACAAATTGATTCCTCCGCACCCCTCTACCCGCGGAGGTTCTCAGATTGTGGATCAATTGCTTGCGGTGCCTAGCTCCGCTACTACAAGCCAGCCTGCTCGGATCGTCGACGTGGAGTTCTTTAATCATATTCGGTATCTANAGGTGGTTGAAACATATAAAGTGTTNAAATACGCTATTAAGCATGCGGATATCGGCCTTTTGAAGCGTGCAATTGCCCGCCTTTGCCTTTACTTTGCCGGATTAAGGAGCAACAACTACGCATCTGAAATGATGTACTTCTGGAGGTTAATTGCAACGGAGGCGTGTGACCTAGTGCTTCAGCGGGCTGTACTAGCGAATAGGCTAATCAATAATCGCGGAGAGCTAAATAGCTTTTTTGAAGCTGATCGACTTAATGAACTGCTAAATCTTCAGCTAAAGGAGTTACTCCGATCACGCGGAAACTCAACCTTTGGAGTAGACTCTCTATTTAGGTGGAGTGTTCTTACCACAAGCTATACTGGACCTCTTTATACTGAGTTTAAGGACGCGTTTGGTGAGCGGACGATATCCGATCATACGATTAAGTTTCCCGCGGTTAATATCCAGTCCCTTGCAAATATAATTGCTAAGGACTTAATTATGCGTCAGCGTGTGCGGGACGTTGGGTTTAAGGCGCCTGCTATTCTTCAACTTAAATTAGAGCGGCTCTTACAGGGCGGCATTGCTGATTTTAATATGCGGATGTCTTATATTAGCGGTTTACTATACAACCCTTATGAGGACGGATTTGACGAGGCTACAGATGATATGCCAGAGGACTTTTAAATGCTTGGGCTTATGGTACGTTTCTATCTTAATATATTAAGCTAGTTCTTTTTACTAATATTAATTCTAGCCAGCGTATGATCTTCTTAATGCGTAGTATATAACGTAGCAGTTAGCCGTTTTATGGTGCAGATATATAAATCTCTTCATCTTAGCTTGTGCGGATATCTTTATCTTAACTTATGCGGATATCTTTACCTTAGCTTATGCGGATATCACAATATTAATTAAGTATATTTGTTAAATATAAGGCGGAGACTTAATTCCTACGTATGTAGTAGCAAAAAGGTAAAAGCTACTATTTTATTATTATAAACCCGCAACAACAGCCAACCCGCAGCAATAGCTAACTTATATCTACTTATTCGATATCTGGTAGCCCAGCATTGCATATAAGTGCAATAACACCACGCCTTAGGAACGCAAGCTCATCCTTTATCTCACTTAGAGAATCTCCAAACTCATTTAACCGGCGGTCCATGGCTCGAACATCTTTCGCCATATTAGTCACCCGTTTACAAACTATATCAACGCGCGCAGAAACAGCGATTGCTAAATACACCCCAACAGACCTAGCGGAAGCGGCAGCAGCAACAGCAGCACCTGGCGTGCCAGCAATTGGCGAAAGAGTTGGAGGAGCAGCGGTAGAGCGGGTGCCTCTACGGCCGTGCGTACTACTGCAAGTGGGAGTCTTAATAGGGGGGGAGGCCTTAGTAGGGGGAGGCGTGGTGGCGTGGGCGGGGATGGTGCGAGAACGAAGCTATGCGGATATCAGCAATATCCGTATTATTAACATGTGGACACNATACCTTCTTAGTAGGCGTTTCAGCTGGATTACTGGCAGAAGCTNATTTCGCACGTTTTCTGCTCTNAGGTNTAATCGGCTCTNNATTCAGTGAACTTTCCTATACGCGTGTTAGCTGACAGAATAATAGTATACTATTAGCATGTACCTTTCCGCACGACCTGCCGCCCACACAATATCTTGAGCACGCACCCCCAAAATAAGGCCCGGAGTCCTTCTTGTAAACGCGACATTTGTGGCCATACTTCTCGCATAGAGCACATGGCGGATTNCGCAGCTNACNAAAGCTACCTTNAATATTCTNGACNTGTGTCAATATCCGCTGGCGACTTTCCTTNATATTCTCCCAAACACCAGCTTTTGGAGTGTACNATTTATTCGCTAACGGNACTTGGATAGGAAGGCGCTCGTTTGTGTTCGTGGTACTGCGGAGATTGTAAGGGCTGCGGAGATTGTGAGGGCTGCGGAGATTGCGAGGGCTGCGGAGATTATAAGAGTCGGCGTCATTAAGATCTTCATCTTTGCCGCTGTNTAAAGGTTCGCTATCTNAAGGAACCTNATAAATGTTTAGGTTACTATAAGAGGTAAATTAGTAAATAAGACATTAAAACAGTATGACTAACANATACGACTNAATGGCCATCTTGGTCTTNAGATTCGTATNAGCAGCCTTTTNAGCCTGCTTTCTAAGAAAAGAAGACAAACNAGCCTTATCAAGTCTCCTTTTAGAAGCATTAGGTGGCGGTAGCAGAGAGGCGGACGGCGAAGAAGTAGACGGTAAAGTGGTCTATGGCAAAGATGTAGGCAACGGAAAGGCAGGCAGCGAAAAGGTGCGCGGATTTTTAGCGGATTTCGTTCTATCTATATTTTCGTCGTCTACTAAATCCTGCAAAGAGCGCTTCGGTACATATTTTCTAAAATCATATTAGCTACAGGTATAATTTAGTATTAGAAAGCTTACTCTTTAGGAACAGGGTCTAAAGGCTTAGTAAGAGCAGCTATAACGTGCTTAACAGCATCCTCGTTCATTTCGCGCATATCNAGTTCCTNAACTGCCTNGCTGCTGTTGTTCGCATTNACATCGTTTACAGGTGTGAATAAAGGCATCGTAGATGGTAGAATGACAAGGGACAGTGGATGAAACAACAATGATGAAGTTTGCGGTGCGGTGCTGTGAGGTGGAAGGTTGGTGGAGAAAGAAGAGGTGCGGAGGTTTATTAAAGGTAAATATCCACGCTACCGATTTTATTAAATTAGCTCACTAACAAATAGCTTATGCGGATATCATTATCTTAGCTTATACGGATATTACAATATTAATTAAGTATATCTATTAAAAAATATAAGGCAGAGACTTAATTCCTATATATGTAGTAGCAGAGAGGTAAGAGTTACTATTTTATTACTCTAAACCCATAATAACAGCCAACCCCCAGAAATAGCTAACCTGTATCTACTCAAGTTCTATATCCGGTAACCCAGCGTTGCGTATAAGTGTAGTAATACCACGCCTTATAAACGCAAGCTTATCCTTTATCTCACTTAGAGAACCTTCAAGCTTACTTAACCGGTGATCTATAGCCCGAACATCTTTTGCTACCTTAGCCACCCGTTTACAAACTATATTAACGCGCGCAAAAACAGCAATTGCTAAATACCCCCTAACATTTTCCATGCCAGCAGNAGTGGCAGCAGTACNAGAAGCAGCACNAGGCGTGCCAGGAATTAGTNAAAGAGTNNNAGGAGCAGCGACAGAGCGGATGCCTCTATAGCTGCGTATATCACTGCGAGTGGGAGTCTTGGGGGGAGGGGAGGTCTCTAGAGGGGGGATGGTGCGGGTACGAAGCTATGCGGATATCAGCAATATCTATATTGTTAAAATGCGGATATTATACCTTCTTAGTAGGCGTTCCGGCTGGATTACTGGCAGAAGCTAATTGCGTACGTTTTTTACGCTGAGGTGTGACCGGCTCCGATCTTAGCAAACTATCCTATATACGTGTTAGCTGACAGGATAGTAGTATACTATTAGCATGTACCTTTTCGCACGACCTGCCACTTAAGCGACATCTTNAGCATGCACCTCCAAAGTNAGGCCCANAGTTCTGCTTGTAAACGCNACATTCATAGTCTTNCTTAACGCATAGAGCGCATGGCGGATCACGCAGNATACCAGAGTTACCCTCAATATTCTGGACGTGGGTATATATCCGCTGACGAGCTTCTTTTATATTTTCCTAAGCACCAGCTTTCGGGGTGTACCATTTATTTGCTAACGGCACTTGAATAGGAAGGCGCTCGTTCGTGTCAATATCCGACGTTATAGCTTAGGCCGTCTACGTACTGCGGAGCTTGTAAGGGCTGCGGAGATTGTAAGAGGATGGAGGAGAGCTTTTAGGAGAGTCGGCGTCATTAAGATTGCTCTTTTTATCATCATCTAAAATCTCTAATATTTCTGTTGGGTTACTATAAGAGGTAAATTAATAGATAAGACACTAAAATAGTATAGTTAACACATACGATTCAAAGGCCATCTTGTACTAAACATTTTGCGCAGCAATTCTATTAGCCTGCCTCTTAAGAGAAGCAGAAGCACGACAAGGATCAAACTTTTTAGAAGTAGCAGGCGGAGTAATAAGCGGCTCAAAGGCAGGTGGCAAAGAGGCAGGCGGTAGAGAAGTAGGCGGCAAAGAGGCAGGCAGTGAAGAGGTAAGCGGATTTCCAGCGGATTTTACAATAGTATCATTACGGTGCTCTGCTATATCCAACAAAGAATGCTTTGGTACATATTTCCTAAAATTATATTAGCTGCAGGCATAATTTCGTATTAGAAAGCTTACTCTCTAGGCAGAAACTCTAAAGGATCAGTAAAAGAAAGAGCGTCCTTAAAAGCGTCCTTAATTATTTCATCGTCAACGTCGCGCATATCAAGTTCCTCAACTAAATGGCTGTCGGACGTATTTAGAGGTGTAAATGAAGGCATTATAGATAGTGGTATGCTAATGGACAGTAGATGAAACAACAACGGTAAAGTTTACGGTGCGGTGCTGTAAGGCGGAAGGTTGGTGGAAGAAGAGGTGCGGAGGTTGATTAAAGGTAAATATCCGCGCTGCCAATTTTATTAAATTAGCTCGCTAACGAATAATCGCCGCTATAACTTACCTTAGTAAATATTAACCACTTCGTACACGCTTATTTGTAACGCGCAAATCCTTTACAGTTAAGTTACTACTAATTGAAGTGAGTGGGCGCCGTCTAGTTGACTTACGAAGCGACATTGATATAGAATCACTGCTTGGCTGAGGTGCTGGAGAAGGGTTATAAGCGGATATTGGGTTTACTTGGTAAGCGGATTTCTCACTTTCAAAGCGCATAGACACGTCCTTTCGTTTTCTCTTGCTGCGAGGCGGACCTGATAGCTGCGTCATATCCAAAACCGAGGGCGGAGATCGAGTACTAGGCTGTAGGTTCTGAGCTGCGCTTAGCTCAGAGAGCGGAGATCGAACGTTAGGCTGCAAATTCTGAGCTGCCCCTAATTTAGAAGGCGGGGATCGAACATTAGTACGCGAATTCTGAACTGCGCCCAGTTTAGAGGGCGGAGATTAAGCATTAGCCTGTAAACCCTGGGCCTCAGAGTTTCCCAGGAGCGGAGATCTAGTATCGCAACTTAAATCCTGAGCCTCGGGATTTTCTAGGAGCGGAGATCTAATACTGTGTTGCGAATTCTGAATTTCCGGATTTCCTACTACCTGGGAACTGGTGCTATACTGCGGATCTTAAACTTTGGGATTTTTCGTGATCGGAGATCTAGTGCTGTGTTGCGAATATTGAACCTCAGGCTTGTCTAAAAGTTGAGACTCAGTATTACACTGTGAGCTCTGATACTCAGACTGCCCTAAGGATTCAGATTCGATGCTGCGTTGTGAGCTTTGATATCCGGATTGCTCTGAAGGCTGAGACTTAATGCTCCGCTGTGAACTCTAATATCGGGATTGTTCTAAGGGTTGAGATGCGGAGCTGCCTTGTAAGCTATAATACCTAGCCTACCCCAGAGACTGGTTTCTAATACTATAGTGTAGACTTAGATATCCGGGAGCTGTAGGGAGTTGATTTCTATTGTAGTATAGACCCTAATATCTAAGAGGCTGATACTTAATACCGGACAATAACTGACGCTGATTGTTGCCCCAGGGCTGTTGATACCCGGCCTAATGTTAAATCTAAGAGCGGGCCTAACTTTAAGATCCTAGATATCCGCCTTGCGTTAAAAACTGGACCCGATCGTCGCGTTGCCAGGACTGACATCCGTTGTGGGATTTTGGTGTACTTGGCCTAGAGGTGTTCTGCTGGCTAGAGTTTGGGCTAGCTAGCTGCACGTTCCTGCTAGATGTAGACTAAGAAGGTAATGGTATCAGCAGCCCTGTATGTGGATTTTCGGCGGATATCGATTGAGGTAGCTGGGCTACTTATGTTTGCGGACTTTGAGCTGCCAATATTGTACGCCTCTCCGCTACCCTAGACCGTGGTAATATCCGCTCTGCGCTATCTTTTAATTTACTTGCTAACGCTAATAGCTGGCTCTCTACCTAATTTACCTTTTCTACCTCCGCTTAAATAAAGGTAATAAACTCATCTAGATCATTACCAAGCTGATTACAATTCCAATTAGGTAGGTTTCTCTTAAGCGCCTCATGGCTGGTTATATACCAGGCGCAGCCGCAGAGGGCGGTAATTTGCTTATCGGATATAACGTAGCTTAAGGTCGGATTCCAAACAGCGTGCTGATATTTCTTCTCCATCTAGTTATAGAACCAGTTTTTTATACTTACGGCAAAGGCCTTTTGTTGCATCTTCCTTGGAATCCCCTCTATATGCGGCTTACGGATATCAAACTCTTTAAAAGCCCGTAAAGTAGGATCATAGTTAGAGCAACAACCCTGGCCACTAGTAGACGGAGACTGTTCCTTGTAGTTCTCCAATATAATCTTTCGTAAGCAGCCCTTTTCCTCATTCACAAGAGCATACATACAATGGGAGAGAGCTGCTCTTTTCTCGGCTTCAGTCTTTGGGCGCCGCGCCGGCTTCTTTAGTAGAATATCCGCAGGTAGAACTACGGATGTTCCACCCAGACTAAGCTCTTACCCTACACTGGATGCGGACGGATTAGAATCTGCATCGCTATACATAGACACTCTTGAAGATATATCGCTAGCAAAATCAGCAGCCCTGTCCTCTTGTAGCACCTGTCGCTCGACACAATATTCGCGGCTAAGTTGGCTTGGCTGAGATCGGAAGGCTCTACCAGTACGACCGCGATTTTTGGCTAGCCCAGCAATATCCTCACATGGACCTTTATACCAATCCTCAATTAGAAATATCGCCTTACCTACTTAACCACTACCACGAGCACCGCGTCTAAGTCGTTGCCACATCATGTTAACGGACTTGTCTTTATGCATACAATACTGCGCAACACAGTCGATGTCGGGAATATCAGCGCCATAGGCAAGCGCGTCAGAGGAGAGCAGAATGCGGATTTCCGAGTTAGGCTTTCTAAACTCCTTATATAGTCTGTCTTTATCCGCAATAGCTAACGATGCATAATAAAGCTAAATAGCTCTTCTAGCCTGCGCTTCCTAGTACCCGTAATGTACCAACCACAAACAAATTGAGTCCCTGCCCAGTAATATTAGGTCCTTTGAATTAAGAAAGATAATTGTCTTTGGGATCCGGTGGGGAGTTGGCGTGTATTGGATTCTCTACTCGGCGGATGTAGCGGTATACGCGCGGTCTATAACAAAGTATAAGCTCTTAAAGGACTTCTTATTTCCTCGCTTAATGTATTCTCTAATAATTAATAGATCTGGCCGGTCAATCAATATCCGCACTATGTTAATATTATTTCGAAAGCCCGCCAGCTCTTGAACAATCTTAAACGTTATATTATCAAGCGTTGCAGTATAAGCAAACCAAGGCTTCCGCCCCAATAACGACCGCACTTTCTATAGCTGTGTATACAAATTCCGGAATGAACCCCCCTAATTAGCCACAAGGTGCACCTTATTAATTACTACCAAGCCAACATGCGCACGAAAGGTAGGGTTAGTAAGAGTTTTATAGAACCTTTTGCCAACTAACAGCTCTGGCGATATTAAAATATGGGTGTATACTCTAATGCGGATTTCCCGTAAAAGACGTGCGGATATTGTCTCGGCGTATACGTGAACCGGCCTTGTTCCAGGAAGTTCCTTAATCTTTGCCTTCTGCTCCGCGCCAATCGCATTAAGTGGCAAGATAATAATTACTACTAAGGCCCGAAGAAGACATGGCATTGTTTACATTATCATACTCTTGCCAAATAAGGTTTTTGCAATAAGTATTATATCTTTTTTCTTAAACAGCAGCCACCTAAGGGCTTCAAGCTGCTCCGCACGTCCGCGATACGGATATAAAAAAGCAATAGCCTTATTAACCTTGCTTAGCTGCCGGGCCTTACTCTCTCCGCGAAGCGCAAGAAGCTAATCTTAAAGGTCCTATAGCCGTCGCTCCTGGTCCGTTCTACAACTCCTCTAAGTCTGATTATCCAACACCTAATGCAGCCGCGGCTGTTCTAGCACCTTATTTAACTTCCTCCCTCTCCGCCTAGCGGGTTTTGGTGCCGGCATACGGTAGATTTACCCGGATATCCGTGACTTAGTAGTTGGCGCGCGATGAGGTTTCAGTGGGTGTTATACACTATAACGCGGACACCATATATCCGCCAGGCTATAATAGGTTCTTTAGGGTGGCTATTATGGACCTATATAGGTTTTATATATATTAGCTAGCGTTTAATAAAGTTATATATAGTCACAGAATTGCTAATAACGCGTTTTTTTTTTTAACGAAATTAATCATAAGACCTGAAAATACCTAAGTAATAAAAATAATATATTCTAAAAGCCTAGGTTCTGTTGTATAATCGATCAACTTTAGGAAATAATATAAAATATTGGTGTTGAGTTATTCTAATATCCGCAACCTCCGCAACGCGGATATCCGTGGATTTACTAGGAACCGTTGCGGAACACGCTCAGACGTGATTCTGGTGGTTTCGCACAAACGTAGTTAGTCAGCTTGCGGACCGATTGAAAATCCGGACCAACAGAATCGCGTCTGAGCTTGCTGAGGTAAGATTAGCGCTGGGCAAAACCTCGGAAGAAGGTCTGGCCCCAGGCAAAACGGAATCGCGTCTGAGCTTGTTGTTTAACAGGAGTTGATATATCAGCTCCATCCCCGCCATAACAATTTGCATTACCGACCAGATTCGTTGTAAAGGTAAGTGCTACTTATCCTTATTCTCCCCCTTCATTATTTAGAATCATAGAAAAAAAATTTTTATTCCCAGTGGTAGTTACGTCATCGATTGTCCCAAATACTTATTCCCAGCGTCAGGCTCTGCTGACTTGTCCACTCCAAGTTTTTGACCATATCTCTTCTTTTTGACTTCATAGTATTAAGAAGGCACCCTCCAATTGCGTGTGACAGTGACTTGGTATTCGATATGCCTCCATCCCGGGAAGCTACGGCGCCACAACCTCCTCCGGAGAAGTCTGAGAAACTTGTCACCGTTCTTGTTACTGGCTTTGGTGTAAGCTTATATTTTAACTTATTAGCGGCAATGTTTTAATCATTCACGTTTTCCTTTAGATTTTGCCTGCCTAGGTCTTATATGATATTTCCTTTTTCAAAAGTACCTTTTTCTAAAGCTCCTTCTTGATTTCTAGCGCCTCACCTTTTAGAGAAGGCCGAGGCATTTATAATCAACATTATAAAAGCATTTTTTACAGTATTTCCTCTTAATGGGAAAGAGAAAGAGAAATTAAGCTCTACATGNATCCGTACTGTTATTTTCCCCATTCCAAAATATTCGACAAGTTCCTAGAGTAACATCATACGCAGCCTTTCCTCCACAAATTTCCCGTTAACTCTTCTTGGTCCATCGCTTCAACCCTTCCGTCCATTATTCCGGCTACGAAAGCTCATCCAATACCAATCCACATCATCGTTCACCACGAGCCTATTCGTGTAGCATATAAGTCCGTCCTCGATGTCGTCCCGCCGCTTCTTAGCAACATCTGCCCAGAGCCGGATATTGTGTTACATATTGGGCTCTCTACCGGCCGGACATTCTATACTCTTGAAAAAGGTGCCCACCGAATAGGCTATGGTGCCATTGCCGACGTCGACGGCTACCACTTCACCGATGAAGAAGCAAAAAAGCAGTGGCCAAACCTTCCATCAGTGTTGAAAACCGGCTTCAAAACTGAAGATGTATGGCAGCGTTTACGCAAGGAGCTCAGCCATCTCGACGTTGACGTACGGCCTAGCGAAGACGCGGGAAATTTCTTGTGCGGGTTCATTTATTATACGAGCATGGCGGAGTACTACAAATTGAGCGAAAAAGAACGACCAGTTATTTTCCTACACGTGCCGGATCTGCCGACGAAGGACAAGCTAGACCAAGGGAGAGAGATAGCGTGTGCATTGATTCGAGCATTGGTAGAGAGCAATAAACATTTTGGTGCCGGGAATAGTACCGAAGAGAATTCGGACGGAGAGCACATTCCAGGGATACGTCAAGAAACCGATGCGAATTTCTCGGAAGTAACGTAGTACCTCAGACAACACTTCGGCTGACGGGTCGGCAGCAAATAGTCGAATTATGAGTTTCATTGCATTATTGACAATGGATTACGCAAGGAATGAACAAGGGTCTGTGTATATCCCGCGCCCAATCACATAAAAGTGGTTTTTTTCACTATTTCTACCAAGATATCTCTTTTCTCTATTCATAAACCATTCAGTCCCCGTGCTTGCGGTTCTAGCATATTTCCCGTACATCTCCCTTCTTATATGATCAATTAGGGCTAGTTGCGTGTGTCGTATATGACGTTGGGTAATCTGGCCTTAGGGATTTCCTATACTCACTCTAGATTTATAAGTGAATTCATAAGATCAAACTAGGTATTTTCACACCTGAAGCCCACGGGTGAATTTTGAATATACGCATTAAGATGAAACATTTTCATCGTTAGTCCTATCAATTCACTGTCTTTAGTGTTCACAGGAGGTTTTGCAATGTAAGAGCAAACATGAATCTTCTCGCAAGCGACAATTACAACTTCCCGAGCACCTCTAAGATCTACGACTACTATGGAAACTCCGTAATACTTCTTCTACTTACTCTCTTTATCCTCCAGCGTTCTAGGAGCCGGTCCAAAGTTCATTACAAAACCCCAATCTTAGCATACATACTCTCAATTTCTTTCTCATACAGTCTGAAAGTGCTCCTCCGATCCACACTTCCTTTCCCTAATCTCACAAAGGGTTTCTCCTCAGTCGCGATGAAAACTAGCTCCTTCAACAATCGTGTCTCAGCTACAAGATGTTCATTTCCTTCTTCGATAACTGGCCAGATTTCCTCTATAATAAGATCTGCATCCGTCTTCTTCTGCCCATTGATTCCAACAACCTTCTCGCCTTTCTTCAATCCGTTCCGGGGGATACGGTCTCCTTCAGGACCCACAAGTTCCAAGAGAAGAAATGGTCTGCTCTTGCCGGCCCCACCAATCAACGCGGCTTTAATCTTCCCATGACTAGCTCTAAGATGCTCCTCAGCAGATGCAGCATACATCTTCACTTCCCCCGTTAACAAAATCAAGTCATCTGTCCGGCCCATATACTTCCATAATCCCTTTTCGTGCTTCCTCGGATCTGGATGCGGACTCCATAGGTCTTTGCTCCTGAACTCGGTTAAGTTGGGTAGTTCTTTAATTTTGAAGAAATTTGTGTAACTGTAGGACTCGGGCGTGCGGTGGACAATAAGTTCGTAGAGGTCCGGGTTGGACGTGACAAGCTCGAAACGGGCACCGAAGTACGGATGGAAGCGGAAGTACTCCCAATCCGCTGGATTCCCCTGGTGCTCTTCTTTCCACTCTGCTTTCTGGCCGTGGGGGACAAAATTAACAGTCGGCACAGTTACCCAGACACCCCCCTCCGTACTCCCTATGATCGGTCTTAGGTTTCCTACCTTCGCCAGCCAATCCCCCACACTTTTCGCTAGGGGCGCGCCGCCGAAACCGATTAGGTTTAGATTAGCTAGGTTGTCACGGTAGGTCGGATTTGCGGCGAGTTCTTCTACCAGCCCCGGCGAGTAGAAGCCACCGTCTACGTTCCCGAACCTGTGGACGGCGTCGGCGATGGGTGCGGTGACGGGGATGTCAGGTGGGCCGAGGACCAGTATCATTGAATAGAACGGGGCCCACGAGAGAGCGGTTAAGCAACCAACGATCTTTTCACGCGTTAGCTTGGGGCCATGTACGGCGGTGGGGAGATGGGGGTAATGTGCGAGGGAGCAAAGAAAGTTAGGCGTGGAGAGTATTGCGGAAAGGAAGAGGTCCACGGAATACGTACATGAAAGATCGGTAGCATCCCGTAAATACGCTTGTTTTCAAACAACACGGTATTTCCAGCGATCCCGTCGGTAGGTGGGAGCAGGTGGTGAGCGTCTATTGTTGCAATCATTTCGTTTGTGATCGTGACAGTTTTAGGAAAGCCTGTTCTAGACATTAGCTGATTTGCGCAAAGGAAGTTCAATTGAATTCGTGTATTGTATCAAGAGGAGGGGAAAAGGTCATTATATGAGCTTGGAACTGCTCTGCGCCGACGCTGCATAACCTTGGGAAGAAATTCAGGTCTCCATAGTAATTTTCTGAGTATCCTCATTTTAGCTATCCCACTGGGAAATACGTCCGGGTAGGGCTTATGACTCCTGAAGCAGGAGTTTCTTCTACCACCTTTTGGATCTCACCAAGTCTTGATTGGAGTCAAAAAGAGCCTAGGGAACAAACCCGAACTGCCGCTCGTATGATAAACCGCAAAAGGGTCTTCTCTCGCCTCCTCCCACGTTTTCTTATACTCATACTCGGATACCTCTTCTTCACCAAGCCAATCTTCAAGCTCCGGAACTATAATCATTGCAGATCCCGGGATTGCCTCTTGAAGTCTCTCGGTGAGCAGGACAAGCGGCCTTGCGCACAGGAATGCACGAGTATCCGTCGTTTTTGTAAGATGCGTCTGGGCCTCGAGCGATGCGAGCAGTGAAGGCATCAACCCCTGGATTCTATCAGCACATCTTCAGTTTGAGCTACATGGCGTGCAGAATATACCTTGCGCCCAATCTTGATAGCCGCAACAGCTAAGATTGCATATCTCAGATCCCGTGGTCCTAAATACGCAAACGTCTCAAACCCGCCATTGGACTTCCCCAAACGACCTTCAAGCCACCATCCTGCTTTGTTGATCGCATTGGCGAAAGTCACGTAGGTGATATCGCGGAAACCTTGGGCAAGATCCTCGTTGCATCGGGGAATCGACGCGTAGACTTTCGTTGGATCGGTTTTGGCGAAGTGAGTGATAAGGGGAGGAAGAAGGCGTTTACCATACGGTGCACTCGCTTCTGCAACCATGGTGAGTAAGGCTCTGTATTGCAGAGGGACGGCTGCAAGCAGCGGTATTCTTCAAGCTCAGGGAGTCTAAGTATTCAAGGGATAAGCTAGGCGTCCCCCCGTTTTCATCCTCCACGCGTCACTATATACGAACATATGAAAAGCTCGCCACCTTGACTTCAATGACCCAATTTCTATATAAGGAAGGCATAACAGAAGCTGTAGTGCCTTGAGTCAGCTTCGTGGACTGGGNCATGGGGTTGGAGGTGTTGGGTTGGCTCGTATTATGTTTTGAGTGGTGAGGTGACCCGTCTAGCCCTTGATTGGCAATGTCGCGGTCAATTCTATCCCAAGTCTCGCGTCAGCACGGCATATACTTGCCTACCATAGGCAATGATTGTAAATGCTTGTAGTGGTGAAAACCGACGACATCAGTCAGTTGAAGTTTGCGAGAGATATTTTAGGAATCATTCCAAGGTTCATTGGAAGTATTCATCTACGGTTAGTAAGTTGAATAATTATAATTAAATCCCCCAGCAACTACAAACCTATTGGAGCAAAAGCGAAAGCAAAAGCAAATAATTTGATATTGAAAATAACAGTTCTCTCTTAACTCTGCTCGGTAAGATATCCAGAGTCCACTGGAGGCCTACAACAGATTTTACATGGCGGTGAAGTGGATACACTTATCTGCGGCTGCTTGGGTAGTATTCAGATCGTCCTCTAGCTCTTAGTCACTATCCACCATGCCTTCTTCAGCGAAAATCACTTCGCGAACCACCCCGCTAGTAGACGTCCTCCCACTATGCGCTGTTGTAGCAGCCTCATCTAGCAATCCTGGCCTAAAACCTTGCGTCGCTGGAATTTCGATTAGCAAACAACTGCACTAAAAGAGCTTTCAGCGGACCGCATACTCTCCAGACAAGACCGTGACCTCAGCCCAATCAAGTCCTTCGAAACCCAGGCATCCTCCTCTTTCATGAACGCTCCTATCACGATGGAAATCTGGAGCCATCGAACTGATCATTCTCCACAATCTTCCACACTTCACCCCTCCATCCTAACATCCTTCTCATCGTCTTCAATCCCCCCAGCCTTGCCATCCCCCACGACCCCCTCCATATCCTCACCCTCCACCCCCTCACCTCCAAGACCCTTCAGAATCCCCTTCAGCCGCGCCACCCGCTCTTCCAGCTCGTCGATCTCCTCCTGCTGCTCCTCGCACGTCCGGTCCACATCTGGCAGCCCCAGGACCGCCATCCGCGCCTTCTGCAGCCGGATCTTGAGCTTGCTGGCCTCGGTCGCCAGGTGCTGTATCTCGAGGGGCTTGGCGGCTTCGGGGTCGGTGGAGAGAGGGTGGTTGGGATCGGAGGGCTGGGCGGTGGAGGTGAGGAGGCGCGTCAGGAGCGTGTGGAGGGCTGGGAGGATGTCGAAGGTCGAGGGGGATGGCAGCGGAGGCGGGCCTGCGGGAGGGGGGGCCGGGGTGGAGGACGAGGTCATGTGGAAGGACGGGTTGTTGGCGGGTGGTTGGGGGGTCGAGGTGCTGGACATTTGCGATGGCAGGGCGAGGTGGTGTTGAGGCAGGCTGGGCGGGATGTGTGGACGGGGAGGACGCGGGACGCGCTGGGTGGTGATTGGGATTCGTGGAAGGCGGCGTGGAGTTGGTACCTCGGATCAGAGCGCAATTAACCTTGTGGCTATACTCTTGTCGGAGGCATGCCAAATGTCAAAACGATCATGAACGTTGTTTTTTTTTCCCTTCGTTATCGGATCGTGGGAGCTTCGTCGTGCTGGTGACGTTGACGGGTTGTTTTTCGGTGGGTTGCTTTTTTGCTGAGCCAATTTCAACACCCCACCAGCGGCCCCTCCAACCGCCTTCCTTGCAACCTTTTGCTGCACCAGGTCAGAGTGCTGACAGCCACCTCCTTAACTACTATCCAGCAGAACGTATATCTATTCTTCCATATCAATTGATAGTCCCTTGAGCGTTTCTCTCCCTGCAAACACCATTCTGTTGATTCCGCGAACATGGTCGACCAGAAGGCCGTGCTGATCGTCATTGACGGCTGGGGCATTCCCAGCGAGAATTCTCCCAAGGAGGGAGATGCCATTCTCGCTGCTGACACTCCCTGCATGGACAGCTTTAAAGAGGAGGGTTCAAAGACTGCCCAAGGCTACACCGAGCTCGAGGCTTCCTCACTTGCCGTTGGGTTGCCAGAGGGCTTGATGGGGAACAGCGAGGTCGGACATCTGAACATTGGCGCGGGCAGAGTCGTCTGGCAGGACGTTGTGAGAATCGACCTGACGATCAAGAAGAACGAACTCCGGAACGTCCAAAATATCAAGGATTCCTTCAACCGTGCAAAGAACGAGAATGGCCGTCTGCATCTGCTCGGACTGGTCTCGGACGGCGGAGTTCACTCCCACATCAACCACCTCATTGCTCTCCTCAAAGTAGCCAAAGAGATAGGCGTTCCTCACGTCTACGTCCACTTCTTCGGTGACGGCCGAGATACCGACCCGAAATCAGGAGCCGGTCATATGAAGCATCTCATCGGAGAGATGGAGAACGTCGGCATTGGAGAAATTGCAACAGTTGTTGGCCGATACTACATCATGGATCGTGACAAGAGGTGGGACAGAGTAGAGGTGGGCATGAAGAGCATAGTATGCGGAGAAGGCGAGGACAGCAGCGATCCGGTCAAAACAATCCAAGAAAGGTACGGGAAGGGTGAGACGGACGAGTTCCTCAAACCCATTATCGTGGGAGGAAAGGAGCGCCGGATTCAAGGTCTGCACAACCAATCGCCATTACCGTGGGAACGCTATGCTAACATGCGCAGACAATGACACTCTCTTCTTCTTCAACTACCGCTCCGATCGTGTTCGCGAAATTACCCAGCTCATGGGCGACTTCGACCGCTCCCCCAAGCCAGACTTCCCATACCCTAAGAACATATCCGTTACGACCATGACGCAATACAATGTTAAATACGCATTTCCTGTTGCTTTCCCGCCGCAGCGAATGAACGACGTGCTCGCAGAATGGTTAGCGAAGCAGGGCGTCAGGCAGTGTCACGTTGCTGAGACGGAGAAGTATGCTCACGTCACGTTCTTCTTCAACGGAGGCGTGGAGAAGCAGTTCGATATGGAAGAGCGCGAGATGATCGATTCTCCCAGGGTTGCGACGTATGACCTTCAGCCCAAGATGAGCGCCATGGCGGTTGCAGAGAAGCTGTGTGAGAGGATCAAGGAGGGCAAATTCGGGTTCCTGATGAACAACTTTGCGCCTCCGGATATGGTTGGCCATACCGGCGTGTACAAGGCAGCGATAGAGGGTGTGGCGGAGACAGACAAGGCAATTGCAAGGGTATTCGAGCAGTGCAAAGAGAGCGGTTATGTCCTGTTTGTTACCGCTGATCACGGGTGAGTTGACCAACTCTCGGAGCTTAGGTGATTAGACTTCTTGAGGATCTCGAGCTGACTGGATATTACAGCAATGCCGAAGAGATGCTTAATGAAGAAGGGCAGCCCAAGACGTCGCATACAACCAACAAGGTTCCGTTTGTCATGGCCAATGCTCCAGAGGGTTCCAGCCTCAAGAAAACCGACGGTGTGTTAGGAGATGTGGCACCTACCATTCTGGAGGTTATGGGGCTACCACAGCCGGAGGATATGGAGGGTCACAGCCTATTGGTGAAGTCCTAGACAGTCGAGTTTGGCTTCCCCGCCTTATTTTTTGGATGTAGGCGGCGATATGGACGAGATGACGAATTGATGCATATATTTCATGTTGTATAGAAAATGGATAGAATTATCAAGGATAGAATTTTCAAGGATAGATATCTGCAATGAAGTCCCAGCAGTAGCCAGCCTCGAGCCCCATTGATAAATATTGAGCTTCAGGCATGTCTCGTTGATAGATGCTGTGCAACATATGGTTTCGGCTGTCCCCACCAAAGCACCCTGAGCACTCTGAGCGCCCTGAGCACCCTAAGTACGCACCCCACACTGCATTTAGGAGTTTGGACTTCATTTTTCGCTTCTGGTGTTTTAGTGTTCTGATGTTTTGATGGTTTGATGTCATTGAGGCTGTTAACTTAATCTGATCGACATGGCCTCCGCCAGCTTATCCGCCCCGCCCTTGGCATGACTCTGGTTTCTCATTGAAAGGGCTGTTCGGGTCTCTGCCTCTGTTGGATGTAACCAATCGCCAGGCCGGTTACGCCGTCAGCATCACAGGGGGGCTTGCTCGTGGACCCCACCATGGAAGACTGACAGCCAGCCAGCTGAACAGCCCGGCAAGGAATTGTCTCAGCTGGCCTTACACAGTAGAGCCCGCGCGGGCTGCACTTTCAAATCCACCGCCCGAACTGCCATCAAATCAACAACCCGCTACTCTTTTTGTCGTTGCCTCTTCCTCCACCTCTTCCCCACCTCCCAACTCTCTCCAGTTTGGATGCTCTAGACCCCTTACCCGATCTTCTGCCAGCATCCCCGCTGCAGGAAGAAGCTAGGCCTAGAAGCCTGGACCTCCTTATCTCTCTATACGGTGCGATTCCTGCCTGTTCAGAGGCCTCTTGCAACATTATTCTAGACCCTCAAGTGCGCCGAGCAGTCCTCGTCTTCACTCCAGTCCTGTTCCCCAGCACCACTCGTCTTGTCTCTATATTTCAAGACCTTCCTTTCCTGGTCTCGCAAACAAAAACCCGCAAGACTCGTCGTCGTTCGACCGTTACTCCAGCTCTCGTTTCCGCCTCTGCCCTGACCTATCGTTCACATGGCAGCCCACGGCCAAGCGGGCGCGCTCTCGCCGCAGCAACAAGCTCAGATTCAGCCATGTAGGTACAAGACAGGGAAGACCCTTGGCGCGGGAAGTTACTCCGTTGTAAAGGAATGCGTCCACATTGACACTGGGAGGTATTATGCTGCTAAGGTGATCAACAAGAGGTTGATGGCTGGGAGAGAACATATGGTGAGCATCTTCTGGAAATTGAGGGCCGAAACTGGTATCTGAGGTAGACGAGGGATAGTGGGTTCTGGGATTAGGAGGGGCAAAGCTGACTGTGGTGGCTTTCCCAGGTCAGGAATGAGATTGCAGTCCTTAAACGGGTGTCCATGGGCCATCGGAATATCCTAACTTTGGTGGATTACTTCGAGACGATGAATAATCGTAAGATCTTCCCTTATATTTATCTTAAACACCGGGGGTCTTGAGATATTCGGGGCTAATAATAATCGCGAAATAGTCTACCTAGTAACTGACCTTGCCCTCGGTGGGGAGCTTTTCGACCGCATCTGCCGCAAAGGTAACTACTACGAATCCGATGCCGCGGACCTCATACGGGCCACTCTCTCCGCCGTGGCATACCTCCACGACCATGGGATCGTGCACCGCGACCTAAAGCCCGAGAACCTCCTGTTCAGAACCCCCGAGGACAACGCGGACTTACTGATTGCGGATTTTGGGCTCAGCAGAATCATGGATGAGGAGCAGTTCCACGTCCTGACGACGACATGCGGTACGCCAGGATACATGGCGCCGGAGATCTTCAAGAAGACAGGACATGGCAAGCCTGTGTATGTGACCGTACCATCCTTTTCCTCCTATCCCCTCCTTTCCCTCCTGTCCCCTCCCCTCCCCCTCCCCTATCAACTCACCCACCGCAAATCTAACAAGCTGCCCCACCCAGCGACGTCTGGGCCATAGGCGTAATTGCCTACTTCCTCCTCTGCGGCTACACACCCTTCGACCGGGACTCCAACCTGGAAGAAATGCAAGCGATCCTGGTCGCGGACTACTCCTTCACGCCGCTGGAATACTGGCGCGGGGTCTCGCTCACGGCGCGCGAGTTCATCCGCCGCTGCCTGACCATCGACCCGGGGGCGCGCATGACGGCGCACGAGGCGCTGTCGCACCCGTGGATCGCCGACGCGGCCGTCAAGCAGGGCGGCGAGGATCTGCTGCCGACCGTCAAGAAGAACTTCAATGCGCGCCGCACGCTGCACGCGGCCATCGATACCATTCGCGCCATCAATCAGCTCAGGGCTGGGGGCGCGGCGGGGCTGATGGATGGCGCGTTGAGCCGGGATCCGGCGAGGGGGGCGGGGCAGCAGCAGCAGGGTCAGGGCCAGGGCCAAGGTCAGGGCTATGGGAATGGGGATGGGGCTGGGGATGCGATGGAGATTGACAGTCGCGGCCATGGGGCAGGGCAGACAGAGGCGATGATTAAGGAGCAGGAGCGAAAAATCCGACAGACGGCGCAGGGGATGTGGGAGCGGAGATGAGGACGGTGCCTTTTCTCCCTTCTTCCCTCCTCTTTAGGTTTCTGAGATTTATACAGTTGAATGGGTGGGCAGGTTGTTGTTCGTTTGTCTTGTGGGATGGTGGAAGGTAAAAAAATTCACGGCATGTAGATGGGATGGATGGTAAGTTTTCTTTTCCCTCTCTTTTTTGTTGCTTGGGATCTGGGATCTGAGATCTGAGGTCTCAGATGCGCTTTTCTGCTACCGTCTACGGACGCCGCTCCCAAAAGAGTAATATAGGGATGGATGGATGGATGGTTGGTTGGTTGGTTAACCGGCCGGTTAATTTGGATGCCGGGTTCTTACGCGCGTGGGTGGATAAGGCTAATTGCTGTGACGGGGACAGTTTTCGTGCTTCGAGCATACCCTCTTATTGTATTTCCTGTTTTAATGTCTTAAAATTTGTTTTTCCCTCTCCCCGTCTGCAATCGCCCTTCGCACGGCGAATTCGCGGGGTGGATGCTTTCCGATGCGGTGATCTGACATGACGGGGATTTCACTGATCTAATGATGCATTGTATCTGTGGGAAAAGCAACAGCGTACTAGCGCCATGCGGGACACTTCTTATAACATTTCCCGAATTCAGAGAGCCAATTTTTAATCGGTCTCGTGATGCGGTTCTAAAAGTTTCGATGACGCCTGAACCCCCCCCCCAACCCTAGTCATCAGTTCGTTCAACGCTGGAGAAGAGAGTAGAGAGTACATAGTCCCCTGATTTTGAAAGTGGTGATATTCCCGGCCTTCCTACCCTAGCTAAATCACTAGAGCCTTAATTGAATATTATAAATATGGAGTCCTTAAGTTCCTTAACTAATTGGGGGCCACGATTTAAATATATTCTAGAAGAGGAGACCTGTCTAAGGTAGGAGATCTATCACATATTGGGGGGGCTGATTTGGCGCGGTTACGACCCGGGTTAATACGAGGTTAGGGCCACCCCTGCTAATAACGCGCCCGAACCCCGTATGAGGTCGCGTAGCGACCGCCCCCAAGTACCTTCGCACGCGATTTTGGGCGAAAAGGTACATAATGTATGTTAGATCGGTACTTCTGGACGGTCGCGTAATGTTGCTCTAAATTTACAACACCTAAACGCGCTCTACTTCTACATTAAGGCGTCTTAGTTACTATAATGCAGTCCTATATTAAGACGTTTTGGTCACTAGAGTATAGTCCTACATTAAGGCGTCTTAGATACTGTAGTATAGTCCTATATTAAGGCGTCTCGGTTACTACAGTATAGTCTTATATTAAGGCGTCTCGGTTACTACAGTAGTCCTATATTAAGGTGTCTTGGTTACTACAGTGCAGTCCTATATTAAGGCGTCTCAGTTACTATAGTAAGATAGTATTATATATATATATATACTACTTAATACGGAGCCTTTCTGTAAGCTTTGCAGTGTATAGGAATTAAATAAGCAACTTTATTGTAAATCTATGGAAATCAAGTAGTATAAATATATGAAAAAGGTGTAGGTAATAAAATGAAGGGGGGTACTAATGTGTAGCTAAAACAGGGTAATACGCAGTTGAGACGGGGTGGTACGCTAGTGAGACAGCGTACTGTTTTGGTAGGGTACTAATACCGGTAGTCGGTTACACACCCCCCCAGATTTGACGGTGTAGTCAAAGCTGTAGAAAGAAAAATAAAGGCAGAAACTATACTCCCTAGCTTTATATCTCTAGACATAGAGCTATATTTAAAGAGATATCCTCCATAGCCTCTTAGGAGACTATATTTGAAAAGGTGTCCTCCCTAGCCTCTTAGGAGACTGTATTTAAAGAGGTATAGTAATTTAATCTGCATTTGAGGCAGTTAATTAATCTGTACTCGCGGTAGATCCTTTTAATCTATAGTCGAGGTAGATATTTAGCATCCTTTGTAGGAGGCTCTACTAAATCGTTTGATCTAGGTGTGGTATTTTAATCTGCATTCGAGGCAGTTAATTAATCCGTGCTTAAGGTAGACGTTCGATCTGTACTTGAGGTAGATGTTTAATCTGTGTTTGAGGTAGTCATTTAGGCTGTAGCTATATGAGCTGTAATCGAGGTAGATCTAGAGGTAGTTACTTAGTGACTCTGGTGACATTAAGACGTTGTATCTGGTGACGTTGCGGTCGTCGCAATTGGTGCCGATGAGGCTAGTGCCAATAAGGCTGGTGCTAATGAGGCTAGTGCTAATGTAGGCTGGCGTTTCAAAAGGGCGTCTATAGCGTAATGGCTGCAACTAGTTGTAGTGTTGGTGCCTCCCTAGGAGGCCTTAATTTGATTTAGTAATAGGCCTATATTAAGGCTCTGGTTTGGTTTAATTTAATGTTCGCTAGCTAGTCGTTTAAATAGTTGTCTGGTGCCTTCTTTGTGTCTACCTAGTATCCTTGTCTTTTACCATTAGTATATCCAAGTGTAACGTGGCCCGCCTCCACGTCGCCATACGGCCAAAAAGACTGAGAGTGCTTGCGAACTTGTCGTAAGCGCGGCGGGACCTAATATATATACTCTTACACCAAGCTAGCTTCTACTCTGGCTCCGTGCTCTGACATCTCGCTCTGGCTCTGTGCTCTGGCTCTGTGCTCTGGCATCTCGCTTAGACGCCATATAAGGTCGTTACGCTGTAGTGGATAGGTCGACTCTGTCGAATGGTTGTGTATCTGGGTTGAAGGAGGTTGGGTTTATACGGTTGGGTTTATATAGTCAGGTTCGGTTTGGTTTGATTAATGTTTAATATAATTAATGTTTAATTGCCCGTCCGTTTAGTAAATAAAGGTAATTATAAGTACAAGAGCGGTACCTAGAAGAAGCTTAAAACACTTATAAAGGTAGAAGAAGTAGTGACTTCTTAAACGAGGTAGCAGATTGATTGCTTAGTAAGCGCTAAACGTATAGATTAGATGCAGTATGGTAGGCAGGCCGGGCTTATAACTATAAGCTTTGTAATGTATAGGAATTAAATAAGCAACTTTATTATAAATCTATGGAAATTAAGTAGTATAAATATATAAAAAAGGTGTAGGTAATAAGATAAAGGGGGGTACTAATGCGTAGCTAAAACAGGGTGATATGTAGTCAAGACGGGGTAGTACGCTGGTGAGATAGTGTACTGTTTTAGCAGGGTACTAATACCGGTAGTTAGTTATACTTTCCCTCCCTTTCCCTCCCCCCCGCCCTAAGGGCTAGTAGTTAAATATTCTTATAAAGCCAATTTAAAGAACGCCGGCCTCGTAGCTGCTCTAGCTAGTTAATAGCCTATCTCTTATCTCTTACTATACTATCTTCTACGCGCCGTCTTATATCCTTAATTATCCTACGGCAACGGCTATCCTTTATACTAATAATAACGTCCTATAAAATATGGCCCGTGCGTACTAATTATATATAGGCGGTAAGTCGTTCTGCTATATTACTAGGACTGCGAAAACACGCGAGATGCCTATACCCCACCCCAAATTTATATACGCACAAATAAATGCACCTATTACCACTATATCTCCCCTATATACTCCTTAAAATAATAACTAAATTAATTACTATAAGCCGTATAAGTGTATTTATGCGTATATATACAAATTTAGGTAGGGAGAGGTGGGCATAGGCGTCTTGCGTGTTTTCGCTAACTTTTTAGTCCACAGCGTGCGTAAGAAAGTTTTAATGTTCTTAACTGTGTGCACAGGCCACATTTTATAGGACGCCATCGGTGCAAGGGATAGAATATAGCCTCGCCATTAACCCGCTAGCGTGCCCCTTAGCAGCGATTAAGAGCTTTAATTAACGGCCTACCCGCTAGCCCTAAAGTCCACTTAGCCAAGAGCTAGAATACCAAATTGCCGCCCTAAAGCATCTTATATTTCCTTAGCGGCGCCTATAGGTTAAAAATAAATAGGAGAGGTAGTTAAGTATCTACTTACGCCTACGTTAGTAGGGGCGGTGCGGATATAGTAGATAGTTAAGCGGGGGGTACGGATATTAGCTAAACGGGGGGTGCGGATATAGTAGATAGCTAAGCGGGGGGTATAGGTATTAGCTAAGCGGGGGGTGCGGATATAGTAGATAGCTAAGTAGGCAGTGCGGATATCGTAGATAGCTAAGCGGGTAGTGCGGATATAGTAAACGTTATAGTAGACGGCGTAGGCCCGCCTAAAGGTGGATATATAGACTCCGTAAGCCCTATTTAAATGCCTGTCTTTCCTTACTAGATCTATATAGGTGTAGGTATAAATAATACTAATAACCTTTTTATCTTACTAAGGCGTTCTAAGATTATATGCACGTGTAATTAAACACCTTTAATCTCTAAGATTGCGGCCTTATATTTTAGCTTAGCTACGGCCTTATAGGCAGGCTAGTATTTCCGCATTATTAGCTTATTTAGTATAACTATATTAGCTAGTAAGCTTTCTACCTATATAGCAAACCTCTAGTACTCCTTACAGCTAAAGAGGGAGTCCTTTTATAGGGGGTGGAGCGGGAACTGCTTACGTAGGATTACTAAGTCCTATAATAGGATTACCCTAAACGTGTAGAGAAGGCGTAGAAATCTTAAGCCTATAAGGTTAAGCCGTACAACCTTATTATTAGCCCTATCTAGGTAGTAGGTCTCTATACATTTTAGCTAGACGTTAGTCTTAGGCCATATCTTTAAATAGAGGGCCTCCTCTAGTACCTCCCGCGCGTAGGGGAGAAAGTAGCCCTTTCCTTTCTTTAGGAAGCTAGTAATTAACTATATAAACGCACGGGGTAGGTAGCTAAGGTAGGCTCCCGTTATCGCGTCCGTATTCTAGCGTTCGGCCCATCTAATTTAGGTCTCCTTAATACCGCTAAGCTTAGCGTGCCGGATACTCTACTTACAGGCGCTATAGGTCTTCTTTTTTAAGTAAATCCCTACTCCTTAGAATATCTTCTTATTCTATTTAAACTGCGTATAATAGCTTAACGGCTGTTACGGTACTTTAACACTGCTAGGGAAGACGTATAGGTTATAATAGTTCTCTAGCTACTAAAAGAATAGGAAGCTCTTAGCACCGTCCTTACCCTGGCAGTTAAAAAAGTAGAAGGCTATTATAAAGAGAGGGTAGAGGATAGGGTTAGCGTTCTATATATAGCCTATATACTTAACCTTACCATACTAGTTTTACTTCCCCTATATTATTAATATAATTATATACAGCGCTAGCTTATCTAGCTTAGGCCCTTTATTCTTTAGTTTAATAAGAATAAAGTTAGTAAGCTAAACGTCCTATCTACTCTCGCCCTAGGTAACGGTAGTATAGCCTAAGGAATAGGTTAGAAAACGGCAGCTATATAGACTGGATAGGGTATATAGTAGTAGCAATATACAAACCTAATAAATGCTCGGCCGTAGTTTAAAGGTAAAACTTAACTAAACCTAGTATCTTAGAGCCCGTCTCCTAGCACTAAGTAATCGCCCTTTTAAGCCCTTTAACGTTATAGCCGCTAGTAATTATAAATAGGCCTTAGTTAATAAAGTTAACACATTAAATCCGGTCCTTATTGCGGCGGACACTGTCTAGTATCGCTAAAAGCTTCGCCCCCTATAGCGGCTGCAAGGCCTTACCTTCTAATTGCTATATATAAAGCTTAGTAATAGCAGAGACGTAGCTATTTATAACTAAGTGTAACGACGCTATCGCACGTTACCTGCCAAATTCTGCTATATTCTGCCGACCTGCGATTGGCCCGCCTAAAGCTAGCGCCTTGGCGGCCCACCCTATATATTTATTTACATCGGTCCTAGCGACCCCTTTTCCTTCTCTTTAGCTTAGTATCTTCGTAATACAGCATTCGTTTAAGCTTCAGTTTAGAGGCATTTATTTAAGCCGTAACATTATACTAAGCTCTCCCTACCTTGCCTGGGAAGGCCTTAATAATATCCTACCCTAAAGAAACTTCGTCTGCAACAACGCATTAATACGCTATACTTAGACACTAAAACAACTCTATATTGCCTAGGAAGGCCTAGATAATATCCCACCTTATAAGCTAAATAGGACTGGACCTGTACCCCTAGAATTAAAACTAAAGCATATAATACTAACAAACTTTAGGAAGCTAATAATGGCACCTAAAGTAAGCTTATTTAAGAAAGCTGCCTCTATCTAAGAGGAACCTAAGATCCAATTGGGATTAGAAATTAAAGATAATAATAATATTATAAACATACGCGAGTAGATTCGTGCCCTTGCAGCCAGCTAGGAAGCCAATTATCTTAAAGTAAGAAATATATAAAAGACCCTACAAGAGATCCTAGAAAGCCTTACGGCCCTATAAAATAGCCCAGCTTCCCCTTTTTAAAGCCCTAGCCAACCTATTTACTCTACTAAATATAATATACTAGGGAGTATAGATATAATAACAAAGTAATTAAAGTCTGTTAAGCTCCCTAACCCCCTACCACTATCTAACGGGATAGACCCTACTTTTAAAAATTAGAGGATTTAAGTATAAGGAAAGCTCCGTGTTAACTACAACTATTTCCTTTCTAAAAAAGCTAAAATACTTTACCTCTTTAGTTAAACTACTGGGGACGCCTAACGGTACCTTTAAGCTAAGTTTAAGGACAACTCCCCTATTTAATTTATATCTGTTAACAAGATAATACGGCACCTAGCGGCTATTTATGTTAACCTAAATAAAGTACAGGATGCCTATTATAACTATAATTACCTAATAATAAAACTAAACTAACCCTTTGCCGAATTCTAGACTTAATTCCTATACCTTATAGGAAAAGGCTAGGTTCCCCTTAAGAACTACCAATTAGACCTATATAATAAGCTAATAATCCAGCTATAAAAAAAGATTTCTGTAACCTTAGATAACCTACTAACCTATAAAAAACTCGCAGCTTATTATCTATTATTAGACTTAGAACTAAAGCGGATTGACGCCTACCCTAATTAGTAGAAGCGACTCTATAATAATCGGAACTCGCTAGCTATACCTATAGAAGCTAGAGCAGGAAGATAAGTTATAACTACTCTTATACTAAAGGCGGTTATAACTATATACTAGCAAGCCTTGCCTAACTAGCTATGTACTACACTATTAACTAGTATTCGCCGTAATACTCTAATTAACCTTGCCTCGGCTATGTGCTTTAACTACAATAAGTAAGGTTACTTTACCTTATCCTGCCCGGAGCTAAAGGATATAGGCAATATTAAGGAGATAGAGGAAGGAGAAACGTCAAATAAGTTAAGAAAAAAAGAACCTTAGGGAAAGACTCCCCCCTAGGGTACCCTATTAATCTTAAAGAGATTAATCTTAGTTAGTTAATGGGTGGAAAGTATTTTATGGTTCTATATATAGTATCTTAAAATAGATATAGAGTTAATATAACCGCCCTTATTAACACTAGAGTAAATAGCTTCACCTTTATAAATACTACCTATATAAATAATGTTACTAAGTTTTTAAATATAGAAGCCATCTAACTAGAGAAGCCTGTCTAGGTAAAGGGCTATAACAGCTAAGCTAGTTGGCCCGTTACCTACATTTTAAAGTTATATATTACTCTTAACGGATAATACTAATACGGCATCCCCTTTTATATCCTAGACCTAGGGTTCTATAATATAATCCTTAGACAAAAATAGATGTCCTATTTTAATATTTAGTTAAATATATAAAAAAGATAGTTTATCTAGCTGGAGGATAGACCGAGGTTACCCTTCTTTATTAGGGAGATCTAAACCAACTATAAGACACTAGCTGTAAGGGCTAACCCTACCTACTAGCAGGATGTTTGGGCCTATAACCTAGCCTTTGCCTAAGAGGACGCCCGCCGCAAAGCTAGAAAGAACTCTATACTAATAAAAATACTCTCCTAAAGCGCTATGTTTAAAGAGGACTCTACGTATAAAAGCGGGATAGATAATAACGTAGATAATATCTAAATTATATAAATCTAACCGTTATGGAAAAGAACGTATTAATAAGATATAAGGGATAACCTCTAAAAGATATAATAGGAGCTAAAAGGAGTAATAATAACGCTAGTACCCTAGAAGTCCCTAAAGTTACATACGCCCCTATTATTAGTTAACCCCCCTACCGTAAATATCGCCGTAATTAGCGCTATAGCATTCCACTTTAATATATACTAGAAGGATAATAAGGTCTTTATAATAAGCCTATATAAGATTAACCAAATTATTAATAATAAAGAGGAAAGGCTAGATAAGGAAACTAACGAGAAACTAGTTAAACACCTCCTTTTTACTATTTATATAGGCTACAAGGATATATTCTTAAAGGCGGCCTTAGATAAGTTACCCCCCTACCAGACATATAATTATAAGATTTAATTAGAGGCTAATAACTCGCTAGGCTATAGCCCCCTCTACTATTAATTAATGGATAAGCTAAAAGTAATAAAGTAGTACTTAATTAATAACCTAAATAAAGGGTTTATTAAGCCAAGTTAAGCCCCTTTTACTTCCCCTATCCTATTTATAAAAAAGCCTAATAAAGGCCTTTATTTTTATATTAACTATTAAAAACTAAACGCTATTACTTAAAAGGACCGGTATTTTATTCCTTTAATTAATAAGACCCTTATATATCTAAGCTAGGTAAAGATCTTTACTAAACTTAATATCCGCTAAGCTTTCTACCAAATTAGGATAAACCCTATATCTAAAGATTTAACAATATTCCGTACCTACTATAGTTCCTATAAATATAAAGTTCTTCCTTTTAGACTAATAAATGGACTAGCTATATACTAAAGGTATATAAATAACGTTCTTTTTAATTACCTTAATAAATTCTACACGGTATACCTAGACGACATTCTTATATACTTAGACAACAAACTTAAGTATTAAGTTTATATTAAAAAGGTCCTAGAGAGACTACGGAACGCAGGCTTATAAGTTAATATTAAGAAATACAAGTTTAGGGTAAAACGTATAAAATACCTTAGGTTTATTATAACTATAGAAGGAATTAAGGTTAACCCTAAGAAGGTAAAGGTAATCCGTAACTAGAAGCCCCCTTATATAGTAAAAGGAATCTAGTCCTTCCTTAGTTTTTATAATTTCTACCGCTAGTTTATCCGTAACTATAGAATTATAGTAAAACCTCTTATACAACTAACTAGGAAGGATATACCTTTTATCTTTAATAATAGCTATATAGAGGCCTTTAAAGAGGTAAAGGATTAGCTTATCTCTTCCCTAATCCTTTATCACTATAACCTAGACCTTAAATTAATGCTAGAAATAGACGCCTCTAATAGGGTTATAGTGGGAATCCTATTACAGTTACATCTAGACGGCGAATAGTACCCTATAGCTTTCTTTTTAAAGATAATAAACCTAGCTAAGTGTAACTATAAAGTATACAATAAAGAAATACTAGCTATTATTTAATTACTTTCCTAATAGCGCGCAGAGCTTAAAGGTATAAACTCCCGGATTAAGATATATACAGATTATAAAGCCCTAGAGTACTTTATAACTATAAAGCAGCTTATAGGGTAATAAGCCTAGTAGGCTAAAATACTCTCCTAATTCTTCTTTATAATTATATATTGTTCTAGCAAGTAAAACTCTAAGGCTAATACCCTAACCTAAAGAGAATAAGATATAGGACCCTAGGATAAGCTAAAGACCTAATATTAGACACGCGCCCTCTTCTATCTAGAATAGCTTAACCTACGGATCCTTAAGGAGCTAGACTCCTAGTAAAATAAGCTAGCACTAATAGAGGAGTCCTTAGATAAGCTAATAGGGCTAATTAACCGCCTCCTAATTATAAACCGCACGGCTAACGCCCTAAGGGCCCTCCGTAAATAAGCTGTAAAAGAAAACCCCAATTTTAAGACGGAGGAAGGATTGCTCCTATACTAAGAGCGGCTTATAGTCCCTAATATTAACAATCTATAGATTAAACTAATCCGCAAAGCTTATTGCCAAGTTTTTACGGCATACCCTAGTAAGAACAAGACCCATAAAATTATTAACTACCGCTACTACTAGCTAAGAATAGTTGTGGATATTAATTAATATATACGGAACTGCGAAAACTACTAGAGAGCTATAATCCCACGGGATAAGACCCTAGGACTACTTAAGCCACTCCCAATACTAGAGCGCCCTTAGTAGTATATCTTTATAGACTTTTATAAACTACCTAGGGACCGTAACAGATATAATATAGTTATAGTTATAGTTAACCGCTTTAGTAAACGCCCGTTCTTAATTCCATATTATAAGAATATTAATGCCAAAAAGGTAGCCTAGCTATATATCCATTACGTCTACTAAATCTACGGACTACTAGATACTATTATATCTAATTATAGGCTATAGTTTATATTAGCCTTCTAGAATAAGTTTACCTAAATCCTAGGCATTAAGCTAAAGCTTTCTATAGCTTATTACCCCTAAATAGATGGTTAGACAGAGATTATAAATTAGTACCTAGACTAGAGGCTTAGGCCCTTTATTAACTATTTCTAGGATAACTAGTTTAAACTACTACCCTTAATAGACTACGCGCAAGCAACCCTACCCTATAACTCTACAGGGTTTGCCCTAATTTAGCTAGAAATAGGATACTTACCCCGTATAAGCTTTAACTAAAAAAGGCTAAAAGAACCCTAGACTATATAAGAGAAGCTATTCTATACTAAGGCCTAATAGTACGCTAAACAATTAGAGGAGGCTTAGACGGTAGCCCGCAAGAACCTAAAAAAAGCTTAAAGGTTAATAGAATAGCAGGCAAACAAACACCGTTAAGAGCCCGATTTTGCCCCTGGCGATATAGTCTAGGTTATAATAAGGAATTAAAGGACCAAACGACCTAGCCGTAAGCTAGACTACTAGATAGCAGGACCGTATAAGGTTCTTAAGAAAATAGGTAACTTATATAAGATAAAGCTCCTAGACTTAATTAGGGTTCACCCTATTTTCTTACTAGATAAGTTATAGAAAGCTATAAACGACCTATTACCTAGACAAAAGAATAAGCCTCCCTTACTAGTTTAAGTAAATAGTAATAATAAATAGGAGGTTAACGAAATACTAGCCTATAAGATAGTATAGGGAGCGCTAAAATACCATGTCTAATAAAAGGGCTATAATCCTAACCTAACCTAGTACCCTACGTAGAACTTTATAGGCTGCCCCTAAAAGCTTAAAGAATTCTATAACTAATACCCTAATACGCCTGGACCCCTAAAGTACCTAGACGAATAGATAGAATACTAGTATAATAAAGATAATAAGTTACTGGAAGAATATAGGGACAAAAACGCCCTAAAGCCCTAATATAGCTATCTACCAAATTCTGCTATATTCTGCCGTTTTCTACTAGTACTGTAAAATTTCAGATATCTAGGAACTTTAACCGCCGGTTAAAGTTATCTAATTAGTTAGATCCGTACCAAGACTTTTAGTAGCTACTCTTTCTAACCTAGTGCTTCTACTTAGCCTACAATCGCCCTTTATACTTAGTTAGGACGGACTCGTATCCCCTTTATCTCCTTATCTTATATTTTTATAATCCTACGTTTATAAGCCTAGTACTACCCTATTTTTTCTAACTAAGCCTAAGGGCAGGCTTTCTTTTAAAGAGGGGGGTAATGTAACGGCGCTATCGCACGTTACCTACTAAATTCTACCATATTCTACTAACCTATAATTGGCCCGCCTAAAGCTAGCGCCTTAGCGGCCTACCCTATATATTTGTTTACATCGGTCCTAGCGACCCCTTTTCCTTCTCTTTAGCTTAGTATCTTTGTAATACAGTATTCGTTCAAGCTTTAGTTTAGAGGTATTTGTTTAAGCCATAACACTAAGTATTAGACTATCTCATTAAATAGGGCGTTTAGGACCTCCTCGTCCTATATCTCTTCCTCGTCCTTTATAGCTTCCTCTGCAGCTACAGCTGCCCCTACAGCTGCCTTCCCCCCTAGCTACCCTCCCGCCGTCTTTTACCTCTTCTTCGCTTACTTACTATCTTTCTATATCTCTTTCCGTTTCGACTTCCGTTTTTAATAGCCAACGGCCTATAATTCTTAGTTAACAACTTACTGCTCTAAAAATAGGTAAAGCTTATCTTCTATTACCTAGGCGCCGTCTATATTACCTTCTAGTTTCGTATACCAGTCTTCCCACTCTTTCTACTTCGACTCGTACGCCCTTATAGTATTCTTTAAGTGCTAGGCCTTATAAATATCCTATAGCCGCGCCGTCTAGGCCTTAAATTCGCTCTAGAGGCTATAGGGGGGGGAAACTAGGGGGGCTTCCTTTGACCATAAAGTAGACCGTAGGGTAAGAAGATTCTTAAAAGACTCTATATCCGCAAGAGGTAAGGGGGAAAACGCGTAAACGCGGTATAGGTAAATAGAGCTACTAAACGCGTAAATATTAAAGAAAAAGGGAGAAGAGGGCTCTATATTATAGAATTAGAATTATAGTAGGCCTTTCTATATAAAATTAGAAGCCCCGCGTAAGCTAAGAGCCAGCGCGGGCACAAGGACAGAAGAGGGTTAGAAAATGGGATTGTTGAGGCAACGATAAGGTCGAGGGCGCGCGCTAAGGACCTCTATACTAACCCAGTACTAACCTAGGCCTCAAAAACGCGTCCAAAAAGTAGGGGCCACCACCAAAAGGGGGGGGTGATATTTAGACGATATGTCGCGGACCTTAGGGGGTCGTGCGTAACCCGAGGTTATGCCAAGCCTAACCCCAACCTCCGATACCTATCCCTTGGATGGATAGGGCCGTATAAAATGTAGACCGTGCAGGGGTCGCAGCTCGGCAAGGTCACGGAAAAACTCGGCGAGGTTAGAAAGTTCAACGGGGTCAGAACTTTAAGTTTAACTTTATGACCATGCTCAGCTTCTAACCCCGCTAAGTTTATGCATATACAGCGCATATACAAATAAATTTATTAATATAGAATTTAAAGTATTTAATAAATAAAGAATATAATATAACGCTTAAGATGTATATACCCTGCATATGCATTATACTAGTAGTATAAAATAAGCGAGCTAAGTCATCACAACATGGTCTATACATACGCGTCGTATATCCACAATAACAGTGGTTATACCAGAACTTCTCTATAACATAATAGCGTACGCCATAAGTATATACTGCGTAACCTATGCATAAGCGCTACATATACTAATATCGGGTTAGGGCAACATTAATTCCTTAATTTTACTCTCGTATACGCCGTGCTTACGCTCACCATAAGTAACCTCACAATTGCAGACTTTAACAATCCGCAGGTAGCCGGTGCCGCCAACCCCAGCGCCTTCGGGTACTACTATAGTGAGTATATGCTTTATATATGCCCAAAAGAAGCATATACTAATAGAAGTATATAGGCCCGATCCCTAATCCTAACCCCAACTAGGTAATACTAGGTTAGTTATAGAGAACACGCATATAAGGCATATACTTACAGTAGATAAAGCGCACGCCGCAGTAGCAGTAGCAGGTAGAAGGCGAACGTAAATCCGGCGCCGCATATCCATAGCATATACTAACCTCATATAGCCCCAGCTGTAACGGTCTAGGATAACGCGAGTATATGCCAGAAAGGCTCTACGTAAAGAATATATATATACTAAGCGTAAACTAAATCCACCTAATCCTACCTCCGCCCTATTTGCCGTTAACTCTATAATATAGGTCGCATATCCATATCTTATATATAGCATATGCTAATAATAAATATAGCTACGACATTATAGTAAACGGCACGCAGATATGCGGCCAGGTCTTTATAGCCTAGCTAAGTATATATTCCGTATATGCACAGCACCTACGTCTCCAACTAATATAGTTGCAGTACCGCCGCTATGTCTGCAATAAGCACAGCAGTGCCTATATATATTACTATACAGTTTTCTAAAGGCATATACTTACCATATATAGTAACTAACCCTCCTACTACCAACACATTGGCTATAGAGTTAATTGTGGGGGAGAAGTATATACCTAGTACATGCTACGTATATACAATGCTAATATAGTATAGCGCTCTAAAGCGTTTTGTTCTCTTTAGTAGCTAGCAGAATACTAGGTACCTATATAAGCCTAGGTAGGTTATATATATGCAATATATATATAGTACTAACACTATATACAGCCGTGGCCCTTTAAGGTTAAGAATTTCGGAGTATATAGACGCCTACACTCTAATCGCGTATGCTTACTCTATACCTAGTATATATCTAGCCTAAGCTAACTAGATACAGTACCTAGGACTAGGGGTTTACTACCCAATTTGGCAGGCAATTCCATTATAAGGTAAGAGCATTAGTTTCGCTTCTGCATATACGCGCTATACTCCAATATATCTATCTATCTATCTATCTATCTATATACTTATTCCCCCCAAGTTTAATTTTAGACCTAAGGGTACTTATAGGCCTAAGGGTAGCGTGTAGGAGGAATAAGCACGGCTACCGCTAGGACTACTGCCCAATTTGGAAATAAACGCTCGTCTCTATATTTAGGAGACTAGCAAAGTCGGACTTTATATAGGCCCTATATATATATCACCAAAACCACTACTTAATTATATTGCTAGCTTATACGCGTATACACTTCGCATATACAAACCCTTAATGTCTTTTACTAACTATAGGTTAACACGTGCTTATACTAGGCGTATACTAATAAGAGAGAAACAGCGCGTTAGCCCGTCCACTCCCTCTACCAGCTTAAAACGTAGGGTTAGTATTTCACCTGTATATATTTGGTATACGCTAACTATATATATAGCGCGGCCCGACCCCACCAGGCAACCGCGAGGAGTCCCCCTCGCTGTTCACCCGCCGCTAAAGGCGTAAGCTTACCTTATACATTCCCTATATATATATAGCTAATATTTAGCGCTAGCAAGCAAAAAGGCAACGGGCCGTTGTAGTGGAGGTAAGAACTCTAGTAAGTTTGGTTCCTTCCGTTATATATATTATGCTTATACTCTATATAAGCTATGGGCGGAACCCGCCACTTAACCTACCTTTCTTGCCGGAGTCCTAAACTATAAGTCCCGGTATATACTAGGCCTACACGCTATATACGCAGCGTGCAGTATACATTATACATAGTCGGAGTTTTAGTGGAGTTTACTTGGTAGATAGGCTAGGCATATACCTAACATAGGGCACAGGGCGATAGGCCCATATTAATTAATTCTTTATTTATTATAGAACTCTATGTAATACTTTCTATATATATACTATACATATACGCCCTATATACTAACGCTATGCTTCTACGCCCACTTCTTAAGCTCTACTAGTTCCTTTGCTTTATTATATACCTCTTTAGCTTATTTTAATTCGTTAATTCGTCGCTCCATATTTTCTATATATAGTATATATACCTCCTTTTCTAGCTCCTCCGTAGATAGGTAAGACCTATACCTCTTACCCACAGTCCGGGGTGTTTAACTTCACGACGGTAGTAGTGGCATCTCTACTATATATGCGGTAGATACGCGCGACGTATCCGATACTAATGCAATATTATTATCTACTATACTCATCTGCGAGATAATCTAGCTACTAGATATAGTAGGCTTGGAAGTATTAAATGGGTTCCGAGGATTCCAAGGAAGATTTAGCCTAGGATTTCCAGCTCGTCGCCTAGCTACTTTCTACTGTTTTTATGCTGCTTAAGCTTAGTATATACTTTATATATGCAGCGTATATATATACATTATTTCCGCAGCTATACTACTATCCGCTTTAAGTTGCTATAATTTTTCCATATATTATCTACTCCCGTCTCTTTATATAGCTCTTATATATTAAACATTTCTTATATATAGAGTTTAAGCCTATACTTAAATATTAGAATATGCCGAGTATATGCCAAGCGTATATACTTACCGTAGTACTGCAACAAGTACGCATAATTTTCGACCGGTAAAGTTATTATCTTAAAAGTGACTACTTTTACCAATTCTAGTATGCTTCCGTATATATGCCCACCACTTATAAGGGACCTTTAACCTTTCCTTCACAAGCCCGGCTAGTATCTATATTTTCTTTTTATTGTTTATCCAAGACGTAAGCTCCGGATGTAGCGTGCATATACTTTATATACGCGCTATTAGTTTCTGCTCTATCTCTGCTTCCTATATCTGCTCTATAATATATCTTGCTTTATAAGTTAGAAAGCGCTTTATAAAGGTTTGTTTAACGTATACTAGGCAGAATACAAGCATATACTAAAGGTATTCATCCCATTTACGGGATAGGTTAATTATATATAGGTAATCTCCAAAGCCTATATATTATAAGCATATACTAGGCATATATAAAGCGTATATAGAGCGTATACTTACCTTAATTCCTATTATAGGTATTAGCCCATATATAGCATATGCGTGGCATAAGGCATACATATATTTAGAATTCTCGTCCCATCCTACAATTAAGAATAAATTCGTTTTGCCTTAAACCATTTTAAATAATAGGTCCATTTCGATACATATTACGCGTTAGAATGCCTTAGCTTACGCATACATACAGCATATAATAAAGAAATACTCGTCGTTAAAGTTATAAATTGCCCAAATCCATTACTTAGTGTTCTCTTTATATTAATTAATAGAGAACTCACGTAGTACACCTACTACACTTAGGCTCTGCATATACTTAGCGTCTATTTAACCTATACTCACCTACATATGCCGTCCCCTCTAGAAATTGTAGCATCCTTTCCTTTCAAATTAGAGCAGTAATTCTATCCTTAATATTAAGACTACTATACACTACACGTAGTATCTCCGTCCTATATTTCCTACATAAAATATAGTACTGCGGCGATAGGATAAATCGACCTATATAATAGTAAGCAGTTTTATTCGCATATACTATACATATACGGGGCATACGTGTAGTAAGGCTTAGAACTTCCACCTACCTTATTACTTCAACTACATTATTAGCAAGATCAATTAGTAGCTTTATTAGGTATAGCGGATAATATATATAAGAATTCCGTATAATAAGGCAAATATAAGGATACCGTGCCATATTAACAGAAATATAGCAATCTAGCTATGTACCGCATATTCGGCCCACTACTATACCCTAGCCTTACGGGTGGTTAAACCCTATATAAGCTTAGCATATATATAATATATACACAATATATACATTACCTACCACAATATTTTCACTTTAATGTTGCATGTCCGATATAGGTACATTCTCGTTTAATTTCCTAAATTCCATATTTAATAAGTAGACAAAGGTATCGAATATCTACCTAGGCAGTTGTTAATGATAAAGGCCAGGCAGTATACCATGGTTCAGTATCACTACTGCTAGAACAACCAATAAACTCTATCTGCATATAATAAGCATATATCGCGCATACGCTAGCCATATACGTACTCCATACCAAAAAAACATTACTAGTCTGCTTTTACTGCATACACGTTCCTGTGTACTAGGGTAAATATACTACCGCCATAATTATAGAATACTATAGTAGTAGCTATATATTATAAGTATATGCCTAATATATATAGACGATGCTTACTTCTCTATGCTTTACTTAAGCTTTTTATTAATCTCTACTACCTAATATAGACGACTACTACGCTTTTGGAGGTCATTAATTGATTTAAGCTTAACCCTATTATATGCTAAGCATATACTAAACATATCTTTATAGGCATACTTACAGTGTCTAATGCCGCTGCATTTAAACGCTTAATGGAATGCTTTTTTACTTTCCCGATTATTAGTTTCTCTAAGAAGTTATAGTCGTATAATCTTAGGGTTACCAATTTAATGGAATAAGAATTAAATCTACTAGAGGTATAAATACGGCATATGTCTAGCATGTGCATTACTTACCTTCAACATATACTGCTTAATAACCTTATATACTATTTCTTTATCTACATCTATAGACAGTAGAGGTGTTGCTATATATATAAAGTGTGCAATTCCTTCTTTTCTAGTTGCCGGATATTTTAGCATTATAATATAGTCTATTGCCTCTTAGACGACAACTTAATGCTTGCCGTTGGAGCTAACAAGTGCTCCATAGTCTCGGAGTGTGCTCTAGCTATTCTAAGCATATGCATGGCCTATGCGTAGAGTCGTATATAGTCTTACCTTAGAGAGACCCATATGAAACGGAAGCCGCTGTTGCATACTATCTTAACTCTCTCCCTCCTCATCCTCCTCATCTTCAATACTCTCTCTGCCAATTATATCATCTTGAGAACTATCGTCTTCGTGTTCCACGTTAGGTACGCTCCGGAGTATCTGCGTATACTTAGTATATGCGTAGCATATGGTTGTGTATACTGACTGGTAGGCCGTTTAGCCACCCTACTATACTCTCGTTTGCCTTGGTATAGTTTTCACTTGTCATTGGTATAGCGGGGCACGTATAAATGCGCGTATATATGTGTATATGTGTGTGTGTGTATCTGTCTGTGTATGTCCGTATATGTGTGCCTTCGTGCGTATGCGTAGCATATGCCCTTGATATTTTGGTTTGTGCGGTCGCTTAAGTTAAATATGGCTACCGATGCGCGTTCTGTATGGGTAAAAGTGTAACCCTGCCGACCTTTTTCCGGTGGCTCCATCGGTGACCCCGTTCAGCTTTCGCCGACCCCCATCGGTGACCCCGTTCAACTTTTCCGTGACCCTGCCGAGCTGCACCCCGGACCGTGCACGCTGGCTGCGAGATATTATAGTCACGCAGGCAGTATCTTAGCTACGCCTACGTGACTATAATATCTCGCAGCCATCGTGCACGGTCCACATTTTATACGGCCCTATCCATGCAAGGGATATAATCAAATCAGAATCACTTTCTTTAATTATATAATAATCGGAATCATGGGGCTGATTATGGTTATATAGTTATTGCCATCACTAGCTTTCCCGTTTCTTTTTCTTTCCATCTTCAATAATCGCACCCTGTTCTGAGAATTACATTGACAGTCACACTCAATGAACGGGTGCGGACGCAGTTAGAAGTCCTTGGTTGCAAACACATCATGTCAAATAGCTTTTATAGAAATGTAAATGGTCTTGAATAGTTTAACTCCTTCGCACTAAACATCTAGCAAAGAAAGGGTGTTCCTAGTATCGCTCAAGCAAGAACTTACGTCTCTCCACGTCTTTCATGCTCTTAAGCATCTCTGTTTCGACCCCCTTAATGGCAAGATAGTGTCGACGAGCCCGTCTCCCAGTACACCTCTCAGCTCTTCATCTTCATCAAGGCAGATCACGGCCGCCTCGAGAGTTTTTGGTAGCATTTCAATGATTCCCAGTTTGCTGCGGGAATCCACATTTAACAAAGCCGGATCCGCTTGACAGTCTTTGATAGTCAGCGACCGCTCATCTATGACACCTTTAACACCAGCACCCAGAATAGCTGCCAGGGCCAGATAGCTATTAGCGAAGCCATCCATGCATCGAAACTCCCAATGGCTATCCTCAATCTTGCGAAGAGGTGTTTCCCGATTTTGCGAACCCCACGCGACATACTGGCCGCCACTCCAGACACTGTCTTGCATGCGCTCATAGCTGCAAGGGTTACAGTATGTAAAGGCGAGTATGGATCGGAGGTGTGCCAGCACTCCAGCATAGAAGGACTTGTGGCAGTTGTTCGGCGTCATCGATATGTGAACATGTGCTCCGGTTCCACATGCTTTCGGGAACGGCTTCGGGATAAATGTAGCTCTCAACCTATGCTTCTCGGCGACTGCGCAGATAATGTCTCGCGCCGCAAGCAGAGCGTCAACCGACTCAAGCGGCGGCAATGGCCCTGTCACCAGCTCATACTGGCCAGGGGCACTCTCGGGGTGGAACTGTTCAACCTTGATCTTAGACCGCTCCAGCTTTGCAACCACTTCTTCTAAGACATCCATTACCCCGGGGTTGCGTAGTGCAGCTGTGTTGGACCATGAGTGGGCGTGGCTGAGCGGTTCGCCTTCAAACGTCATGAGGACGACTTCGAGTTCAAAGCCAACGAGAAAAGACAGTCCCTTCTTCTTTGCGATTTCGACGATTTTTCTCAAGGCTGTCCGCGGGCATATGGGCACTTGAGCACCATCCTTTTCGCGGAATTCTCCTTGCACTGTTGCATATCCATCGCGTTCACCAAGGCGTAGGCCCTCGAAGCATGGTACGAGCTCGTACTCGCCAATTGGCGGAAAACCTTCGACGACTTGATCTTGCTGAAGTAGACCGAAGACAGCATTAGTGATGCCAATTGACTTTTGATTGCTGAACATGTCAACTGCGAACCTCTTTGGGATGATCCGGGTTCGAAGGGTAGCGGTGTAGTCAAGCCATTGGAGACGAAGGAAATTGACTGAGGTATTCTGGTCTAGGAATCTGATGAAGCCTTCCACATTGACAATCTTTGTGTTCTTGGGGAACTGTATGAGTTGGCGAGAGGGCCCGAGGCGATTCAAACATAGCCCAAGATTGTATATGCGGTTTGAAGTGTTGAAGAAGATATCTTCAACGATCTTAACAGACTGAGCAGGTTGTAGACTCTTCCTCGTAATACTTTCACATAAGACCTAGAAGCCAGTAGAGTTAGACACCTTCAAAACTCAATGAAGCCCCATCTTACCTCCTTCATGGCCTCCCGAACTTGAATCACGGCGAGGAGGTAGGTCTCCGGAAACCAATGTCCATCTGTACTCCAGAATAGCTTTTCACTTGGACAGAGCTCCAAACTTTCTCGAATAACATTCTCTTGGCCTTCCTGGCTGACCAGCGGAAAGACCTCCCCGATATCAAGATATACATTCTCATAAGCGCTTGCCAAATATCCGGCTTCCTTTGTGAATGGATAACTCGCATAGAGAAGGACAATAGGCACCTTGGGATACTGTTTGATAAACGACTGCAAATGAGAAGGCGACGCCAAGGATAATGTAATTTCATTATCACCAAGGCCAGTGTGGAACTGAAAGGGTTTGCGGTGACCCTTGGACTGAGAGATCAGTCTTGCAGTTGCGTGGATGAAGAAGGGCGATAAATCGCGATCTGCTAGACGAGTGAGATCTGTTGAAAGGATTCTCTCCATTGCAGGAATGAGGACATCTCTCGTTGTCTCAATGGTAGGGGATAGTCCTGGAAGTGCGAGACCAGTTCGGTAACATATCACCGACTTGAAGCCTACCACCTCAGGATCCCGAATAGCATTCTGAATGGCGGAGGCAAAACTCTCTTGCCAATTTGCAAATGTTTGGGCTGCCGAGAGCTGTAATTTTGCTGACCTTTTCTGATGTAAAAGCTGAGTTTTAAGGATTGTCTCAGCTACAGTCTCGATTCGTACAATGCGTTTGCATTTTGAGCGTGTAAGCCTATTATGTCAGTCGTAGGGGTGTACAATCTTCCCATCCAAGCCGTCGTCAATCAAGACTGTTTCAATACCCTCGAAACACCTCCTAGCCCAGGCATCATCTGGCTCCTTCCGTTTTTTGGCAATGGTAGCTTGCACATCGTCCCAGGTATCTGCACATCCGAGTATTTCTGATAATTGTTTGACTGCTCGGACATGGCTGGTTGTAGATGTGGTGTAGGATAAAGCTTCGCTTTCGGCCGGCGACGTGATGGGCAATAAAGGACGAGCCGTCAGCTCGTCGGGGAGGAGAAGGTTATGGGCATGATGATCGATGATTGGCGTGTGATCAATCGCGTCCAGAAGGGTTTCCATCTTGAAGAGTTCAATCCTTACGGGAACTGAGGATTGATTTGAAGGAGACAAAGGAGTCCTGGAGATGTCTGGAAGGCGGTGAATAGAGGGGTTTCGATGGAACGATATATTCGTTCGATATGATCGACGTACTAAATATTTAGCGCTTACTTGACGTCAACTTCGTTAAATATTAATTTGTCATTTAGGGGTTTCGATATAGATTATTTAACGAGTAGTTATTACTAAAAATAGATCCTGTTCCTTACTAAATCTTCCTTAACGCTAGAAGTCGTAATACCCTTATAGGCGAGCTTAAGCACTAGGCGTTCGCTACTGCTGTCTCTCGGTTATCTAAACGAATAGCAGTAATGCCTTAGCAGTTGCAACCACCCTCTATAGCAATGATAATCTAATCTAGCCTTAGAAGCCGTATAAGCGACTTAGCTCTATTTATAAGCTAATTAATATCTAAAAACCGGAGGACGAGGGAGGCCTTAGCGACTACTTGTTTAAGTTCTTTATAAGGTTTACTAAAGACGAGGTTAGAAAGCTCGCACGCGAGCTTAATCTGCCTACTAAATTTATAACCGATCTACGCTTTAGCTAGCTAAACGCGTTAACGAGTTTGCCTAATAAATCCTCACTTATCTTCCTCTAGCGCTTAGCTTATCCTCTCCCTCTTAGCTATATAATATTATTCTTTAGCTATAGCCGACCTTAGCTATTATAAGTTTAGAATAGTATTCTATAAGATATATAGAAGAAGTTTAGAGCGAGGATTTAACTTAATAAGTATATAATAACGCCAGAAATGATTAGGCAGTATATAATGGCTATTAGTAGGTAATAATTTAATATTTAGCTTTATTAATAATATAGAAGTTTATATCTATTATCTAGGTAAAGAAGATTAAGAACTTTTTATACTAGTTACTATAAATAGCGTGGCCAGAACCAGACGACCGTTTGAACAACCGGCCAGCGAACACCACGATTGATTCAATCGATCGATCGAATCGAACCAGAGCCCTAATATCAGCCTGTTACCGAACCAAATCAAATCAAGGCCTCCTAGGGACCCTAGACGACCACCGTTCAAATGTACAGCCAGCGAACGCCCATAGAGAACAATTCAAATCAATACAACCAATCGCAATCGAATCAAGCAGAGCCTTCGATCGGGCCGACCTCTCCCCCGAATTACAGATACAGACAGGTAGGCATAGACAGGTAGGCACGACAGGCAGGGACAGGTAGGCACGACAGGCAGGGATAAGTAGGCACAGACAGGTAGGCACAGATAGGTAGGCACGACAGTCAGGGACAGACAGGTAGGCACGAACGGGTAGGATGGTAGGACAGGTAGGACAGGTAGGACAGGTAGGACAGGCAGGACAGGCAGGATAGGTAGGACAGGTAGGACAGGTAGGACAGGCAGGACAGGCAGAATAGGCAGGACTGGTAGGACAGGCAGGACAGGCAGGACAGGCAGGACAGGCAGGACAGGTAGGACAGGTAGGACAGGCAGGACAGGCAGGCACTAGGCCTAGTTAGGAAATCAGTATACGGCCAGTAGATCGTCAGGAACACCGCCAATTGACGATTTGGAGCCACTACGAGAGGCTTCCCGCTTATCTTAATTAATTATTTAATACCCAAATTTTAAATTTTAAAAAATATTATTATTTCTATATAAATATTACGGTTGTAGGAAATATTATAACTATTAGAATTTTTAAAAATAATATTGCTAATATGGCCCCGGGCTAGCCCCTACTACCCTCCCGTTTTCCTGACGCTATACTAAAACTTTTCTCCTATTCCCTATTATTAATAAAAAAATACCTACGCTATATATTACGAGCTTTCTTATTAAGTTAATCTTTTTACTACTCTCTCCCTTTTTTACTTACTTCCTTAGCTACTAAACTATATAAAAGACTTAATACCTTATTCTAATACTTATCCTACTTTCCCTCTATAGCTATAAAGCGTTAGCTAGTCTCGCCTCTTATCTAATTAATAATTTTATATAGTTCTATATAGGTAACTGTCTTAGCTAATAGAGTAGAAGTAAATATATAAGACTCCCTTATAGTAGTAGCAACGACCCTAATAGACTTTAGTATAGCTATAGCTAGATTATCTACTATATAGGGCGTTATTACGGCGTTTTAGCGTCCCTTTTAGCTGCTATAAGTAGAAGAATTAGAGGCTCTACTATAGCTAGACACTTCACCTCTTTTACTAACTCTATGGGTAGATTTAGTATCTTCGTCCTTATAGTTAGATAGAGCCTTATCTATACGCTATTTATTATCTAAATTCTATATAAGATTTGTCTAAATTACCTCTCTTTAAGTTGCTTATTAAGTCCTCTTAGAAAATTACAAGATAATATTAACTTATTTAATAAGGAGATTAAAGTAGATAAAAAACTTACTATAGCGAATCTCTCTACTAAAAGTATTATCCTCCTTAATTTTCTTTTTCCTTTTACTTATAAGCGTATTAAATAAGGCCTTAATTAAATAGAAGTTATACTTTAGGCCTCCTTTTTTAACGTATTTCCTTATAAGCATTCTCTGAAACTTATTCTTTTTTTAAGGGCAAAGCTTAGCTTAATAGATATTTGCAGCTAATAAAGCCAGCGCCTTCTTTTCCGTCTTCCCTATATATAACCTCTTTTTCTAGCCGCCTTTCTTACCTCCGCTTAAATTTAGTAAATTATTATAATATATTAGCCTATCCTTTATATAAGCTTTGCTTTAAATAGCTTTATTAATAGTTTAGTAGATAAAATTAGGTATTTACGAAGGTTAGTTTAATATAACTAAGACGGTGCCATATACACGGCATAACTGCTCTACTATATTAATAGTAAATTAGACGTCGCGTATAGGATTAAAAGGCATAGTAGTAAAGGCAAGATATAGAAAATATAAGGCTATTTAGACGGCTTAATTAAAACGTATAAATGTTTAATGATTTCGATATTATATAATATCGTTTTAAATAATATTTGCCAAGACCTAGGTGTAATATTTTAGACAACTAATTAAATACTACTAGTAAGCGTCGATTACTTGTTTTGACTTACTTATACTAAATATTAAACAAATATATCGTTCTATTAAAACCCCTCTAATAGGAAGCGAGAGTTAGAAGATATATTCTATAAACGGGCTATACTAGGGGTAGCTAGTCCGCCGGACCTTTGTCTGCCTATATGCAATATATATTAGTATGGGGGAGTACTTACGCAGTCTCTTTAATGCTTAGCGACGTATATATAATAGGATACATGACAGCGCGCGGGCTATCGCGTAGATATCCATCACATATTAGGGGGGGTTATTTGGCGCGGTTATAACCTGGGTTAATACGGGGTTAAGGCTACCCCTATTAATAACGCGCCTAAACCCCACAGAAGGTCGCGCAGCGACCGCTCCTAAGTACCCTCGTACGCGATTTTAGGCGAAAAGGTATATAATGCGAGTTTGATTAGTACTTTTAGGCAATCGCGTAATATTGCTCTAGGTTTAAAATACTTATACTGTAGTAACTAAGACGTCTTAATATAGGACTATACTTTAGTAACCGGACGTCTTAATATAGGACTGTATTATAGTTACTACAGTCCTATATTAAGGCGTCTTAGTTACTATAGTAAAATAACTATTTAGATATTCTTATAAAGCTAATCTAAAGAATGCCGGCCTTGTAGCTGTTCTAGTTAGTTAATAGCCTATCTCTTATTTCTTGCTATATCGTCTTCTACGCGCCATCTTATATCCTTAATTATCCTACGGCAACGGCTATAGGATATAGCCTTGCTGTTAACCCGCTAGTGCGCCACCTAGTAGTTATTAAGAGCTTTAATTAACGGCCTACCTACTAGCCTTAAAGTCCACTTAACCTAGAGCTAAAACACTAAATTACTACCGTAAAGCATTTTATATTTCCTTAGCGGCGCCTATAGATTAAGGATAAATAGGAGGGGTTAAGCGTTAGCTTGCGGTAGCTATAGTAGGGGTATAATAAAAGCTTACGGCAGCTACGGCGGGGGTATAATAGAAGCTTACGGTAGCTACTATAGGGGTATAGTAGATGTTATAGTAGACGGCTAAGCAGGCTCTACGGCAGTAAATAGTTAAGGACCCCTTAGTATCTCCCTAGGGGTTAAATATATAGAAGAGGGTTTATCTAAAGACGGAATTTAGCTATTAACGCGTTTAGGAACGGACGCGAGTATAGGTATAAGTATAGGTATAAATAAAGGTAAAAGTATAGGGCTGTTTAAAGATGGATATATAGACTCTATAGGCCCTATTTAGATACCTATCTTTTCTTACTAAATCTATATAGGTGCGAATAATGCTAATAACCTTTTTATCTTACTAAGGCGTTTTAAAATCGTCTATATACGTAATTAAACCCCCTTTATCTCTAAGATCGCGGCCTTATATTTTAGCTTAGCTATAGCCTTATAGATAGGCCAGTATTTCCGCATTATTATCTTATCTAGTATAACTACACTAGCTAGTAAGCTTTCTACCTACGCGGTAAACCTTTAGTACTCCTTATAGCTAAAAAGGGAGTCCTTTTATAAGGGGTGGAGCGGGAACTACTTATATAGAATTACTAAGTCCTATAATAGGATTACCTAAAGCGTATAGAGGAGGCGTAAAAATCCTAAGCCTATAAGGTTAAGCCGTATAACCTTATTATTAGCCCTCTTTAAGTAGTAGGTCTCTATATATTTTAGCTAGATATTAGTCTTAGGCCATATCTTTAAGTAAAGGTCCTCTTTTAGCACCTCTTATATATAGGGAAGAAAGTAGCCCTTTTCTTACTTTAGGAAGCTAGTAATTAACTATATAAATATATAAGGTAGATAGCTAAAGTAAGCTCCTATTATTACGTCCGTATTCTATTATCCAGCCTATTTAATTTAGGCCTCCTTAACGCCGTTAAGCTTAGAATACTAAACGCTCTACTTATAAACACTATAGGTTTTCTCCTTTAAGTAAATCCCTACCCCTTAAAACGACTTTTTATTCCATTTAAATTTCGTATAATAGCTTAACGGTTATTCTAGTACTTTAATACTGCTAGGGAAGACGTATAGGTTATAGTAACCTTTTAGCCACTAAAAGAATGGGAAGCTATTAGCGCCGTCTTTACCCTAGCGGTTAAAGAAGTAAAAGACTATTATAGAAAGAGGGTAGAGAATAGGGTTAGCGTTCCGTATATATCCTATATACTTAACCTTACTATACTAATTCTATTTCCCCTATATTATTAATATAACTATATTGTTACGGAAGTGGGCATAAGCTGGAATACAATGTACTAAACGAGGTAGTAATTGAGAAGGCTACGTACACGTAACTATGCGTGGTTAATACAAAGACATTAGATAAAGAAGAAGAGTCTTTGTATGCTAGGTATAAGGTATAAATAGGGGTTATAGGGGAACGTGCGTAGGTGTTTTGGGACGAACGTAAGTATGGGTTAAGAACGTTAAAACGCGCAGAGATATAAGAATAAGTGAGTCCCGTAATAGTACCCCCCCTTACTTCTAAGCTCCTACGAGGCGTATTATATATATACTAAAAAAAACCTATTATAGGAAATTTTTTTTATTAGCCCTTCTTTGCCCTTCTACGTCCTCCGTTATATAGGCTTTGCCAGTTCGGTCCTCCCTTATTTTATTATTAGACTACTAACTTGGTAGGCCTAAAGTATAGCCTAACTTCTATCGCCAGCTATACTCCTATCCTCGCCGCTTAGAGACGCTTTACTAAAGCTTATTTAGTCCCTTTCTCGCTTCTAGTAGCTTTACGGTTTTCCCTTATCATCCTACTCTAGGTCCCCCTAAAAAATAGCCCCGATTTTTGGTATAAAATAGGCGATTTTGGTCCAAAATAGGCGTTTTTAGGTGGTATTTATAGCTTATTCGGCAGTATAGTACGGTTAGTGCGGTATAGTACGGTACGGTACAGTATAGTATCGGTTTGTATAAGGCTCTTATTAGTAGCAGTATGGTGCTAGCGTAGGTTCCGTAGGCATATTGGCACAGGATCTTATCGGGTAGTAGTACGATGTAAGCGACGTGTTTATATATCTAGGGAGCAAAGCTCTACCTAGCCGTGTTTAGGTCGTAGGCTTATTAGCATAACGGGTTATTAGGGTCGTTTCGTAGGCATATTAGTATAAGTTTTATTAGTCCGTAGGCGTATTAGCACAGAGACTTATTAGGTTTATACGGCAGTAACAGGGCCAGGTTAGTAGGATAGCAGTATAATGCTAGCGTAGGGTTCAGGTTCGGGTTGTTATGTAGTAGGATGCGAGCTATATAAGGTTAAACCAGAGGGTAGTAACATGCTCGTTTAAAATTGGTAGCAGTAGGGTACAAGCCAGAGGTCGCAGGCGTATCGGCGTGGTGTCTTATTATACTAGATTAGAGCCCTAGCGTCCTAGTCTACCTATAGCTAGCAGCTTCTATTCCTACCCTTATACTAGGCGTAAGAAGGCATACTCCGTAACTAGTAGCCCTGGACCTACTAGGTACGTAGAAAAGGGATCTAATGTAGTGTTATGGAAGTGGGCATAAGCTGGAATACAATGTACTAAACGAGGTAGTAATTGAGAAGGCTATGTATATATAACTATGCGTAGTTAATATAAAGACATTAGATAAAGAAGAAGAGTCTTTATATACTAGGTATAAGGTATAAGTAGGGGTTATAGGGGAACGTGCGTAGGTGTCTTGGGACGAACGTAAGCACGGGTTAAGAATGTTAAAACGCGCAGAGATATGAGAACGAGTGAGTCCCGTGATATATATATAGTACTAACTTATCTAGTTTAGGCCCTTTATTCTCTAGTTTAATAAAGATAAGATTAGTAAGCTAAATATCCTATCTACTCTTACCCTAGGTAATAATAGTATGGCCTAAAAAATGGGTTAGAAAATAATAGCTGTAAATAGTTTATATAGTAGTAGTAATATATAAACCTAATAGATGCTTAACCGCAGTTTAACGTATTTTACTACCTAACCGGTAATACTACTAAACCGGCCACCCCAAAAATCCACTAAAAATTGGAAAAACTGCACCTTAATATCTTAATAACGGCTTAATAATAAATTCCAAAATTTTATAATCAGCCTTTTATACATATTTAAAACCTTTAATTAGGTTTAAAAAGTAATCTACTAAGTAGCTCTAGAGATATCGTAATTTAGCTTAAAATTAAGGGCTAAAACCTAATATCTCAATAATAGCCAGGCTTATTACGCTAGAATTTTATTAAGAGTCTTAACGTAGGCATAAAAGGCTAATTATAAAATTTTGGAATTTATTATTAAGCCGTTATTAAAATATTAAGGTGCAGTTTTTCTAATTTTTGGTGGGTTTTTGGGGTGGTCGGTTTAGTAGTGTTGCTAATTAGGTGGTGGAATATATTAAAGGTAAGACTTAACTAAACCCAGTATTTTAGAGGCCGTCTTTTAGTATTAAGTAATTGCCTTTTTAAGGCCGTTAATATTATAGCCGCCGGTAATTATAAATATGCCTTAATTAATAAAGTTAATATATTAAATCTGTATTATGGACGCTTTAAGTATAATATTACAATTACTAGGAGAGGAGTTAAAAGCAGCTAGTTAGTTAATTAAGGTACGGTCTAGAATAAAACCGGTAGAACTATATAACGAGGAATAGTAACTAAGGTTATATAACGTGCTACGTATTAAATAAAAGGAATGGGAGGAACTTATATACCTTATATATAAGACGTACTTCACGTATAAGGAGGATTTCTTAGGAGTATAGTTGTGTATTTAAAGGACCACAGTCCCTACCCAGATAGTTCTTCTCTTTGTAGTAAATCTTAGAATACAATTGGAGTTAATCTATTAGGCAACCACTCTACTAGTTATTATTACGTTGTTAACTTCTTGTTTACCTATATACCCAGCCTATTAACAAGTCCACCGTAGTATTTTCTATAAGGCTTTGTTATAATCTAGTCCTTATTATAGCGGACGCTATTTAATATTACTAAGAGCTTTACCCCCTATAGAGGCAGTAAGGCTTTACCTTCTAACTACTATATGTAAAGCTTAGTAATAGTAAAGGCGTAGCTATTTATAACTAAGTATTAGACTATCTTATTAAATAGGGCGTCTAGGGCCTCCTTATCCTATATCTCTCCTTTATCCTTTATAGCTTTCTCCTCTATAGCTACGGCTACGGCTACCCCTACGGCCACCCCTATAGCCGCCTTTCCCCCTAGCTACCCTTTTACCCGCCTAGCTATTTTCTACCTCTTCTTTACCTACTCGCTATCTTTCTATATTTCTTTCTATTTTAACTTCTATTTTTAATAACCAGCGGCTCGCAATTCTTAGTTAATAATTTATAACTTTGGGGGTAAGTAAAGCTTATCTTCTATTACCAAGGCGCCGTCCGTATTACCTTTAATCTTATATACTAGTCTTCCTACTCTTTTTACTTTGGCTCGTACGCCCTTATAGTATTTTTTAAGCGCTAGGCCTTATAAATATTATATAGCCGTGCTATTTGGGCCTTAAATTTACTCTAAAGGCTATAGAAGGAGGAGATTAAGGGGGCTTCCGTTAACCGTAAAGTAGACTATAGGGTAAGAATTTTTTTAAAAGACTCTATATCCGTAAGAGGTAAGGGGGAAGACGCGTAAGCGCGGTATAGGTAAATAAAGCCACTAAACGCGTAAATATTAAAGGAAAAGAAGAAGAAGAGGGCTCTATATTATATAATAAGAATTATAGTAGGCCTTTCTATATAAAATTAGAAGCCCTATATAAGCTAGCGCGGGTATAAGAATAGAAGAGGGTTGGAAAATAGATTATTAAGGCGATAGTAAGGTTAAAGGCGCCCTAAGGCCCTCTATACTAACCTAGTACTAACCTAGGCCTTAAAAACGCGTCTAAAAAGTAGGGGCCACCACTAAAGGGGGGGTAATATTTGGACGATATATCGCGGACCTTAGGGGGTTATATATAACCTAAGGTTATGCCAAGCCTAACCTAGACCTCCAATACCTTATCTTATAAATTAGACCCTTAGGAGACCGTTAGTACGTGCACTGCGCGTATAGGCGGGTATACTGCGCTCCTTATTAACCAACGAATTCTCTCCCGAGGGTCTGAGAGCTTATAGGCCTTGTTTTGGTGGTAACGGAGCGTCAAAATACACCAAAAATCACCCTTTTTACTGCCGTATCTCAACCCTTTTATAACGTCTAATTATTATAAAAATACTACGGGGTAGAAGCTCTTTAGCTTCTTTATCTATTGCATTAAACAATAACGTTATAGCTATATTATATAAAATATTAGATATAGGCAGTCGGTCGCATTTTGTCCAAAACTCGTCAGTCTAGTTTTGTCGCAATTTTGCCTTAATTTTGCCTCACTGCTATACTTTATATACTTCTCTACGTCTAATTATCTCAAAAATACTACGAGCTAAAAGCTCTTTCTCTTCTCTATCGCCTCTATGTTGTGGCGATATTATAGCTCTATTTTACAAGAAGTTAGATATAGGCAGTCGGTCGGTTTTAGTCAAAATTTACAAAGATTCCGTTAAAAATCTAACTTACGTTCTACGATGATGTATCTCGCCCCCTACTATTCTTAGTAGGGGGTTATAATCTATAAATATATAGATATGATTGCCTAAAGAATTTATTATATTAATAAAATATATAATACCTCTCGTGGTTAGGACGTAACTCGTAAAAATAGACAAAATTCAATTCTTAAAATATTCACTTCTTACTAAAACGAGGCCTATAAGCTCTTAGACTCTTAGGAGAGAATTCATTAGTTAATAAGGAGTAGTATGCCCGCCATTGCGCGTAGTGCACTTTTTTTGGGTTTTTTATATCTATTGTATTGTACTATATATAGTACTGCGTATATAGCCTCTAGGCTATAGCGCTATAGTTCTATATATATATAAATCCTTTCTAGGCAGCTTAATATATACTAGTAGCTATATCTTAATAGTTTATAAACCTCTAGGCTAGAGGTTTACTGCTCGCTAGTAAAATACTAGGTTATAATAACTATTAGGTAGTATTAAATTAGTAAAAAAAGGGTAAAGAAAATGGTAAAAGATTCCTAACGCCTGTCCCCGTACTATTTATAGTTTATTTCTATCCTTTTGCTTACTACTATCTATTTACTAAAAGTCTAGTAGGAGTTACCTCCTTCTAAAGGTCCTACTTTTATTAGCCACTTTCTAGTAACTATTTTTATCCTACTTAGATATAGAAAAAGCACCTCCCTTGCTTTCTTTATATAAAAAAACTTCTTTAAGAAAAGAGAAGAGCTTAGTTGTCTTTGCATTTCTTTTTTTCTTCTCAATATAGTCTGTATTCTAGTAATAGGTGCTTAGGAGTCTATATAGCTCTATAGTCCCTAAAGTATCTACCTTCTTTATTCTTTTCTATTGTCTTAAAAAAGGACTTAAAGAAGCCTTTCCCTAGCTTTAATTAAAGAAGGCTAATTATAGCCTTTTAGAATATTTATCCTTAGGGGCTTTAAGAGAAAAGGAGTAGTTTCCTTTAGAGATCCTAGTATAGTATTTTCCTTTATTTTTACTCTGTTGCTAATTATTTTTCTACTATCCTAGTATATTTTTTCTTACTGCTTTCCCTATATAGGCTTAGGATATATAAGAAGATTATATTTTTCTTCTAGAAAGGCCCTTTTTAGCTAGCTTATTTACTATTTTATTTTTTATAGATTTCTAGGTAGCTAGGAACCTAGTAAAAGTTAATAGAGATATTTTTACTAGCTAGATAGGAGTAGCTTTACGTAATTTTAAAGACTAGTTCTTGCCCCCCTATAAGAGAATTAAGCTATAATCTTTTAATAGCTGCTTGGCTATCTATAAAGATATAAACTTATTTCTCTTTTAGTCTTTATTATTTTAGATATTCTAGAGCCCTGTAGACTGCATAAAGTTCTGCGTTTATAATTTCCATATAAGGTCCTAGATTCCAATTTATTGCGTATTTAATCCTATTCCTCTCCCCTATTTTATATACAGCTGCTATACTTAATTTACTATCTTTAAAGCTATCTATATAGTATATATCTACTAGGTCCCATTTTAAGGGTTTTTTTTATAAATTTTCTACTAGTCTTAAATGCTCTTATGCAGTTTCTTTTTTACTACCCCTAGAGATAGAAAAGAATACAGAGATATAGGAGGAGACCACGGTTTTTACCAATTTAGAGAGATTCTCTCTATTTTCCACTTTTGAATTAGTTACTAGACTTTAGAAGCTAGAGAGAGTAGTTAAGTTTTTGGCTATAGAAGGTGCCTTATAGTAGAGTATCTAGGGCTAAAGCTAGAGCTAAAACTAGTTGCTAGTTTATCCCTATTTTTGTTAATCTCTTTTATATAGGCCTTTTTAACTATATAGTTTTCTCTAAATTATAGGATTTTTAATACGTAGCTATTGTAAAGCCTTTTAAATCTAATTCTAGGAGGAGGAATAGAAGCCTCAATTTCCATAGCTTAGGTAAAAAATTCTCTAAACGCACCTAAAACTAGTTTTAGGGCCTTATTTTATAGAGATTGGTACTTAACTAGTAGGTAGTCTCTAGATTTGCTTTTCCACTAGCATTATATTCTATAGTCTGCTATAGTAGTAATATAAGCTATATAGAGCTATTGTAAAGCTTATAGAGATAGGCCTCTTTATATATTACCTAGTCTTCTAATTAAATAGAAGGCTGTTTTTGCTTTAGAGGGTTTTATTTCTGCGTATTGTTTAAAAGTAAGCTTTAAGTCTAGAAATACCCCTAACTACCTAACTAGGGGTTTGGGGATATTTCTATAGCTCCTAGCTTTAGCCCTTCTTCTATAGTAGTACGCTTAACATAGAAGAGTATAAGCTCTATTTTACTAATATTAAAACTAATAAGCTCGGACCCCCGGAACTCGGTCGCCTCCTAAACTCAGTCACTACACTAAAATTAAGTCACTAACTTGCCCACCTATTTTCTACACCACCAATCGTTTAATATGGCTTAAAAGGAGCAGAACCTACAAATGGCTATTACTAATTTTAATGCCGGCAAATTTGAATCTGGTACTTAAGCTGCGCACACATACGGTGTCCCTTTGTTAACTTTTCACGATCGCATGGGTGGCAAGCAGCCACGACGAATTGCTCACTAGCACGAGCAGCGGTTAACTCCTACACAAGAAGACTTTCTTACTAATTAGGTACTTAAACAAGACCTATAAGGATTTGCCCCATCGCATACGCGACTATAAGAAATGGCGGCTTAAATTATCAATTAAAATTATAATACTAAGCTCCTTGGCAAGTCATGGGTCTCTAGCTATTTATAACGCAACCCTCGTATTAAATCCTTAGTCGGCCGACCAATAGAGGCCGCTAGAGCTAAAGGGGTACAACCTAAGCAAATTTAAAAGTTTTATAATCTTTTACAGAGGGTATAAAACGTAAGCGGCGTATAGGTAGAGAATAGCTAGAATATAGGCGAATCTAGTATCGTATTAGGTATATGCGCAAACTTAATAAGACTAGGAGATGCCTTAAAAAAGAAGACCCTTATATAATTACCTAAAGATCGCGAATAGGTATCTATTGTAGAGGCAATCTTAGCACTTAGCTAATTAATTTGGCCTTTAGTAATCTTTAAAGGAAAGCATATCTAATTAACCTAGTTCTATTATAATAAGGTGCCTAATTAGATATATACAACCTCTAAAAATGGCTAGATAGCTAATCATATTGGATTTAATTAGCTTACTAAAATATTTTTACCTAAAACTAAACCACCTAGTAACGAAACTTAATTACTTATTCTTAACGGCTATAGAAGCCACTATACTATAGAGTTTCTATAGGAATGTAAGGCCAATAATATATAGCTTGTCTTCCTTCCTCCTTATTTAACGCACGTTCTATAACTCCTAAATCTATTATACTTTTACTTAATTAAGACAAAATATTAAGAGCAGGTTGCTAAGCTTGCATATATTAACAATACAGCTCCAATTAAGAAACACCGTTTTATTAAGTACTACTATAAGGCAAGAGGGGAAGCCCTAACCGCAAGGATAATTAAATCTGGGTAGCGCGCGTCTAGTATCTACCCCTAGAATCCACGTAAGGGTCTTAAGTCCTTATAGGTTAAAAAGAAGGCTTTAATAGGGGCTTTAGGCTTTAAGCAACCTAAAATCGATTAATCTAATATTCTTACTACCCTAGCGAAACTATGCGATATATATAATATAGTATAGGGCCTTTATATCGAGCGTACGCCTAATCGGAAGACAAGGGCGCTTTTACAAAAAGTGGCTCGGCGATTTGAGTAACTTACTGCGGACGTTGCATATAAGGATGCTCAAATATATAGCTTGCAATCGCAGCTTAAGGACCTTAAGGGTCCAAAAAACGTAAGCGAGTAGCTGTAGATCCAAATACAAAGTTTATAAATATAGATTTAATTAAGGAAGCTATAGGTAAGGCGGAGAAGGAAGAGGCACGTGTAAAGGTAAAGGAGACAAGATTACGACCTAAAAGGGTGTGTGCTTAAAAGGCCAAGGCTAATATATCAAAATCCATGTATACAGAGGTGGTCAACCTTAATTAATTAAGTATAGATAGCTTAAATTGATAGGGTGACTGATTTAGTTAGGCGTCTGAGTTTAGGAGGCAACTAAATTCTAGGGGTCCGAGCTTAGCGCTTTTTTAGCTCTAGATATTAGCTCTAGCGCTATTCCCTTTAGCTTTTTACAATTAGACTTAGCTGAATTTAAAGTAACTATAATTGCAAAATCGTCTATATAGCTAAGGGAATAGGCTCCTTCTATCTCTAGGCTGCAGATATTGCGTATATATAGTAGAAATAAAATAGGGGATATAGGTAAACCCTATGGTATCCCTATTTCTATTTTTACTTTTTTTTATATTTACTTTCTTAGGTCCGTTATATTATACTATATATAATACTACGTATACAGCCTCTAGGCTATGGCGCTATAGTTCTATATATATAAATCCTTTCTAGGCAGCTTAATATATACTAGTAGCTATGTCCTAGTAGTTTATAAACCCCTAAACTAGGAGTTTATAGTTCCTTAGTAAACTAAGTTACTACAACTACTAGGGAATAGGAAGGCGGTAGGAAAAACTATAAGAAATCCTAACACCTATTCCTATCCTTTTGCAATTTATTTCTATCCTTTTACTCTCTAATATTTTTTTTAAGAGCCTAGTAGGAATTACCTCCTTCTATAATCCTATTTATTTTATTTTATTCTTCTATAGAACCTTCTAAACTAGTACTACCTACTAGCCTAGCTGCTTTAAGGACCTCGCAGTCTTTACTATTAGCAAAGTGGTTTTCTTTACAGTTAATGCAAAGAGGGGTAGTATACTTATAGGGCTTGCTTGTTGTTATACAGATAAAATAGGAGTGGTCTTTAGATAAATATACAGCTGCATAAAATCTATAGGCTCTAGTAGAGTATCTATCTCCTATATAGCCAAATTTTTAGTAGCTAGTGCACTGCGTTATAGGAGAGACTTCGAGGTATTTTACTACCTTAGTAGCTATACCTGCAATTAAAATCTCTTTTTGCTTAAGGATTTCTTATATTTTTTTCCTCGCTCTCTATAGTAAAAACTATAGAGCTAAATCTAGTTTATAGATCGTATCTTTTTACACTAGATAAGATCCACCTAGGTAGTCCTTATATCCTTATAGGATTAAAGGTCTCAATTTCTTCTTTTAGAAGCTTAGAGCCTCCCTCTCCTAGAAAAGGTAGGGTAGGAACCCTATAGGCTACAATTTAAACCCAAGGTTCTAGTTTTTGTTCTCTTTAAAAGGTAAAGTAGTTATGCTAGATATCCTTATATTTGACTAGGAAATCTATATTATACTCTTCTATAGTTATAAGGAGAATATTTTGTTTTCCTTTAGTTCTAGCTATAGACGCTAGTACTAGTTTTTCCACTTATAGTTTTAATACAAATAGTTAGTTGACTTTATTCCGTATAGAGAAGTTATTTAAAGGTTAGTCCTTTTCGTCTGTAATTAGGACTAGCTTCCTTTCTTATAGCTACTTTTTCTTACTTTTAGTAGAAGTAGAACTCCTACTAGAAGGAGAAGAGGTAGAAGGTGGTAGTGGTAATAATAAAGAGTGTAGAGAGGACGAAGAAGGGAGGTCCTTCTTTAGCCTCTCTGCGTAAGTTTCCTTAGTAGAAGCCACCTCCTTACGGAGAGCTCTTACTTCTTCTACTAGTCCTTTTAGGACATCGTCTGCCTTCTCTTTTTCTTTTTCATCTTCTTCTTCTTCTTATATAAAGGGATTTTCTCCTAATAGGATACTTCGTGTATAGTACACTAGCTGTTTAACTTATTCTTTTATTTCTTCTCTTTCTTCTTCTTTTTCTTCTAGCCCTTTATAGGCCTGGGTTAGGCTTTCTAAAGCAAATCTTAGATGTTATTCTAGAGAAAAGGAATAAGAAGGCGTATCAGCCGTACTATCCGTAGTAGTCGTTAGTTTTATTGTCTTTTTTACAGGTTTTTGGTTTTCTTTTTTAGGAGACAACTAAGGATATCCTCTTTTTTCTCCTGTCCTAAATAGGCTAGGAGGAGGAAAAGGAGGAGAAAAGGTAAATGTAAACTCTTCATCACTTATTTCTATAGGGGGTTTCTTTTTTTTTAACCTATTAGGCCTTGGCATTTTATATCTTATAGGGGGGTTTCCTAGTTTTTACTATCCTTATACCCTTTCTTCTTACTAATCTTACTAGAAGATTTCTGGGGAGATTAGGCTAAAAGGTAGTAGAAAAACTAGCTCTTATTTTATAGTTTTAGTATTAGTAGTAGTAGTAGTAGTTTTGGTATTCCTAGCCGTGCCTCGCTTATAAGCTAGGACCACCCTTAGAGAAAATTTTCTATTAGGAAAAGGGGGTAAAACGACAAATAAATCCACCTCTAGCTCGCTAGGTAGTAGGAATTAGGTTTCAAAAGTTGGAAAATCGATTGTTTTTGATGGTAAGATGGGTATGCGTAAGTTTTGGAGTGTGGCGCTACTTTTTAGTAAGGTTGCATGTGCGGTGAAGGTCGCTATAGCTTTTTATTACTAAGGAAGGTAGCTACCTATTACGTAAACGTTATAGGTAGTCCTAGTTTCTTATAGATAGATAGAAGCTAGTTTGTAGAAATATGGTTAAAGGCCCCTTTTACGTCTAGGCATAGCGTAGTAGCTATCCTTTATCTACCTTTTTTCCTGCTATTTTTAGACTGGATATTATTTAGAAGTAGTAAAACTGCGTCTATTACGGACTACTGTCTTCTTTCTCCTAGTTGTAAGTCTTAAAGTAAGCTAGTAATACTAGCTAGATATCCTAATTTAGTAGTAAAGATCTTCTCTAGAGTTTTTTTAGGTAGTTTAATAAGGAGATAGGTCTATAAGACTTTAGTAGGGAGTAGTCCTCCTTATTTACTTTAGGAAGAATAACTCCGCAAGCCTCTCTTTAGTCTTTTAGTTAATAACCTAGGGTAAATAGGATTCTATAGATTCTATATAAAAGATCTTCTATAATAGGGTAGGCCCTTTATAGTATTATAAAGGATAGCTTATCTAGCCCTAGAGATTTTTTATTAGAGCTAGAGAAGATTACTTATTTAACTTCTATTTTCTTTAGTTTTAGCTATTCCCAATTACTATTTATAGTATAGTCCTTCCACTCTATAGAGCTAGTAGAGAACGAAGGGGGTTTAGGAAATAGAGTAGTAGTAAAAGCTTTATACTATTTGTTAAAGCTTTCTACTAGTCTTATAGTCCTATCCTTACTATACTATAAACTGGGAATTGTTTGTAATGTTTTCTCCTTTATATGTTTTGGGGCCGTAAAGATCTCTTTTCCCTATACCTTTTCTAGAAAGCTATTCTAGCAATTAGTTTTAGCTTCTCTTATTGCATAGAAGTATTAATTTTTTTGCTTTTTTATAGGCTTCCAGTCTTAAACTTCTAGTAGGTTATTCTTCTTAAAGTCTTCCTACTTTTGCCATTTTTTCCTTTTCTATAGAAGCTCTTAATTTTATTATAGTTTAGAGAATTCGCAGATTCTAGTTCTAGGTATAGCTTTCTCTACTACTAGCTTAATACGGCTAGTAAGGTCTACAACTAGATCGTCTGCTAGCGTACTTATACTTTTACTCCTAGATCTATATAAACCCTCTAGAGAGGCTAAGGGACCTTTTCTCCTATCTCTATATAGGGGGTTTCTCCTACTAGTTCTTCTAGTATAAAGACTTTTACTTCTCTATTTGCAGTTTAGATATAAATTATTAGTTAATTATATTTCGTATAAAGAAGATATCTAGAGGCTAGTCCTTTTAGTCTATAACTAAGATTAGTCTTCTTTTTTATAGCTGCTTCTTCTTCCCTCTAGTAGTGGTAGGGTTTATAGGGCTAGTAGTACTACTAGCTCCCTTACTAGTAGAGGGAATTAGGGGGGTAGGGGGTAGAGAAGAAGAAGAAGAAGTAGGAGGAGAAGTAGTTAAAGGAGGAGAAGACGACGATAAAGAAAAGTAAGTAGAAGAAGAGAGGCCCTTCTTTAGCCGTTCTGCATAGGTTTTAGGGGCTACCTCTTTACGGAGGGCTCTTACTTCTTTTACTAGTTCTTTTACGATATCTATCTCCTATTTTTCCTTTTCTATTTCTTTTATAGAAGAATTTTCTCCTACTATAATTCTTTATACGTCGTCCCTAATTTATTTAACTTGCTCCTTACTTTCTCCTTCTAGCCTTAGATAGGCCTGGGTTAAGCTTTCCAAGGCCTTTTATAGGTATTGTTTTAAAGAAGAAGGGGGGAAGTATAAACTAGCTATTAAGGACCTCATTTTTACTAGGTGTCTTTTTATATTTTAGCTATCTTTTCTAGGAGACAATTATTATAGCACTGGTAGAAAATAGTAGAACTTAGTTGGCAGAACTTAGCAGAACTTTACACTAGCAAGTTGCCACAGATTACCGCATATTACGGTTATATAACGCGAAGATCTTATAAAACATTAAGCGGCGCTACTCTTCTTCTCCTTTCCTTTCCCTAGCTTTAGATCCTCGTTTATAGACAATCCAATTATATAGGCTTACGCGTCCCTNNTACCGTGCTTATGCCTTAATTAACTAAGTCGCTAATATTATCCAAAGCTTATCTACCCTTTTTTTCTAAAAAGAAACTTAAATATATCTAAAGACTAAGAACTAGACTAAGAACTAGAATAAGAACTAGAGTAAGAACTAGAATAAGAACTAGAATAAGAACTAGACTAAGAACTAGAATAAGAACCAGAACTAAAAAATATAAAAAGAATATAAACCTTAAGAATAAGATAAGCACGGACTAGAACCCCTAAAGAATTTACCTAAAATTATCTAACACCCCTACTACTATACTAAGAAACACAGTAGCTAGCAAAGCAGCTATAGGACCTTTAAATACCTTAAATAATAAAACAGTTAATATCTTAAACCCCTAGGCAGAGCTAGTAGCAGTTAATACTAAAATTAAATAACTGCGAGAGCTGCTTAAAGCTAGAGATACCTCTACTTCCATATTTAGTAACAAATTATTAAATACCTAGAGACTTACTATAGTCCTTAAGGCCCTATTCTAGCGCCTTAGCGGACCTACTAAGCCCTATATAGCACTATCGCGGTCCATAAAGGTCGCGGACCCTATATTTAATAATTAAAAGCTCCAACTACAGGATAAGCTTAAAGTTAATGCCAACCACTTTCCTACCCCTTGGGCCCGAATGGCCTATATCTTTAGCTATACTAGTAAAGACGCCTAGATATACCTACGCCCGTAATACACCAAGGACTTAGTAAACTCTTTTACCTTTAAAGAAGAAATAATTAACTACTTGTTTTCTATCTATAAGGACCCCTTTAAGGTATAAAACTCCCGCCTTAATTATAAAGGCCTAAATATAAAAATAACGGAGACTTTTTCAGCCTTTTAGACCCGCTTTTTAGACCTAGCTAGCTAGGCCTAAATTCCCTAAGAAGATTTTATACTAAACCTATTTAATAAGCTTACCCTAGACCTATAATAGGCCGTACTGCTAGTTTTTACTACTATATAGACGCTAAAGGAACTTATAAATTAGTGCTTAGCTATTAACCAAGGCCTCTATTAAATTAAGGTACGCGCTAAATAGTATAAGGCTAGAAACCCTCTAAATTAGACTATAAGCAACGTAAGAATGGCCTATAGTGCCCTAATACGATTAGCAACTCCTGTAGCACTAGCTATATAGCTGTTAGCGACTTAGTTAATCGAGACATACGCACGGCAAAAGGGTCGCGCAAGCCTATACGATTGGATTGTCTATAAACGAGAATCTAAAGCTAGGGAAAGGAAAGNAGAAAAAGAGTAGCGCCGTTTGGTGTTTTATAAGATCTTCGCGTCACGTGATCGCAATATGCGGCAATCTGTGGCAACTTGCCGGTGCGAAGTTCTGCCAAGTTCTGCCAAGTTCTGCCAGTGCTATAATATTACCCCCCCCTCCAAAAAAGCCTGCCCTTAGGCTTTGTCGCTAAAAGTCTTAGTAAGAGAATCTAACCAATTAGATAACTTTAACCGCCGGTCGAAGTTTCTAAATATCTTAATACCTTACATAACTAAGAAATTTCTAGGGTGTTTTTGTCCTTATGTTCTTCTAATAGCTTATCGTCTTCGTTATACTAGTATTCTATCTACTTATCTAGGTACTTTAGCGGTCTAGATTTATTAGGGTAATAGCTATAGAACTCCTAAAGCTTATAGGGACTACTTATAAAGTTCTATATAGGGTACCAAGTAGGGTCCGGGTTATATTCTTTCCAATTAACACAATACTTTAACGTTCCCTTTATAAGTTTATAGGCCAGCATTTCTTTAATTTCCTATTTATTATCGCCATTAACTTAAATTAGTAGGGGAGGTTTATTCTTTTATCCGGGTAGTGGGTTATTTATAGCTTTCCATAGCTTATCCGGTAAGAAAATAGGGTGAACTTTAATTAAATCTGGGAGCTTAACCTTATACGAGTTGCTTACTTTATTAAGAATCTTATATAGTCCTACTATCTTATAGTCTAGCTTACGGCTAGGCCGTTCTATCTTTTAGTTCTTTGTTATAACCTAGACTATATCGCCTATAGTAAAGTTAGGCTCGCGCCTATACTTATTCGCCTACTGTTTTATTAATTTCTAGGCCTTTTTTAGGTTTATATAGGCTACTTTCTAGGCTTCTTCTAAGCGCTTAGCGTACTGCTGGGCTTCCTTATAAGATAGTTTTTCGCGTATAGTCTGGGGCCCTTTTGGTCTTTCCTAGTTAAAGCTTATATGGGGTAGGTAACCTATTTCTAGTTAAATAGGGGCAAATCCGGTAGAGTTGTGGGGTAGGGTCGCTTGGGCGTAGTCTATTAAGGGCAACAGTTTAGCCTAGTTATCCTAAAAGTAGTTAACGAAAGGCCGGAGTCTCTAGTCTAAGTATTAATTTATAATCTCCGTTTAACCGTCTGTTTGGGGGTAATATACTATAGAAAGCTTTAGCTTAATGCCTAGGATCCGGGTGAACTTATTCTAAAAGGCTAATATAAACTATAGCCCGCGGTCGGATATAATAGTGTTTAGTAGTCCGTAAATTTAGTAGACGTAATAGATATACAGTTAGGCTGCCTCTTTAGCATTAATATTCTTATGACAGGGAATTAAGAACGGGCGCTTGCCGAAGCGGTTAACTAGGATTATAACTATATTATATCCGTTACGGTCTAGAGGTAGCTTATAAAAGTCTATAGAGATATATTATTAGGGGCGGTTGGGTATTAGGAGGGGTTTTAATAGTCCTAGGGTCTTATCTCGTGGAATTGTGGACCTATAGTAGTTATTGTAGTTCCGTATATAGCGGTTAATATCTATAATTATTCCGGGCCAGTAGTAGCGGTCGCCAATAATCTTACGGGTTTTAGTTTTTTTAGGGTGGGCCGTAGAGACCTAGGCATGTGCTTTAGCAATAAGCTAAGTCTATAAGTTCTGTTTCTCTACTATTACTAGCCGTTCGCAGTACTTAAGTAGTCCACTTTTAAGGGACCATAGGCTAGAAACGTTCTTTGCCTTTTTGCGGTACTCTTATAGAGAAGGGGCCGTTTAGTTTGCCTACAGCAGTTTATTAATAAGGTCCAGTTCTATGGAGTTAATAGGGCATATCTTGGTATCTAAAGAGTCTATATTTAGTTCTGCCCGTATCTAGGAGTTAAGGTGCTCTAGTTATAGTAGCGTCTAGGTCCGTAATAAGATCTTTATAGCCGTATAGTTACCTAGGTCTTATTTACGCCTAGTAAGAGCATCTACACGGTTTATAGCCCCTAGTTTATATATAATTAAGAAGTTAAACTAAGATAAGATATCCGCCTAGCGTGCCTGCCGGGCTGTAAGGGCCTTAGTTATTATAAAGTATTCTAGGGCTTTATAATCTAACACTACCTTAATAGGTTTAGGGGTCCCCTCTAGCTGTATACGCTAGTGCTAAAAGCTAGAGATAATAGCTAGCATTTCTTTATTATAGATGTAGTAGTTTAGTTTAGTATCTATTATAGTCTTTAAATAGTATGCGATAGGGTGCTATTCTCTATCCGGTTGCTTTTAGGAAAAAACACTAGCTATTACGCCGTTTAAGGTATTAGTTTCTAGTATTAAGGGCCGTTCTAGGTTAAAGTGGGCAAGTAGGGGGGCCGACACTAGCCGTTTTTTAAGCTTATTAAAGGCCTGCATACACATAGCGTTAAAGTAGAAGGGCTAGTCTTTCTTAGTAAGGCGGTTAAGAGGCCGGGTAATCCTACTATAGTTCTTAATAAAGCGTCGGTAGAAGTTACAGAAACCTAAAAATAATTATACCCCCTTTATGGTCTATGGGGGCGTCCACTAATTAATTACGGCCGTTTTCTTTAGGTTGGCCTTAATTCCGTCCGTACTAATAATAAAACCTAGGTACTTTATACGCTTAACACTAAATTCTAACTTCTTAATATTGGCCTAGAGGCTAGCTTTGCGGAGCTGTTATAAAACTTTATAGACGTGCTCCTTGTGTTCCAGTTTGTTCTCTAAGTAAATTATAATATTATCTAGATAGGCCGTATAGAAGTTATTAAGGTAGTTAAAGAGTACATCGTTTATATACCGCTGGTATATAGCTAGTCCATTAGTTAGTCTAAAAGGAAATACCTTATATTTATACGTTCCGTAATAGGTCTAAAATATAGTAAGATCCTTAAACCTAGGGTCTATCCTAATTTAGTAAAAGGCCTAGCAGATATTGAGCTTTATAAAAACCTTAGCTCTACTTATTTAGGTAAGAGTCTTATTAAGTAAGGGCAGCGGGTAGCGGTCCTTGCGGGTTATATTATTTAGCTTATAGTAGTTAATGCAGAAGCGCAGCCCTCTATTTAGCTTTTTAATAAAGAGAATAGGTAAGTTAAAAGGGGCTTAGCTAGGCTCGATAAAGCCCTTATTTAGGTTATTAATAAGGTACTNCTTTATAGCNTATAATTNNGCAATANACTATNGGTAGAGAGGGCTAAAGCTAAAGGTGCTTCCCTTATCTTACTTAATCTCGATCTTATAGTCGTATAGTTAGTGGGGTAGAAGTATATTAGACGCTGCCTTAAAGAATACGTCCTTGAATTTCCGGTATTAATTAGGTAGTTTTTATTCCACCAGTTCTTTATTTATAAGCCCGCTTTCCTATTCACTAAGCTCACTTTTTTTTTCTTAATTATTTGGTTAATTTGTATAAGCTAGTCGTAAAGGTAACGGTATTAAGCTAAACTAGGTTCTGGTAGAATCCTACAGCGCTAATATAGTAGACATTAACTAGTGGGAGGTCCGTAGGTTTCTTTAGCGTTTGTTAGGCCGTGGTTTGCGGTATAGGGTTTATAGTCTTCCTTAGCTTACGTTCTATTTTCCGTAAGTTGTTCTTCCTATCTATTAGTTTAGTATAGCGTCTAATGTCCCTAGCCTTCCTTTGTAGCTACGTAGGGCCTAGGTTCTTTATTAGGAACTTAGCTAGGCCACTACTAACTTCCTAAGTCTCTAGTGCGGGTGGTGTAACACAGGCAGTCTAGGGGCGGCGTAATATACGGATCCGTTACGGATTAAGCTGTATATCCTTTTTAAAAGCCTGGTCCCTACGCGTCGCATTAGCCTAGTAAATGGTGTCTATCTGCGGCCGTATAAGGCTTTCTATTATAATACTAATCTCTTTTATAAAGGAAGGCGTTAGGGGCATAGTTTTAGGCTAGATAAGCTACCTATTCCGTATATTAAGCTATAAGCCTAAATAGGCTAGCCATTTTCTCCCTAAGATTATATTATGGCTTCTAAGGTCCGTAATAAGGAAGGGGACGTTATATTGCCTTCGTCCGTTAACGCGAAGGTAAACCCACAAGATAGTTATAATAGGTGGCCCTATCCGTCCGTTATAACCGCAAATAGGGATTAGTTTAGGCAGTTCTTTAAGGGGTATATTTAAAAAGTTAGCTAGTTTTACAGCGTACTTTATATTAATTAAGGTAAAGGTATTTATTCCTAAGTTAGCTAAAGCAGAGGTTAAAACTTAGTATCTATTACGAAATAAAGTATAAGGGATAGTGCAGCTTCTTTTACTAACTAGCCGACCTAGATTAATATATAATATATCAATCCCTTTTAACCCTAGAGAGGAGTCTTCCTCTAAAGTTCCTCTTTTTCTAGCTTTATACTATCCTCCTAAATTAATAAAACCTCGTTTATCTTTACCTTTATTAGGCAGTCCCTTGTAGGGTAGCCTATTTAACTATATAAGAAGTAAGCTCCTTAATTGCTAAGGGCCTATATATAGGGGTCGCTATATATAGGCCGGGTGTACACCGGGCCCGTAGTAGGGGTAGTTACGCGGCTAGCCGCCGGGTTAACTATAGGGGTTGCCAATTGTGCCAGGGTACTATAGGCCGTACTCGCAGTACTTACGGCCTGGTTTATAAGGTTTCTAGTTTTTAGCCAATTAGCGCGTACCTTAATTTAACGGAGGCCTTAGTTAATAGCTAGGCAATAGTCTATAAGTTCCTTTAATGTCTATACCGTAGTATAAGCTGGTAATACGGCCTACTATAGGTCTAGGGTAAGCTTGTCGAAGAGGTCTAGCAGTAGGTCTTCTTAAAGGATCTAGGCCTATTTAGCTAGGTATAGAAAATGGGTTTAGAAGGCCGAAAAGGTCTCTATTGTTTTTATATTTAGGCTTTTATAGCTAAGGCGGGCGTTCTATACTTTAAAAGGGTCTTTATAAATAGAAAATAAGTATTTAATTATTTCTTCTTTAGAGATAAAGGGGTTTACTAAGTCTTTAGTATATTGCGAGCGTAAATACATCTAGGCGTCTCCGCTAGTACGGCCGAAGACGTAAGCCATTCTAGCTTAGGCGTTAGGGAAGTAGTCTATATTAACTTTAAGCTTGTCCTATAATTAAAGCTTCTAATTATTAAATATAGGGTTGGTTCCGTCTGTAAGTAGCGGGGGGTCCGCAACCTTTACTAACCGCTTTAGGGCTATATAGGCCTTAGTAGATCTACTAAGGCGCTAAGATAGGGCCTAAAGGACTATAGTAAGTCTTTAGTTGTCTAATAATGACTTATTATTAGATATAGGGGTATCTCTAGCTTTAAGCAGCTCTCGCAGTTGTTTAATTTTAGTATTAGTAGCCGCAAGCTCCGCCTAGGGAGTTAAAACGTTAATTATTTCCTTATCTGAAGTATTTAAGGGTCCTATAGCTGCTTTACCTGCTACTGTGGTTCGTGGTATAGTAGTAGGGGTATTAGGTAATTCTGGGTAATTTCTTTAGGGGTTCTGGTCTATGTGTATCTTATATATCCTTTCTTTAGGGTTCTATTCTTTTCTCCTAGGTCCTGTCCTTATAGTCCTAGTAATGTCCTTAGGGTCCTATTTATAGTCTTATAGATATATTTAAGTTCTTTCTTAGAAAGAAAGAGTAGAGTAAGCTTTAGATAATGTTAGCGACTTAGTTAATTAAGACATACGTATAGCAAAAGGGTCGCGCAAGCCTATATAATTAGATTATCTATAAATAAGAATCTAAAGCTAGGGAAAGGAAAGGAGAAGAAGAGTAGCGCCGTTTGGTGTTTTATAAGATCTTCGCGTCACGTGATCGCAATATGCGGCAATCTATGGCAACTTGCCGGTGCGAAGTTCTGCCAAGTTCTACTAAGTTCTGCTAGTGCCGTAACAATAGCCAGTCCTACTATGGGTCTAGTAAATACTTAGCCTATATACAGTAGCCCCTTTATATAGGCCCTTAGTAATTAAGGCGCCTACTTCTCTTATAGCTAGAAGGGCTATATTTTAAAAAACTATAAGGGTTATTTTGGCCCTTACTCAGCTGCATCGCCTAGGGGCTCTTAGGGGTTGCCAAGGCTAGCCTTTAGCTAGTCCTTAGCACCTCCTTATAAGCTCCTCAGGCTTACAGCCCTTTCCCTCCTCATCGGTTTGTCTCTATACTCAGGCTATTACCTACCCTCATTACCATATCGTCCTCTTCCATCGACTCTCCTAGTGACTCATGCTCGGCTTGCCTACTCCCTACCGTATACCCTAGCAATACTGCCTTATAAAAACTACCTAATAAATATAAAAGGGGATAAAGTTTTATTAATCTAGGAGGATAGTATAGAGTTAGAAAAAGAGGAACCTTAGAGAAAGACTCCTCTCTAGGGTTAAAAGGGATTAATATATTATATATTAATCTAGGTTAGGTAGTTAGCAGAAGAAGCTATACTATCCCTTATACTTTATTCTATAATAGATATTAAGTTTTAACCTCTACTTTAGCTAACTCTAAAGTAAATACCTTTACCTTAATAGCTATCCAATATGCTATAAAGCTGGCTAACTTTTTAAATATACCTCTTAAAGAACTGCCTAAACTAATTCCTATTTATAGGTATAATGGATAAATAGGGCTACCCATTACAACTATTTTATAAATTTATCTTTATATTAACGGATAAAAGTAATATAACGTCCCCTTCCTTATTACGGACCTAGGAAGCTATAATATAATTTTAAGGAGAAAATAGCTAGCCTATTTAGGCTTATAGCTTAATATACGGAGTAGACGGCTTATTTAGCCCAAAACCCTACCCCTAACTCCTTCCTATATAAAAGAAATTAGTATTATAATAAAAAACCTTATATAGTCCTAGATTAATACTATTTACTAGGCTAATACTATATATAGGGACTAGGCCTTTAAGACAGATATACAGCTTAATCCGCAACGGATTTATATACTACGCCGTCCCCAGACTACCTATATTACGCTACCAGCATTAAAGACCTAGAAAGTTAATAGTAACTTAAAAAAGCCCCCTATAGAGAGCTTAGGCCCTATATAGCTACAAAGAATAGTAAGGAATATTAGACGCTATACTAAACTAATAAATTAGAGGAATAACTTACGCAAGATAGAATAGGAGCTAAGAAAGATTATAAACCCTAAACTGTAAAATACGGTCCGGTAAATAGCTATAAGGAAACCGATAGACCTCCCACTAGTTAATATCTACTATATTAGCGCTATAGGATTATACTAAAACTTATTCTAGCCTAATACTATTACTTTTACAACTAGCTTATACAAAATTAAATAAAAACTTAAAGAAAAAAAAGTAAACTTAGCGGATAAAAGGGCAAGCTTATAAATAAGGAGCTAGTAGAATAGAAACTACCCTATTAATATTAGAAGTTTAAGAACGTATTCTCTAAGGCAGCATCTAATAGACTCCCGCCTTACTAACCGTATAACTATAAAATTAAGATTAAGCTAGATAAGGAAAACACTCTTAGCTTTAGCCCCCTTTACTAGCAGTTTACTACTAAATTATAGGCTATAAAGCAGCACCTTATTAATAACCTAAATAAGGGGTTTATTAAGCCTAGCTAAGCCCCTTTTAACTCACCTATTCTTTTTACTAAAAAGCTAAATAGAGGACTCTGTTTTTATATTAATTATTATAAGCTAAATAATATAACCCATAAGGACCGCTATCCACTACCCCTACTTAATAAGACACTAGCCTAAATAAGCAAAGCTAAGGTCTTTATAAAGCTTAATATCTACTAGGCCTTCTACTAAATTAAAATAAACCTTAGCTTAAAGGATTTTATTATATTTTAAATCCGTTATATAATATATAATTATAAAGTACTACCTTTTAGGCTAACTAACGGACTAGCTATATACTAGCAGTATATAAACGATATACTTTTTAACTACCTTAACGACTTCTATACGGCTTACCTAGATAATATTATAATCTACTCTAAAAATAAGCTAGAATATAAAGAGCACGTCTATAAAGTCCTCTAACGGCTCTATAAGGCTAGCCTCTAGGCCAATATTAAGAAGCTAGAGTTTAGTATTAAACGTATAAAGTACCTAGGGTTTATAATTAGTATAGATAGAATTAAGACTAACTTAGAAAAAACGGCTGTAATTACCTAGTAGGCACCCTTACAGACCGTAAGGAGGGTATAATTATTTCTAGGTTTCTATAACTTCTACTAACGCATTATTAAAGACTATAGTAAGATTACTAGGCCTTTTAACTGCCTTACTCGAAAATATTAGCCCTTTTACTTTAATACCGTATATAGGCAGGCTTTTAATAAGCTTAAGAAACGACTGGTCTCCGCTTCCTTACTTATCTACTTTAACTTAAAACGGCCCTTAATACTAAAAACCGACGCCTTAGACGGCGTTATAGCTAGCATTTATTCCCAGAAGCAGACGGATAGAGAATAGTACCCTATTACTTACTATTTAAAGACTATAGTAGATACTAAGCTAAACTACCTAGTTTATAATAAAGAAATACTAGCTATTATCTTTAGCTTCTAGCACTAGCGAGTATAGTTAGAAGAGACCCCTAAGCCTATCTAGGTAGTTTCCAATTATAAGGCCTTAAAATATTTTATAATAATAAAGGCCCTTATAGTATGGCAGGCGCGCTAGGCAGATACCCTATTTTAGTTTAACTTTCTAATTATATATAGGCTAGGCGCTATTAACTATACGGATATACTTATAAGATATAAATAAGACCTAAATAAATAGGTAGCTGTAAAGACCTTATTATAAAGCTAGACAATACTATAGCTAAAGTACCTTAATCCTTAGATATGGGCAGAACTAAGTATAGGATCTTTAGAAGCTAAGATATACCTTATAAACTCTACGGAACTTAACCTTATTAATAAACTACTATAGGTAAACCGTGTGGCCCCTTCTCTATAGGAGTACCGTAAAAAGGCAAAAGATACTACTAGCCTATAGTCCCTTAAAAATAGACTGCTTAAGTATTAGGTATAGCTAGTAGTGGTAAAAGAACAAAATTTATGGACTTAACTTATCGCTAAAGCATATAACTAGGTCTCTACGGCCTATCCTAGAAAAAATAAGACCTATAAAATTATTGGCGACCATTACTACTGGCCCAGAATGGCTATAGATATTAACCATTATGTATAGAACTGAAACGGTTACTATAGGTCTATAATTCCACGAGATAAGACCCTAAGATTATTAAAACCCCTTCTAATACCAGAACGCCCTTAATAGTATATCTCTATAGATTTTTATAAACTACCTATAAACCGTAACGGATACGATATAGTTATAATTTTAATTAACTACTTTAGCAAGCGCCTGTTCTTAATTCCCTATTATAAGAATATTAATGCTAAAGAGGCGGCCTAACTATATATCTACTATGTCTACTAAATTTATAGACTATTAAATACTATCGTCTCTAATTACGGGCTATAGTTTATATTAGCCTTTTAGAACAAGCTTACCTAAATCCTAGGCATTAATCTAAAGCTTTCTGTAGTATATTACCCCTAAATAGACGGTTAGACGGAGATTATAAACTAATACCTAGATTAGAGGCTTTGGCCCTTTATTAACTACTTCTAAGATAACTAGGCCAAACTGCTACTCCTTATAGACTATACCCAGGCAACTCTACCCTATAACTCTCCTAGATTTACCTCTATTTAATTAGAAATAGGCTACTTACCCTATACTAGCTTTAACTGGGAAAGGCTAAAAGGACCCTAAAATATACGCGAAAAACTATCTTATAAGGAAGCTTAGCAATACACTAAGCGCTTAAAAGAAGCCTAGACGGTAGCCTATATAAATTTAAAAAAGGCTTAGAAATTAATAAATTAGTAAATAAATAAGTATAGGCGCGAGCCTAACTTTACTATAGGTAATATGGTTTAGGTTATAATAAAGAACTAAAAGACGGGACAACTTAGCTATAAGCTAAACTATTAGATAGCAGGACCGTATAAGGTTCTTAAAAAGAGAGGTAACTCGTACAGGGTAGAGCTCCTAGGTTTAATAAAGGGTTACCCCGTTTTCTCACCGGATAAGCTATATAAAGCCGCGGACAACCTATTACCCAGATAAAAGAATAAACCCCCCCTGCTAATTTAAGTTAATGGCGACAACGAATAGGAAATTAAAGAAATACTAGCCTATAGACTAGTAAGGAGAACGCTAAAATACCGCGTTAGTTGAAAAGGCTATAACTTAAATCCTACTTGGTACCCTATATAGAACTTTATTAGCAGTCCCTATAAGCTTTAAAATTTTTATAGCTGTTACCCCAATAAACCAGGACCCTTAAAGTACCTAGATAAGTAAATAGAGTATTAGTATAGTAAAGATAATAGGCTACTAAAAGAATATAAAGATAAGAACGCCTTATAGGAGTAATACGAATATATAAAGCCTAAGGGCAGGCTTTACTAAGGGGGGGGGGGGGGTAATATTACGGTATTGGCAGGAAATAGTAGAACTTAGTTAGCAGAACTTAGCAGAACTTTACACTAGCAAGTTGCTACAGATTACCGCATATTATAGTTACATAACGCGAAGATATAAGAGGCTAGCTTAACCGGAACGTATGATTATCTAATTAACAGTATTACCGGTAAGTAGAAGGTAAGTTAAAGGTAAATAAAAGGTAAGTTAAAGGTAGAATAAGTTATACGTATTAAAGGACAAATGCTTCTAACCACTTCTATTTAGAGACTAATCGCTAGTTCTTCTTTAGAGGAGAACTAGCTCCCTATATAATCTTTTTAAGACGCTAGTAAAACCCTTTACCCCTTATCTGTCTAACCGTGTCTTCTAGAACGTAGATGGAATATAGGTAAGACCTCCTTCTGGAATATAGATAAGACCTCCTTCTAGAATATAGATAAGACCTCCTTCTGTCTTATCTAATATGTACCTTCTAGGGAATTCCGTTATAATTGCCTCCCCTTTAAGGGTTTTAGTCCTCTAAGACTTCGCCTCTATTAAGCTTTTATAGAGTTTTGGCTAAAACTACTAGGGAAATTCTTAGTAGAAAGGTATTTTATAATGCGGCTTATAGCTAGTTCTTTACTAGTGTGGAACCTTACTTTATCCTTAGTTCCTCTACTCTTTTCCCACTATAGTTCCCTATAATGCCTTTATAATGGAACTAAAATAATAATAATAAAAATTAGATAGGATTCACCTTTCTTATTATAAGAGTTTATTATAAGTTAATCTGGAGGTTATCCTATGTAACGCGTTTATAAGCTACTATCCCTATTTACCTAAAATAGATTCTGATAATAATGTCTTTATTTTAATTTTCTTCCAGTTTATAAGCTATCGCCTCTTACGCGTCTTTTTATTAATAACACTATTTATCTTATCTTTTAGCAGACTATTTCCTTTATATCTTTGCTTTTAGCTTCCATGTCTCTAGCTATTCTTTTATAGCTGCTTTATTCTCTTCTTATAACACGTCTATAAGTAATAGGATCCCTACCTTATCTTCTTATAACAATACTAACTTCTTAGAGTATTCTCTTATAATAGCTCATGGTCCCTAGACCGGCGGCAGTATTATTAATCTCCCGGTAACGCCCTAGACAGCATCTATTACTTTTACGGCAGTTTCCCTAAAATATTATTGTTGCTATATTTATGCTCTTACATAGGATCTTTTCTACGTCTGTAAGATGCCTTACTCCGGCAAAAATAAATCTAAGTACTCCTATTGTCGTAGTAGGAGAAAGACCTACGTTCTAGTATTTCCTATTCCGTCCTATTCTAGATTTCGCTAATTATGCTAAATCCCCGCTATCTATGCGTATAAGACTTATAGGCTCTAACACGCCATCTAAGATTTCCGCTAATATCCTAATAGTAACAGGTAGGGACAGAAGGTGTCTTCCCTCGCTTATAGACTCTTTAATTCTATAAGGGTTTCTACTGCTATAGAGACGCAACGTTCTTAGATATATAGTGTCTAGGAGCGCATATACGAACAGCTCGTCCTCATTAATAATAACATTCGTACTCTTATGCGGGCTACTTTAGCTAGGTAAGTTTCTCTAGTGACTTGCTTAGGAACTATACTAACTTCTTTAGCTAATATCTCTCTAATCCCTGCTTGGACGCTAATTTAGAACCTAGGGATACTAAGGATAGTAATAAAGGTTAAAATAAACGTTCTCCTCGCCAGTCTCCCGCCTGTGCTGGTCCTTTTAGTACCCGTTATTCTAAGAAGAATATTAGTGGAAGTGCTAATGCTTCTAGGGATAGAGGAGCCAATAATACCGTTAATAATGACGTTAAGATAGAAGAGGAGGCTCCTATTACTACTATTAGTGTTTAAGTTATTACCTAGCTCTTTCCTTCTTATAGAATAGCTTTATATAGTGCCTCTTAGGTGCCTCCAGAATGCCCTATTATTAGGAATTAACTTTATACTTTAGGGATNCCTTTATTCTAANCTTTNGTNANAATCNATATAAACGNAGTNNACTACTATAATCCCNATATNTNATAAACGGGTAGTNTTCCTATAGGTGCCTTATAATTCCTTAAAATTTCTAATTCTTTATAGGCTGTCCTTTTACTCCTCTTTATACTATTAACTTTACTACGTATCTCTAGTGCCAGGCCAGATACTCTTCTTTTATCCTTAGGGGATCTTGCTAAATCCCTAAGGCCACTTCTTATAGTGCTACTACTTTTTCTTATAAAGCGTCTTCTTTAAATAGTATCCCTAGTAGTTCTCCTATAGATCCCTATAGGCTTCCTCTTATAGAATTCTAAAATCCCTATTATAATAATAAAATGTTTCCGTTCTTAATGCCTATACTTAATCCTATAGTTTTAATTTACGGGGTCTTTCCTATTACTTTACCTATAGCATATCCAGAACCATTTCTAAGTCTTTACCTTTAGTTCTTAGGAAGGTTTTAATTACGGTGTTATATCCTAGCCAAAGGTACTCCTTAGGTTCCCAACTATTATACGCCTAGGAGTATTCTTCCTAATAAACTAAAAATTCGCGCTTCTTCTAGCGCTATCTTTAGTCTAAAATATCTTCTATATTCTATTCTAGTTCCCTATTAATTTCGCTAGGTAGGGGCGGTTCCGCACTATCTCTTCTCTAGTATAGCTCTAGTAAGGAAATATAAAATATAGGATATATTAAATAAGATTTCGGTAATTCTAATTTATAGGCTTAGTTTTCTTTAGTTTTTTTTAACTATCTTAAAGGGTCTAAGCTACTAGTAATCCAGCTTCTTTTTAATGCGTTTTATTCGGATATTTTTTATAAATAGTAAGACTTTATCTCCTATCTCGAATTCTTTCAGCATATATTTTTTGTTATAGTACCTTTTTTATACGGCTTAGGCGTCTAGTAAGTACTTTTCAAGTTCCTCTTTGCAAATTCTTATTTGCTTAATTCTTTCGGATACTACTAATACCTCTTTTTTAGGAACGATGTCCTTAACATTCTAGGGGTTATTTACTTTTACCCCAAACAATGCTTTATAAGGGGTCATTTTTATACTACTATAGATGCTTATATTATATACGTGCTGCGCTAGAGCTAACTATAATATCCAATTATCCTATTAATAATTGATATAGTAGCGGAGGTAGTGTTCTAATAACACATTTAGACGCTCTATTTACCCATCTATTTACGGGTAAAAGGTAGTACTTATTCTTTACCGTATTTTTAATAAGAGATAGAATAAAGACTAAAATGCACTATTAAATACGGTGCCTTTATTAGATATAATTTCCCTTAGCGTGCTAAATAAAAGCTACCATTCTAAAAATAGGTCTGCCAGTTCTGCTACTGTAATTATTATTATAATAGTAAAGTATCCTAAAAACTTTATATACCTATTAACGATTACTAGGATAGTATTAGTAACCTCTCCAGTTCTTATCTTAGTAGGGGGTAAGCCTATAATAAAATCTATTGTTAATTCTAATATAGGTCCCTACAGAATAGGAAGTACTAATAACTCGCTATATAGGCGATGCCTAAATATCTATATCCTTTAGCACGTATTACACCTTAATATATAGTCCTTAACCTCTTTAAACATTCCGTCCTAAAAGTATTTCCTTTAAATAGCCTTAAGGGTTCTATTAGCACTATAGTGACCCCTAAAAGGGTTGTTGTAAAAGACCTTTAGAATTTCGTCTTAAATCGCTTAGTCCTTTAGGATATATACAGCACCCTTAAAGCATAATAGACCCTTTTAGTCTTGCTACTATAGCTTCTTAATAACTCCGGCTAAGTCGATCTTTACTATATCTTTCCACCTCTCCCTAAAGGCAAAGGCGTCCCTTTATTAAGCTTAAAGAAGAAGATCTAAAAAGGTTTTATACAGATTACTTACTTCCGTTTTACCTGCCGCCATTATAAACTTAAGGTATAGCACAAGATGTTTTAAACCATTAGTGCTAGCAGATTCTCCTACCGTTATATAGTATACCACACTACGGATAGGTATCTCGCCTATCCCCCTTAGATCCGAGAACTCGCAGCTAATACGCCGTTAAGTTAAAGGTGCCGTAATACCTCTAGCACATCCTACAGAATTCTCGCTAATTCTAGGGTACGCTAACTTTATAACGTCTACTTAGTTTATAACTTAGTCTATAACTATATCCTACAGCTCTATAATTATATTACTTTATAGCTGTATTACTAGGACCTCTACCCTACTATAAAATTCTATAGTTCTAGGGAAAGAGTCTTCTTTCTTCCTAAGCAAATTTTGCAATATAGGGATTATTTCCCCTATACTATCCTAGATTCTCCCTATCTCGTAATCCAGACATCTTAATAACCTATTAGCAGGATTTATCTTTCCTAGGCAATATATAATCTCAAAATCATACTATAATAGTGCCTCTGCCTACCTAGCTTATTAACCGCTTAATACCTTTATAGTTATAAAGTATTCCAGGTTATTGTGGTCTATAAGGACTTTAATAGAATAATTACTTCCTATATAATAATATCGCCAGTGCTTTATTGCTATAATTATCGCAAGTAGCTCTTAGTCGTGCGTTATATAACGTTACTTTATAGGGGTTATTTTCCTTAACCAAAACACTACAGGATGCCATTTTCCGTCTTTTAATTAAGATATAATTGCCCCTAGGGCAAAGCTAGATATATCCGTTTTAAGGTATATATATAGCTTCTAGCAGAAGTATATTAGGATAGGCGCTAATATAAATAAATCCTTTAACCGGTCTATAGCCTATTTAGCAGCTTCCCCAAATATAAAGGGTCCTAACTTCCTACCATTCTTAGATCCTTTTAGTAGATTAGTAATTAAGAGTATTACTTATAAGTAATAAACAATAAACGTTTAATAGAAGTTCGCCGTACCTAAGAAAACCTATACTTCTCTAAATATTATAGGGTAGAGCTATTCCCTAATAGCGTCCACCCAACTTTTCTCTATTAACACTCCGTTAACGCTAATAATAAAGCCCAAAAAATTAATGCTAGTAGCATAGAACGTGCACTTTTTTAGGTTTATATAGAGCTTATATTCCCGCAGTCTTTCTAGTACTATTTATACGTGGTGCGTATATGCTTCGTAGTTATTAAAGTAGACTATAATATTATTAAGGTAAACCATATATATCGTGTCTAATAGGCCTAATAATGCCTTATTAATATAGGCCTAAAATATTACTAATGCGTTAGTAAGCCTAAATGGCATTACTAGGTATTTAAAGTGGCCGTACCATATTTAAAACGCCGTTTTCTACTTATCGCCGGCTTTAATCCGGATTTAATAGTATACATCTTTTAAATCTAATTTCGTAAATATCTTTACGCCTAATAGCCTATTAATAAGCTCCCCTATTAAGGGTAACGGGTAGCAATTCTTTATAGTAATCTTATTTAGCGCCTAATAGTCAATATAGAGGCGAAGGGTCCCGTCCTTCTTAGGTATAAATATAATTGGCGCCCCTGCCAGGCTTATAGAGGGCCAAATCTATCCTCTCTAAAGATTGTCCACTATATATTAATATAGTACCACTAGCTTATTTTTTAATAGGTTATACAGCGGTCTAAAAGGAGGTTGTTTATCCCCTATATCTATCTCATACTTAACTAACATAGGGTTAGGTAAGGTTTATGCAGCCTCTTTACTAAAAATATCCTCTAAGTCCGCATATTCCTATAGAATCTCTAGTTCCTTAACTACATATAGCCGGACATCCGAAAATAAATATCCTATGTCCCCGTTCTTAGTGTTAAGAGTGGCATATATAGTATATGCCCACCCTTCTTCTTACACATAGTTTAAGAAAGTCTCTTAATCTTTAACTATAATACGCGGTTAAGACTTCCGATGTTAATACAAGGCTAAAGGCCAATTAATGTCCGGATTAACTTGGCGAAGCCATAGGTATCCTAAAACAAGGTCATACCCCTTAATTTCTACGGCATAGAAGCGCATCTCCTACATATCCCATAGACTATCGCGGTCCTAGCTGGCCACGGAAAAAGCCTATTCCCCGTAGTATAAAATCCAGTGGCCTTTAATGCTTTAAATGGTGCGCACCTATAAGCCGCTACGGTCCAAATCTAATTCTTTTACTAGTAATTAAGAAATAAACCCTATACTCGCGCCGCTGTCTATAAGGCAGTCTCACGTTACCCATTTATTATTAACTTAAATAGAGATAGAAATAACTATACGGTAGTTTACTCCCTCCTTCTCTTACTAGCCTAGTGTAAGGGAGTAAAAATCTACTAGGCTATCTCTTTTCCTAATTAGGCCGACTCTTACTTCTTCTACCAGCAGATACGGCTTATATGGCCCTTCTTGCCGCAGTTATAACAGGTACATATCTCCTAGTTCCCCTCCTACGGATTAGGTCTCTGCCTATTATTATTTTAGGGTTAACCAGCGTTGCTCTAGGGCTATAAGGCCTACTCGCGTTATTCTTCCGCAGAGCGGTTAGGTCGGAATCTACCCCTGTTATTAAAGCTAGGTCTAGTCCTACGCTCTTTATCGTTAGCGTCTCATTCCTTTTACTTGCCTAGATAGTCTCTTTTAGCACTCTTAATCCAAGTAGCTTTAGAAATAAGCTTTTCTTAAGAGGTAGGAATTTCGCCTTTTTCTTATATAGCCTGTTAAATCTTAGGTCATAGCTTAGCGAGTAGCTGGTGAAGTTATATAGCGTTATCCCACAGATCTAAGTAGGGTATATTATCTTCTAGTTCTTCTAAGTAGTTTATAAACTAGACCACAGTCTAACCATCCCGCTGTTTGGCGTTGTGGTATCGCTAGTTATAGTCCATCCCTTAATTAGTAGGGTCTTAGACCTAATTAACCAACTAGGTCCTAAGTTCGCTAAATTTAAGGGGTATAGTAAGTTTCTTCTTGTAGCGTGTCTATAAACTCTTAACAGTGCTACGCAGGAAGGTAGAAGCAATTAGTGTCTAATTATACTCGTTAGAGTAACGTTTCGGATCTAGCCGAAACTTGGTTTCGTATTATTGGATAAAATAATTGCAGTTCCAAAGACTATTACTATAGTACTTATTAGGTTCCTTTATGCGGAATTTAGGTTTTTCTAACGTTATAGCATAGTGTGGCGTTACCCCTTTAAGTCCGCTTCGTGTCTGGGGTGTCTATACTTCCCCTAATTATCCTTGCAATTATTCTTAGTAGTCTTAATATACTTATCTTAATTATATCTCTAACTCCTTTATTTTTTATAGGGTCTCGTATAGCGACCGCTCTAATAACTTCCCAGCGGTAATCGTTCCTAAGGGTCTCGCAAGGTTAGACGGACCAGCCGTGGCTTCTTCGTAGGAAGAGGGAATGCGCTCCTCTAGGGAGACTCTTTAAGCCTCTTACAGTAAGGGCGTTGCTTTGTGGGGTATAGGAGTATAGTTTATTATCGTTAATTAATAGCCATACGTTCCTAACGGATTGTAAGTGATTAGAATTATAAGAGGCTAGCCTAACCGGAACGTATAATTATCTAATCGACAGTGTTACCAGTAAGTAAAAGGTAAGTTAAAGGTAAATAGAAGGTAAGTTAAAGGTAGAATAAGTTTTATGTATTAAAGGACAAATGCTTCTAACCACTNCTATTTAGAGACTAATCGCTAGTTCTTCTCTAGAGGAGAACCAGCTCCCTATATAATCTTTCTAAAACGCTAGTAAAACCCTTTACCCCTTATCTGTCTAACTGTGTCTTCTAGAACGTAGATAAAATATAGGTAAGACCTCCTTCTGGAATATAGATGAGACCTCCTTCTAGAACATAAATAAGACCTCCTTCTATCTCATCTAATATATACCTTCTAGGGAATTCCGTTATAGAAGATCTTATAAAACATTAAGCGGCGCTGCTCTTCTTCTCCTTTTTTTTCCCTAGCTTTAGATCCTTGTTTATAGATAATCTAACTATATAGGCTTACGCGTCCCTTATATTATGCTTGTGCCTCGATTAACTAAGTCGCTAATAATAATAGGGGGTAGTTTTATTTTCTTTAGTTCTTTATATAAGCTAAAGACAGTTTATCTACTTCTTTTATATCTTTATCTTTTCTAAATAGGCATAGAAAAGGTAGGGAAGAATGAGTGGAATAAGTAGATAAGGTAGATAAGAATTTGTTATTACTTATCTCTATAAAAGGCTTTGTTTTAGGCTTTATAGCCTTTACCTTTAGCATTTTATATTATATAGCTTATAGCTTATATAGGGGGGGTTCCTAGTTTTTTTAGTAGATAATAACCTCCTTAGGTCTCTTATCTCCTAGTATAGAGGTAAAAAACTAAGTATAAAGCCTTCCTAGTTTTTACTATTCTTCTATATCCTTTTTCCTTACTAACCCTACTAGAGAGCTTCTGGGGAAATTAAACTAAAAGGTAGTAGAAAAACCAGATAAAAAGACTATAGTAGTTATTTTCTTCTCTATTAGAAGTAGAAAAAACTATTAAAAAAAAGGACTGAGTAGGCTTTTACTAGCAGAAAAGCCCAAAAAGGCAATCCTTCTCTTACTAAAGAAAATCTGACTAAAGGAGATATAGAAAAATACCTACACCCCTATTTTATTAGGCTTTTACCTTTTATAGAAGAAAAACCTAGGAAGGGTCTATATTTTAATGTTTTGGTATTTCTACCCCTGCCTCGCTTATAAGCTAGGACCACCCTTAAGAGAATTTTCTCTTAGGTAAAAGGGGGTAAAAAGGCAAATAAATCCACCTCTAGCTTGCTAGGCAGTTGGAATTAGGTCTTGAGAGTCGGAAAATCGGTTGTTTTTGATAGGAAGATGGGTATGCGTAAGTTTTGAAGTGCGGCGCCACCTTTTGGTAAGGTTGCATATGCGGTGAACTATTTTGCGTAGTGCACGTACCAACGGTCTCCCAAGGGTCTGATTTATGAGATAATCTATCTATCGCAGTCACGTAAGGGGATATTGATTTTAACTATATAATTAGGAGACGCAGGGCTATAAGGTCAGTCTAGGGCTAATTCTTAACAGTTTTACTAGTACCTAGCACTTAAATCTACTAAGGATTTGCCCTAAAGTAACCAGATATCCCTAACCGCAAGCCTATGGCTACAAGACTATCTAACTGTAGTAGTTACACTAAGGCGGGTTCTTAGCGGTTTTGCTAGTTCCTAGCACCTGCTAAAGAATTGCCTTAAAGCGCTATCTATATATAATACATACTAAGTATAAGGGATAGTAGGTAGGAAAAGCAAATTAGCCACATAGTAACTGTGTTTGATATTCGCGAATATTACAGGAGGTCTTAGCATTATGCGTTACTAAGATAAACACTGCTAAGTAATATATAGACGCTAGTATCTATCTATCGCAGTTACGTAAGGGGATATTAATTTTAACCGTATAATTAGGAGACGTAGGGCTATAAGGTTACTCTAGGGCTAGTTCTTAGCAGTTTTGCTAGTACCTAGCACTTAAATCTGCTAAGAATTTGCCCTAAAGTAACCAGATATCCCTAAGCAAAGCTCCTACGCCTAATAAGATATTACCGCATTCTACTATATTCTGCCATATTCTACTACATTACCGCATTCTACCATATTCTACCACATTACCGCATTCTACCATATTCTGCCACATTGCCGCATTCTGCTATATTCTGCCACATTATCGCATTCTGCCATATTCTATTAACCCTAACTTATAAGCCAACCAATTAGGATTTTCTATACCTAGTATGGAAAATCGCTATTAGTTTACTTACCACTAGCGCCTTAGCGGTAATCTTAATATCTAGCTAGCGATCCTTACGCTAAAAGCGGTACACTACACTAAAAGTAAGAGTTAAGGCGACGGAGGTTAGTGGTCTTAGTCCTAATATATAGGCGAAAGGCTTCTAATAACTACTAACCTAGTTACTAAATTTACTAATATAAACACCCTAAATCTTTAGCGAACTGGGCAGCGCCCTAGCGGAAAGAGTGGTTTAAATAGCTACTTAGGTTAATTCTAGCGGTTACTAGGCGGGAGGAAAGGATCTTGCAAACCCCTAGAGAGATAAAGGGTTTTCCATTAAGACTAAATAAGGGGGAGTTAAGGGGTTAGGGGTCCCTATTAAACAGCTTTATTATAGCAGCGACTAGGTATAATAGGCCGCCTACCGCTACAATGGCGATATTGACGCCCTAGTATTACTTATCGGCTTTACTCTATTTAAGGCGGAATATTATCCTACTAGGCGTAAAGGTGATATCGCGTTAGGTAGCCTTTTTCGCTAGGAAAGTTATTTAGTTCTTAAGTTCCGCTATAGTATACGTAATCTTACCTATCTATAAAAATTCAGTAAATGCAAGGGTAAATACGGCATCAGTGTTAATATCTAGTAGTAATAGGCCGTGTGTTACTACCTGGGCTAGAATATCCCTAGTAATAGGCTGCTTATCCTTCTTTACTAAGGAAGAGATAGCGGCTACTCTAGTAGGTAATTGGTGTACTATAGGATCCTTAAATACCGCAATTAAGATACTATAATCCACGTAACGTAAGCAAATTATAAAGACGTAGGCTTATAAGGTTTCGGCCTTAAGCCTACCTATCTATAGCTGGGAGGTACTAAACGCGCGGCGGGCAATCCATTCGCCTAGTTCACACGGCTTAGCTAGGTAGGGAGAGACTCCTTTAAGTACATAGTATAACTCCCAGCTATTAACTACTAAGGAATAGTTCCTATGGGTCGCTAGCGTAAGGCCATGCTAAAAAAGGAGTGCGTAGAGGTTAGATAGCGCGTTAACGTTATCTTTAAAGTTTATAGGCGGTTATAAGTAGTCTGTTAGGTTTCCGGCACCTAGTTAAAAACTTATTAGCTTTAGTAGTAGTAAATTAAGGGCCTAGTATAGGCAGAACTAATAGATAGCCGCGGCCTAGAATTAAGATAGTATATTAGCTAAGCCATTTAAATCACCTAGGATCTACTTCGCAGATAGTATAATATCGTAAGCTATAGCAGCCAGCAAGATCTTATAGAGTGATTTATTTACTACGCTATAGACGACGGTCTTTTTAATACTATAGTAAACCACTATACTATTAGTATAAATAGATAGCGCGCTATACTGCTAGTTAGTAGACTATAGATTAAATACATAAGCAATAGCATGCATCTCCTTCGGATTAATATAGTCTACTTATTAACTGGGCTTAGGTAATATACTAAACGCCTAAGATTAAGGGAGGTTAGCAGTATACCACTACTAGTTATCCTTATATTTAAGTTTCTTAAAGAAGTAAAAGCCGCCATACCCGAACTGGGTAGAGGTGTTAGTAAAGAAATAAATATAGGCACGCTTAATGTTGTTAAAGAATAATACCCTATTACTTATAGTAAGTAGGTCGAGCCAGATATATAAGTCACTTTGTAACTTAGTGCTAAATTACCTAAGTTTATGCTTATTTACTAAAGTCTTTAGCTAAGTAGTAATAAAGATCTAGAGGGATCTAGAGTAAGATTAACTAAGCCTAATTACGTAGGTATACTATGCGAGGTAGCCTACGAGCTGCTAGGCTTAAAGGAACGACAGTAAGCCGTATTAGAGTGCGGTAGTAACCTCCTTAATAGCGCGTAATTGTTTCTGTGGTGATAATTAAGTTTGCATTTATATAGTGTTAATAGTATATCCTAGAACCTTAATAACAGTTCCTGCTATATCTTTAGAGTTATTTTAAGGGATACCTAGGGAGTTAGTGATAGAGATATAGGTCTAAGTAATAGCCGCTAAGTTATTTAGGTTAGCAAGGATAAAGATAAAGTTGTTTAGGTAGTATTCTACCTTATAAGGTAGTTATAAATAAAGTATCTAGTATAGGCCTTTCGCGAAGAGGTTAAATATAAGTGGCGTAGTTTAAAGACTAAAAGATAGGCAGTATTCCTAGTAGGTAACACCTTTCCAGGAGAAGCCTATTAATGTTCTTGCCCTATAGGACAGGGGGACTATATAAAACGCATCTTTAATATCTCTCTTAAGTAGCAGACATTTACGGCCTGTAGAAATAACGTAGGCCTAAATAGTAGTAACTATAGTGTATACTAGTGCTCTATATTCTTCTAGAATTGCGTTATTAACTAAAGATGCTAGTAGGAAGGAGAGATTATAAATTTAGCGGTATCTTCCATCCAATTTTAGCACTAGGCTAAGAGGTAAGACTATAATAGGTTCTGTCGCGATTCTAATATATCCTTTTATAAGGTCTAATGCTATTTTCTTAAAAATAAGGTCGGCGTTATCCTAAGAGGAGTTATAGTTCCTATAAGATCTTATAGTAGGAATAGATTTAGCTCCTATCTTATAGCCATAGATTAGGATACCTACTAAGATGGCTAGTAAATTACCCGGGTAGTTAGATAAAAGGGAGTACCACGCTAAGATCCTTAGGGGCGATAGAGAGTAGTAGAGAGCCTTTACCTTTATAAAGGTAGGGAATAATAGTAACATATTAGGCCTAGGTCCTAGGCGTATAATTAAAGTTAATATTATAGTTAGGCTAGACCCTACTTTATAAGGTTCGCCTTACTATTCTTAGGCATAAGATTTAGATAATACGGCGTAATCTTTACTATACTTTAAGCACTTATATAGGTATCTATAAGGTATATTATCGCAGCCTCTAGTGTTAAACCTATAGCAGGTATTAGAGGTATAGGAGGTATCTAACCTAGGTCTCTTTAAGGCGGCGAAGCTAATAGTACTAGATATTATAAGGTATGGCGCTATATACTAGGCTGGTATTTACTAATTAGCGGGCTCTAGTTGGCTATTAGTTATTATAAAGGTATAATAGTTAAGTGCTAGATTAAGTATGTAACTTACCTAGATATACTAGGTTAATAAGGTGCGAATTGTATTTATCTAGAGAAGTATACTAGTAATAAGGTCCGGCGGGCATATATAGAGGATGCTAGCAATAACTATATAGTTTATAAAGCCTTTAAACCAGACGCCTTTTTCTATAAATAGCTTTCTATCTACCTTTACCTTCCTTATAACTAAAGTGCTGTTCTTAATCCGTGTCTTATTAGCGATCTTAATCTAAGCAGTATAGACTTAAAAATGGGCGAGGTTTACTAAATTAAAGGTACCCTTAAAAATATCTAGGTAATCCCTTTTTATAACGCTAGGAAGGCAAAGTTTAAGCAACTTTATACTAGGAGGGAGAGGCTTACTAAGGTTATTAGCTATAGTAGCTATTGCGGTAGCTTATAAGGCTAAAGCGGCTAAGCCTAACTATAATTAAGCTATATAAGCCTGGTGGTATTTATACTAGTAAGCCTCCTCCACTTGGCGGGCTTTACGCTCTTCCTTATACTTCTAAATCTCCCTTTTATCTCAGGCTTATTCCCTTTACTCTTTAATAATTTTACGCTCTTCTGCAGTAGTAGCGTATATATCGGCTTTAGACGGCATTATAGGACTAATAGAGGAGGGTGTAACGGTTGTAGACAATAATATAGTTAAGGTAGGTCGTCCAGATAGGTTTGCTCATTAGGATTGTGTACACGTACGGATATCCCAGTTGGTTATAAGCGGTTATAAAATAATTCTTAAACAAATAAATAATAAATATTAATAAGTTTAACGATATTAAAAAGCGAATTAGCCACGTAGTGACTGCGTTCGATATTCGCGAATATTGCAGGAGGTCTCAGCATTGTGCGTTGCTGAGATGGACACTGCCAAGCAACATATAGACGCTAGTATAGATATCTTCTCGGGGCCATCGAGCCCCTTAGATCCTTCCTCATAAAGCATATGTATCATTTCCACCAGCCTGCTCAGGGTCTGACAACATATTCCGTAGGTAACACCGCATAAGCACTGGGTGGCCGGATTACGCCCGACTTTAGTACACGCACAGGTCATCCCACACGCCAAAGCAAGGGGAGGCAGTTGGATTACGCCCAACTTCAGTACACGCACAAGTGACACCGCATAAGCAGTGGGTTGCTGGATTACGCCCGACTTCAGTTCATTTACAGGTCACCCCACACCCTAAAGCAAGGGGGCATCAACAAATGAGTGATACCTCCCTCGAAGATAAGCGGTAAGCAGCTGAGTGGGTTATTTGGTCGGACCCACCGGGTTACTTGCAGGGATTTTTGCAACTGACCCTGAACCGTGCGCGGGTTAGTTCTGCCTGATTTTTGACTTGATATTTAGGGCTTAAGGTTAGTAGTTAGGGTTAGGGTTAGTCCGGGGGGGTGGGGGGCGGTGGGAGCCCCCCGTATTAGGAACAGTTCAGAAACAGTTTAGGAACAGTTAGGAAATAGTAATAGGGTTACTTGTAATTAATACACGGCGGACAGGACACAGCAAAGCTGTGTCCTATTCGCTGTGCTATATAGACGATGGAAGTTGATGCCTGGCGTGAATTGTAAATGGTCACTTGAAAATTGTCACTTCAACACCCCTGTAAATAACCCGGTGGGTCTAGTCAAATAACCCACTAAGCTGTATACTCGAATATAAGGATCAAGATGGCAACCCACCTATATTTGGAAATGAAAATTTAGTAAAGATAAATAGGATAGCTACTATTTTACTTTTTTAGCTGCAAGAATTAAGTAATAGTGAATTTCTTTGGTTAGATTTTAATCTTCAGCTTATTAATTTGCCAAATTTCTATGCACACACAATGTCGGCATGTGCCCCCTACTTGGCTCCCTCGTGTTGCCGGACCACGAAACGCATGCTGCCATTAATTAGATGGATTGACTCTTCGGCCGCACACCCTTTCGCTTGCTTGCAGTCAAACAATTAGATAGATTGGCTACTGTATTCGGCCGCACGGAGGCATACCATTTTGGTTTCTTGCAGCTAGTTAATGTCTGTCCATAGCAGTTGTCATCGCTGGAGTGGGGGGGCACCTGGGTGTGGCTCATTTATCCTATGGGATGTGTGCCCGATGGAAGAATGCTTTGCGCTGGGTTCGCTGCAGATAAGGTGCGCTCACATCTTGATCTTATATATCGATTAAAAATCACCTTGTCGTGCTTCTGTGACCTCTATAGTTTACCAGACAGGCTTTTTATTTCATCTTTCTATTCAGAATCGGTACTATGGCCGTCCCTATCATAGATGTATCCCAGCTCTACCACGAATCCATGGACGTAAAGTCGGCATTTGCACACCAGCTTGTAGAGAGCCTCCGTGTGTATGGTGTCGCGAGACTTACAGGCGATTGCATATCGCCCAGTGCGATAGCTAGGCTGTTTGATTGGGTTCGTAGACTTTGCTGCTGCTGGTCTCAGACGTTAACCCTCATAGATCAACAAGTATTTTGAGCTTCCTCTCGACTTGCGAAGGAAGCATGCCAACTTGGAAAGACTACCCCAGTCCAAAAACCCCTCAAGGGGATACAGGGCGTTGGATGATGAAAAAGTTTGGAAGCTCAGCCCAGCAACAGCAGGCTTCACGGGTGCCAAAGAGCTAAGGGCGAGTCCTCAAACTCCCAGTGAGGCCGGGTCTTGTGAAATATTCCTAACGTCTTGAATAGGAATCCTTCGATATGGGGCCACCTACAGATGGCAGCTTTCCCACCCCTTGGCCTGACGAGAGTGATCTGCCAGGATTTCGGCAATACATGGAATCTCAGTACGAAGTTTTCCAAAAGCTCGCATTGCAGTTAATGGGAGCAATAGAGGTGGGGTTGAATGTCCCAGTAGGAGATCTTACTAAAAGATGTACACCGGATGGGAGCGAAATTCGTCTGAACTATTATCCTGCCGTCACAAGCCATGGGCTAGACATTGAGAATTCTCGCCGCATTTGGCCACATACGGACACTGGGATCTTTAGCTTCGTCTTTCAGGGCTCCGAAAAGGGTCTCCAGGTGGAAGACCGGAAGAATCCAGGGACATTCGTGCGCGTACCGCAAGAGAGCCCAGATGAAATCATCGTCAACGTGGCTAATACGCTTGAGAGGTGGACGAACGGCAACTTGCCCGCATGCATACATCAAGTAGCTGCTATGGAGGACATGAAGGCCCAGAGAATACCGCCGAGACTGTCGATCGTATTCTTCTTCAGGGCTGGTGGGGACAAATCTGCTGGACCTTTGCCGCAGTTTGTGAGCGACTTGCAACCAGCCAGGTATGAGGAGATGACTGTTTCAGAATATAACCAGAGCCGGAACGTCCTTCAGTACAGCTAGGAGATATTACAATGGTGATAGTTGATAGCCTTGAATCTAATCCAATGTTTTTGTTATATATATTCTTTTGTAAATTGGCCAGTTTTTGCATCCACACAGATTCACCCCGCCATAAGAGTACTCAGCATGTTCCCTCATTCTGCGTTATCTTCTGTTACACATAGCAGCGTCTCCCAGAGGTATCGTTGCTGGCTATCTTTATCCTGAACTAGTGCTATTACCAGAGGGAGGCGGAGCCGAGTAACACAAAAATGGCGACCCGACCGCTAAGTATTCCATCAGTACCCTCTTTTCAAAGAGCCCTCCTTCAGGTGACTTACTTCCACTATCGTAGGCTGCTTTGATCAGCTCGATAAATGTATACAACCCAGCAACGCAAATGAATCCGCCAGCAATAAACGTCAACACGCTTAGCACGAACATAATCGGCTGTCTTCGCCATCCAGCAGTACCAAGACCTGTTACGTAGTAGCTGTCATGAAGCCAGAAAGTCCCTGCAATGCCATAAGTATACCCTACCAAGCGTTAGAATACACTGGCGGTCTTCTCGAAGAGATATGGTGAACTTGCAACTTGCAAACAAACTTGCCGCGATGCCCACTAAATAAGGGAACACCGGAATCCCAACAGCTAGTACAAACGCTGCCGCGTTCATAACCAGAACCAAGACGTTCCAAGTACACCAGCCCATCACAGTGTGACTATGGAGATGCTTTGAATTGCGAAAGAGTCGCAAGAAAATGAGCTTCGCCGCCGTATGCGAATACAAGCTCCCGGCAATTAAAAAATTCGGAATAGCTATTGCAAACGCGGCCTTCTGCCACTTGGGTGGCAAACTGAGCAAACTTGGACTCGCAACGCCATCCCCCAGATACCAGTGTTGCTGTATAGCGAACACGGCATAGAAGGTCGTCGCGAACCCTTGCAGTACGTAGGCAGCCTTCATCGCGTCCCGCGGATTCCGCATCTCCGAAATGAGGATGAAGAACATAAAGTGACCCGCGTATGCAAAGACTGGATTAGCAACGGAACCAAAGGCATTAATGAACGTCTGGGAGTGTGTCAAGCTGACGGTGCGGCCAGGAACGGGATTCACGCCGGCCCCAATCATCCCGACGAGACCGGCAATGAGGATCGAGAAGGTGGCGGGGATGCTGAGCCAGGAGAGCCGGTCGAGAGTGCGTGGAAAGCTGCAGATGGTGATTGGGATGGCAAAGATGCCGGTGTAGAGCATCAGGCAGAGGCTACTGTCCGAGAGGGTGGCGAGCGCGAGTTCGCCCGCGATTAGTTGGCTGCCAGTTGCGAAGATGGCGAAGAGCACGGTGCCGGCGGCGAGGATCTCGCGGCCGATTGGGCCGAACATGATGTAGCCGGCGTCGCCCATGTTGTGGACTTCGGGGTGGTTGAGTTTGCTAGGAAATTGGTACGTATAATTCTGCAAGCGGAGAAGGGAGGACTCACAACTGCACAAGCAAATAAGCCGTAAATGTCCCAAAGATCCCTAAGAACTGCCCATAATCTTAGATTCCTAGGCTGCAGCCCCTAAAAACGGATTCGTACCACAATCAAAATCACATTTGGAATAAGCTGTTGCGCAGAGTCAGCGTGTAAATCCAACAGACATTGTGCTGTGGCCAAGATACTCACTCCTACCGCGCCACCACTCTGTGGCAGACTCAGCATGCCATTCGAGACAATCTCCGTAATCATCAACACCGCAACCATCGGCCAACTCAGCGTCTTATACTTGATTGCGTGACCGGCCTCATTGCCAAACACATCGTTCGGCTGCACGACTGCGAAGTCATGGTTCGCCTGCAGGACGCCTTCTTCGTCGTACTCGTGATCCGCGGTGGAGGAGTGCTTCTCGTTCATCGTATGTTTCGATTTGGTGATAAAGAGAATAGAATTATGTGGTTCGTGATGTGAGTCTGCGTTGGGCATCATGGGCCGCATCGCTATTTAAGGCAATGAATAGCGAGTGGCCCGATAAGGATCCCTGAGCCGGTCTATGTAATCCTTACCAAAACTCGCGCACTATACTATTTTTTAGCTACTAATTAATAACATACTAACGTCTTTATAAATAATTAGCCAACGTTACGGAGGATTGCGTGAAAAGAGAATTCTCCTTCCTTTTTGGGAAAAGCGATCACTTAAGTTACCAGAATTAGCACCAAGCATATCGGCAACCTGCTAAAAAGGGCAGTAGAGAATGGCTAGCGTGCAGATTGGGTTCTCCTTAATAACTACCTTAAGGATAAGCCCCGCGTAGGGCGTAAGAAAAAGATTACTCCTAATCTTAAGCAAAAAGTTATTAACGCCGTTATGTGCGATCGTTGCGGGCGTAAAAAAAGCACTAAAAGGATTGCTCGCGAAATAGGCCTCTCTATATTATCCGTTTAAATGGTATTTAAAAAATACGGCTACTGTAAGACGAAGCTAATAAGGAAGCCTAGATTAACTATAGCTATAAAGAGCGAACGATATAAGTTTATATTGACCTACCGTTATTAAACCTTGGAAGATTGGAAGGCTGTAATTTAGTTAGATAAGACGAGTATCGTTTTAGGCCATTATTAAGGGGCTATTGGGTATAGTGACGTCCTTAACCCTTGCACCAATGATTTAGGTGTTTAAAGTTGTGGCCCGTGCGCACTAACCAAATCGCAATTAGACCTGCGGAGGATAAATTATCCTATCTGGTTGGGCGGATAATAATCCTATCTAAGGATAGCCTGGATATCGGATAATATCCGGATAATATCTAAATATACGTAAAATTTTAACTATAAAACTAAACCTTTACCCCTATTATACAACGCTATAAATATAGCTAGTACTAGTAAAATTTACCCTAAAAACTTTAATAATAATAATTCCTTTAAAGTTAATATACTTTCTACCCTTTTAAGCGGCGTTAAGACTAAAGCTAATACTAGTTTAATTCTAACTGTTGGGAATAAAGGCAAGCGCTTACCATATGAGGCATATTGCCGTCACGTGTAGCAAGTTGCCGTCACGTGTCGCCGCGGCACTAGCGTGGCGAGGAGCCTTAAGCTTCTCGCCCTCCCTCATAAATAATATAATAATAATTATCATACTATCTACGAACCGTAGCTACGTGATATCACCTTATGCAACCAACACTAATTAGTAGTTAACTTTACTGTTATACTATAGAATAGCTAGGTATTCCACCAAGAAGAGATAAGCCACTATACCAGTACTACTTATGCTAGAGGAAGCTATCTTTTAAGGTTAGAACTGGTCCTAAACCTTAAATAGAATTCTTCTACAAATCTAAGGATTTAAAGGCCAGAACTAGTCCTAAGCCTTTCCCAGATTATAGATTCTTGCGTCTATTACGTAAAATAATACGCTTTATAAGTCTTTATAATTTAAGGCTAGAACTAGTCCTAAGCCCTATAATTACAAATATATATTATAAACGCGTACTAAACAATAAATATATATTACGAACGCGTACTAAACAATAATCCCTACGCTAATAATACTTCCCTCCCTCTAAAAATATGGCTACGCCTACTTTAAACGACTAGGAAGACTCCTTACTACTAGGGGTAGCTTTATACGCGAAACTTATTAATAAAAATTAGGACGAATTTACCTTTAATATAATAACTTATACTATAAAATAAGTTAATAGCTTTCTCCTATACCGTATTAGATTCTACTAAAGTAGACACTATACCAATTTATAGCTATGGGAATATTTTAGGGAGGATTTTATAGGATGGACCGCTAACACCTAGGCACTTAGCAATGTTAATATTGTTTAGGATTTTTAAGACTTCCTCTATAGAAATAGGGTATACGTTACTAAGAACGGTAACCTAATTACTAGCAATATCTAGGCCGTTATTACTAGTATAGAAGAACTAGTATAGACGGAAGCTAAGATTATATATTAACTATAGAAACCTAAAACTAACCTATATTCTTTAAAAGGCAACTTTAATTTAGAATAAAACCCCTAGAACGCTACTCTCCCACCTAGAGGTACTCTCCCACCTAGAGGTACTCTCCTACCTAAAGGTACTCTTCCTCTACCTCCGCTGCCTTTAGCTTCTCTACCCTAGCTAACTAGTAAGCCTTTATTATAAGAAGTCACGAATTTAATAAAGGTATATTTAGACGANGAGAAGAAGTTTAAANAAGAACTATATAATATACTCGGAATAAAACTATAGGTCTTTTATAACTGCTGCAGCAAGGTTAAAATCTAATACTACTAGTTTTATTATACTTTTTTGGTTATATTAAAGGGACGGGCGGCGACATTTTATTATAACTATATTATGGGTAGAAACTATAGCTTTAATATAATGCTTTAGCTTACTAGAGCCCACTTTAAAACTAATAAAAATTACTAGCTTTATATATCCAAATAATAAAAGACTATATTTTAAAAAGTTATTGCTTCTAACTTAATAAAGACTCGTTTAGAGTGCCTTTAACTACTCTTTAATAAACTTTAAAAAATCTAATATGGCCTTACCGAAACTTACTAAAATAAAAATAGCCTAAGGGACTAGGTTATCTTAGCCTGCCATAGCATTCCTAAGTGTAATTTAGCGCTATATAAACTTATAGATATATTTAAAGGAGTATATACTAAGCTACGCTCTGCTATAGGTACTATAATATAAATATAAAGAATCTTAACAGTTCTATACTAAAAACCCTACCTAACTAAGTATTCCTAACTAATATAATTATAACTAGACTAACTAAATATATAGTGGCCGTAGTAGGGAATATAGTAAAGGGTATAATTAACGTTAACTATAAGGTAATTATAGAGGTCCTTATAGAGGTTTATTTCGAAGTAATCGCTAAAAGAAGTACTATATTTATAAGAAGCTAAATTGCTAGTTAACTAGACACTCCCTTAATAAGCAAAAAGAGGTATATAATAAGTTCCGTTAGAGTATAAAAAACGTTAGAAATTATAAGGTTACTATAGCCTACTTCTAAAGCTTTCTAGTTTAATATAAAGGCGTAAAAGACCTTAAGGGTAAGGTTAATAAGACTAAACAGCTCCTTATAGATATAAAAATTAAGGACTACTTACCTAACCAATACTTTACTAAATATGGTAAGGTAAATAGTATACAAACTATTACTATTCTTAATAACCAATCTACGCTCCACTCTATTATAAAGTTAGATATCTTTAATAAGCTAAGGGAGAGTTTTATATTCTCCTTTAATAATAGATACTCGGCGAATATCTTTTATAGTATTATGCCAGACACTAGAGCCGCAGAAGTATCTATAGTAGGAGAACCTTAAGTTTAAGCCCTTTAGTAGCTTAATAGCTCTATTTAGATTAACTATTTAACGGCAGGCTAATATACGATTTGTTTTAGTAAGGGTACTATAATCTCTCTTAGCATAATTAGGGTTTAAACCCTCTTAGGGTATATTACTTTTTACGTTATTCCTATAAATACCCCATTTCTATTTTATATAAAAGATATAGACAAATTAGGCGTTAAACTTAATAACCTTAAGAATATACTCATCTAAGGAGATAATTAGGTGCCTATTATGCGTAAGTAGGGTTACCCCTAGTTACTCATTTATTAACTAGAAAAGAGTATTGCTTAAAGCCACTTAACTAAGTTAGAGTTACGCTAACTACACCGTCGTTTTAGCTACCTATCTATTTATTAATTGCTTAGGGTTCTTTAGCAAGTAGGCTATAAAGTTAAGGTTAAGGCAATTAAGCATCTTATAAAATACCGCTATTATTACTAAATAAACCAGAAGTCCCCTAGCCAATTTAAGTTTACTCTTAAAGATAACTATAACTTTAACTTCTATATTATTATTAACGTTATATATCTTAGCGGTAAGCTAGTACTCTAAGTTATTAACTTCTTAACCTCTTTTTAAGCCGCACGTTTCTTAAAGGATATATTAGCTAGGAACGTATAGGATACCCTTTAACTATACTAGATTAATATCTACCTAAAACCCCTTAATTAAATTGTGTACAATGTAGGAAAGAATTTCTTATCTATAGAGTTCCGATAATAGATAAAGGCAATAGTAATTAAGGTTAAGGAAGTCCCTATTAAGGCATATAATAGTATCGGAAAAGTAAAACAGTATTACGCGCTATTACGCTACATATATAAGATTATCTCTTTAAAACTAGAGAACGCTAGTAAAAAACTTACCTTATAAATAGCTGTTAAAGCTATTAATAATTCCGCTAGCCTAAATAGACTTATACCTATATTACTAGTCTTTAGCGCCTACCCTTAAATAACTAATAATTATCTACTATTTCCCTCTATTATATAATAAGCTAAGGCTATTCGCAAGGCAATAAAGGAGGTGCAATATCTTTACGCTATATGCTAGGTTAATAACGCACTAGGAATAAAAAATGGCCTAAATACTTTAACTACGCTTAATCTGCCACTCTAGTCTAAGGTACGCGTATAGCGTAAAAAGGGAGGATAGTTAGGCCTATATTAACTTATTATAATTAATAGTTAAACTTATACTATTTAGATGCCTTACAGACCCACTTAATTCCATTTAACAGTTATTAAGCCTTACTATAAAGATAATAACTCTAAGCCTTTATAGGATGCCCTAGAAGATACCCTAAAGGAAAACTATAATTAACGTACTCTAGAAGGCAACTATAATCCTAATATAATTATAGTAGATACACTATAACTATAACGCGGTAGAGGTCGCCTAAAGGGATTATAAAATCGCTAATATTTTATTAANTTTAAAGAATAATTTNTTGCCGCTATTAAGAATAAAGTTAAGTTATTAATGGCCTTTATAANAGCTAAAGAGAAGGCTAACTTTAAGCTCGCAAAACAGCTCTAAAAGGAAGGTCGTATTATAACCTTAAGAGCTCCTTTCTAAGCATCTAATAAGTAGGAAATTAACGGCCTTATTATAAGAGGAGATTTTAAATTTAAAAAGTATAACCCTACTAAGTTTAATAAAGTTCGCATCTTTAAGTTAAGAATAGTTAATAAGATTAAGGGCAAGGCTATTAACGCCCTATTTAAAAAAAAATTAAGGCTTATTATCTAAGGTTATAATAATAATAGTAAGGAAATAATTCTTATGTAATCTCCTATAATTTAATAAGCTAGTTAGCGAGTTATTATTACGCTAGCTCCCTCCTTAATAAAGAATAGAATAGCGGTTTATTTATAAGATATGTCACGGCACTAACCTAACGCATGCTGTTTTATACTATCTTATACTATTTCCTACTGTTGGCTGACCCACCACTAGCGACTTGGCGGCCGGCCCTACTATTTATATATAATACCCCCTTTCTACCTTCTTCCCCTCTTTATACTATAACATAGTTATTTAGTCTACTTTATTGCAGTACTGTGACAGTTTGTAGTATCTTTAATTTGCGCCCTATTGTGATTACTAATTCCCCATACCCTAGCCAATTAACCTCTACCCTAGAGTAATTATAACTTATGCGCGCCCCTACTAAAACCAACACGTCCCTAGCACAGTCCTAGAACGATCCTTAGTTTTTACCTAGCGCCTAAATAGGCGACACTAACGATGCCGAAATGGCCGAAACTTAGAACCCCCGCGATGTTTTTATAGACCTCTTTACAGAGATATACCCTAATATCGCGTGGATAATCTGCTGCTCCCTACTATACCCTAAGACCTTTAAGCCTAGCAAAGCTTACCTTACCCTTATTAACTATACTAATAAGTTCCTTAGCAATATTAAAGTAGGACTATAGTGTATATATAATATAAATACCGCCAACGAGAAAGCTAACAAAAACCTTAGTGCCCTTATTGCTTCCTAGATAGGAACTATTAATTCCTAAGTAGAGACTATTACCGTCCTAAAATAATTAACCCCTATAATAACGGTAGTAACCTAGCAGAAAAAACGGAGATCTAAAGACCCGCTAATATTTAGCGGAAAAGGCACCCCGCTAGAACGATAAGCTAATTTTAAGACCTAGCACATTAAGATTAAGGGAGTCTTTAACTGGGACTGGGACTACTTTAATATAGTTTAGTTCTAGATCCTTTACATCTTAAATATACTAGAGAATAAGGCCTATAAGTTTATTAAGTAGGGCCTAAAGCTTATATATAAGAACTTAAACAATATATCTACGTGGAAATGGCCTATTAAGGAAGATATGCTTAAAGACCTTACTACCTATTATGAGGTCCTTAATACAACCTAGGTCGTAAAGAATAAGCTTAACTATTTCCCCTAGGGCAAGCGTAATTACTAGTCCTAAAAGGGAGAGCTTAATAAGCTAATAGTCCGCGCTAAGAAGATAGATGAATAGAAGGTGAACCTACTCTAAAAGTTTATCTCTCCGAAGATGGAAGAGCTAGTACTTAGACTTACCTATAAAATTAATAATAGCGACTATATAGGTTAGAGTAAGTAGATAGATGTATTTGCTAAAAACCTTATAAACTATATATACTAAGCCAACCTTAAGAAGAACGCTAACCACTACCTACCTGCCTAAGCCCCTGCCCCTATATTAACCCCAACTCTAATAGTGACTAAAGAACCTATAGACCGTAATAGAATCTTAGATACGGAGTGTAAGCGCTGCGTTAATAATAGACTGTGCCTTACCTATGACCTGCCCGGCCACTAAAAGAATGCCTATAACCGCTAAAATAGCAAACCTAGTCCTAATGCCACCCCGTTAAATAACGTAAACTAATAACCGCGGACGCGGCGATTATAGAGTTTATTATAGACGCGGTAACCGCGGAGCCTATTATAGCCGCGGCAGATAACCCCCCCCTTTAACTCTATAGCTTAGTTACTTTAAACTATACCCTATATAGGAGCCCAACCTATTAATAACGCCTAGTATTAGCGACTTTGCGCTAGCGAATACGAACACGGCTACGTTATTAGCGAGGTATTGTCTTTTTATACCCCAACTAAAACTAAGACTAATACTACTAGCCAGATAAATACTAGACCGCTTTGCTAAGACAGCCTTATACCCTAGTTATTAAAAGGTAAACCCTTAGACTAAGTTACGTTTAAGGGTCTAAACTATATAAGGAGGAAGACGAGAAGATTAGGTCTCTGTTACTAGATTAATCAGTCCTTTCTATTAGTAAACTGCTACTTAATCTTAGATTAGTAAATAGTAATAAGAAATTAATCCTTATTTAAACCCAACTCTCCTTATTATATAACCTATACCCTTAAGTTTATATTAATATAGTAAGCCTAGTAGACTCTGATAGTACTATAATAGTATTTACTAATGTAGAGTCTATTATAAGAAAGTATAATATTATAACTAAGAAGCTGCTAGTACTTAGGCCACTGCGCCTCATAAACAGTATCCTAACTTTGCTTATTACGGACTACTTTACCGCCTAAATATTAATTAGCCTCTATACTAAAGCCATACTCTTTTTTGTTACCAAACTCTTACCCGCTACCCTAATTATTCTAGGTATACCCTAGCTTTAGAAGCACGAGCCCCGTCCTAGCTTTAGGAAACTTAAAATCTGCTTTAACTTAGACTACTACTCTAGGCACTGCCTTCTGTGGGGGATAACTAACGTTAGTAGGGACGCCCTATGTAGATACTTAGTACTACTAAGCCTAGTGCCTAGGACTATATATAAAGCCCTAATAATAGAAGACGTTCCTAATAAAGGGGAGCCTATATAGCTGTAAAGAAATAAGATAGTAGAAGACTGGACTACCCTAGCACTTAAGACTAAAACGATAGGCTAGCTAGCCCTACTAAGACCAAGGAAGAAGGTTTGCTTTGCGCCGCTATTACTAAGAATCCAACCCTAACCTAGGCACTATTTAAACCCTAGCCGCCTAGCCTAATACCTAGAACTAAGCTATATACTATATGCGCATACTATAGCTCGCGTTATAATAAGGACTGGCTATAGAACTACTAAGACCCGGATAATAGAAACCGCGCTACCGTAACGCCTAACCTTATACCCGTCTCCCGCGCGTACTATATAGGGCTACCGCCTTATTTCTACCCCCCTGGGCTAACTAAGCCGTGCTAGCTTAGCCGTAGCACTAGAGAACCAGACACGCCCTAACCTAGACGATATTAAATGCACTTATGCTATTAATTTTACCCAGTTCTATAAACAAAAAGACGTAAAGGTGATAAGGATTTATATGGCGGAGCTAGTAGAACTAGTTAAATAAAATAAGCACTGACAGCTGCTTAAAGAGCTGCCTATAGGCCTAATAGAAGTACCGAACCTATTAAAAAGGTCTTTTTACCGGCTAGTGGAAGGCGACTATACAATAAAGAAAGCCTGTAAAGTGCTCCCCCCCTATTTTTATAACTTCCTTAAAATAAATCTAAAAACTAAACCCAAGCTTTTACGTTAGAAGATAGTCGATACTAATATTAAAAAACTCCTAAAAGGTAAACCAGGATTAACCCGCAAAGATATTCTATAACGCCTACTAAAGGAGTTTAGTAAATATATTAAGCACTTTTTCCCTAAGAATATAGATAAGCTACCCCCTTACTAACCATAGGACTATAAAATTAAAATCACCCCTAGAAACTAGGCCCTATACTATAAAAATAAACCACTCTTACCTACTAAACTTAGGTGTATAAAAAAGTGTATTAATAAGATGCTAAATAAGGGTTTTATCCGCGAATTAATCTCACTAGCTACCGTACTACTCCTTCTCGCTACTAAGCCCGTGTTACGGGACACCCCCATAACACCTTGCACACGTCCACCTGTTTCTACCAACTTAGCAATTAGAGACTAACCGCGAAATAGCAATCTAACGGCAATCTGATAGCAATCTACGGCATTCTGCTATATTCTGCCAAAGTTCTACCGAATTCTGCCAAGTTCTGCCAGGACCACGACCTAAACCCTATTCTACCCTATGTACGTATTAACTAAGCAACCAAGTTAACAATATATGCCCTTTCTTCCCATTTTCCTACCTTCTTTCTTTACGCAACGTCTTAATCTTATTACACAGTTTATATACATAGCTTAATAATATCTACTTTGCTATATATTATCGTCGCTTATACTTACTCCGTGACACTATATTACGTTAAACCTATACTACCTCGCCCTACCTAACATGTAGAATAACCCAGAAGCCCCTATATCTGCAACTAACTTACGCGATATATTTACCGAACAAATAAAGGGCCTGTAATAGGCCTTTATAGATACCCTTGCCTAATAAAAGGCTTAATACTAAAAAACAATTAGATCCCTAAGAAAAGAAATTAAAGAAATCCGCCATAACCCACCATCTACTACACTATCGCCCCCACCCGTTTCTACTAGTATTAACCTATAAGTACTAAATAGAGAAGACGTGTCTAGGACTGGCTCCTTAACCCTAAATTTACCAATTAGTGCCCCCGTAAAGAAGCTATCCGAACGCCTCCCTAATCCTCTTACCTATTTGGGTAAAAGGAGCGAACTACGCTCCTTTCTTAACTAACTTAAGAATAAGCTAAACGGTAATATTAATTGCTACCCCACCCTTAATAGTTAACTATGTTATACCATAAGCCGTCTAACGGGAGACGCCGCGGAAACTATATACCCGTTTTAGCCAAATATTATAAAAGAACTAGTTACTATACTAGAAGTATCTTATAGCGACCCTAACCAAATTATAATAGTATAAAGGAAACTAAATAAGATAACATATAGCTCTAAGAGCTTCCTATTATACTTTGCTAAGTTCTACCGCTATACTAAAGAGACTAGATAGAACGAACCCGCCTTAATTAATTGCCTAGTAGAATCCTTAAACTGCTAGATACCCTCACTGCCTACACTAATGTTATTAACGGCCTGTATAACGATATACTACGCCTCGCCCTAAAATATATATCTTAATACTCTACCCCCTAACCATCTAAGACCTGTAAGGACCTAGACGCTATAGATATTAACGCTAAAACTCCTTTTTACGCCCTAAAAGGACCTATTAAACGTAAACAACGTATTAAATATGGCCTTTGTTTTAAGTGCGGAAGCAACACTTATATCTTAAGTTACTGCTCTATCCCCCTACCTAAAATAGATATTCGAATAACTAGTATAGGCGGTATACCACTATCCCAATTATATAAAAGGACAATTAGCATAAGCAACCAATTGCCTTAACTAAGCTCTATCTACTAACCCTAATTATTATCCGGCTCTAACACGTTATATAATAAGCACCACTTATAAGGATAAAGCTACGACCGACACGCTATAAGAACTCCGCCCTAATTACCTCTAAAAGGAAGGTCCTAGAGCTAAGTCGCTCTTTAGGACGGCTCTGCCTTAAGATCTCATTAAATACTTTGGATGTTACAAACTCTAACTTTTAGGATTATAGCATAACTGTTAACTACTACCTATAGTAAAACGATTAATAGGTTAGTGCTTAAGTCTTAATTAATACAGGAGCTAGCGGCATAGGATTTATTAATAAGATCTTCGCGTAAGATAATGGTTTTACCTTAACCCCCCTTAACCGGCATATTAACGTATTTAGATTTAATAGCAAACACACGATCTTAGACCGTATTACCTATGTAGTATTCCTAAGACTCTAATACCTAAACTATAAAGAACTGATTAGACTTTTCGTTACTACCCTAGGTTACTTAGTAATCCTTAAATAACCCTAGATAAAGCTATATAAGGTGACTATTAATTAGGACAACCTTAAGCTTTTATTTACCGCCTCCCGTTGCAAGCAAAAGTGCCTTATAACTTACTACTTAGACCTAAAACTGAAATCTAATATCTACTAAAGATCCAAAAATTCCACCGAACCCCATGAATAGACCTTAAGTACTACACCACCCCGCGCTAAGTAAAAGCTTAAGCTTACTATATAAAAGTATTAAAAGGACTAGTACTCTACTATAAAGAACATACTTAAAGAACCTAAGCCTAAATCTAATACTAACTCCGCACTTAATACTAAACCCAAAACTAAACAGGAAGCTATGTAAGAAACTACAGACAATCTAAGCGAGCTTAGCACCCTAGATATCCGCATAATTAGAGCTACCCCACTAGCGCAACTTGCTAAGAAACCTGAGTATATAATCTTTGCTGTCACGATAGCTAATATTAAGAAGGCCTTAGCACTAAAGAAGCACACTAACCCTGCCACGAAGGTACTAGTAGAGTATTATTATCGCCTAGATATATTCTTATAAAAGGAAGCTAATAAGCTACCGGAACACTAACTATATAACTATAAGATTATACTTAAAGAAGGAAAGCAGCCTGGATTTAGACCCTTATACAGAATGTTTTAAAATAAACTCTAAGTACTATAAAAGTATTTAGACGAGAACCTAAGTAAAGGATTTATTAAAGTAAGCTCGTCGCCTATAGCCGCACTAGTGATCTTTATTAAGAAACCTAGCGGCGGTTTACGCTTCTATATAGACTACTAAGCCCTTAACGCTGTTACCGTCAAAAACTAATATCCGATTCCGTTAATATAAGAGACGCTAAATTAACTAAGTAAGGCTCGTTACTATACGAAGCTCGATATTATTTCTGTATTTAACCGTCTCCGCATTATAAAAGGAGATAAATGGCTTACTGCATTTCGTACCTAATATAGACTATTTAAGTACTTAGTAACACCCTTCGGCCTCATAAACGCTTTAAGCTTGTTTTAACATTATATAAATAACACCCTGCGCCCCTACCTAAACATCTTCTATACTGCTTATATTAATGACATCCTAATATATAGTAATAACCTAACTAAATATCGGAAATATGTTAACTTTATCCTATAAGCCCTGCACGGAGCTAGTTTATAATTAGATATAGATAAATACGAGTTTTATAAAACAGAAGTTTTATACCTTAAACTCTTTATTTTTATAAATGGTATATAAATAGACCTAAGGAAAGTTAAAGTAATTGTAAACTGGTAAGAACCTAAGAACGTTAAGGACGTAAGAGCCTTTATAGGATTTGCTAATTTCTACTAATAGTTTATTAATAACTTCTCCGCCNTAGNTTTACCCCTTATAGCNCTAANNNAAAANGATAAANTNTTTNTNTTTNATAAGGAATATAAGAAGGCCTTTGCCTATCTAAAGGTTATATTTACTACTATGCCTATACTCTAATACTTTAACCTAAACTAAATAAGCGTTATAAAAGCCGACTTATCTAACTACGTTACTAAAGGCATCCTGTCTTAATATAACGAGGATAGAGTATTATACCCTATAGCATACTTTTTAAAATAACTAAGCCTAGCTAAATATAACTATAAAATCTACGATAAGGAATTGTTAGTTATTATTTAATATTTTAAATAATGGTAACCTAAACTAGAAGGCGCTAGATTTTTAATTAAGGTCCTTAGCAACTATAAAAACCTATAGTACTTTATAACTATAAAACAGCTAAGTTATTGTTAGGCCTGCTAGTTAGAATATCTGTCTTATTTCCGATTCTTAATTATATACTACCTGGGCGTTTAAGGTTAGAAGCCTAATACCCTAACCTAATACTCGTAAGACGCGCTAGCCCTAAAAAAAGCGCGCTTTTACCAAAATTAGACCCTGCTTCGCCCTAAACTATTTAACCCTCCTACTAAAGACCTTATAGTATACGTCCTTAAAATAACTAATTGATTAATTAAATAGATTATAGTTAATAAATACCTAAATAATAAGTTTATCTAAGAGACGCTTAAACTAATGCATAATGGCATTAGACACTCTAAAAAGATTTCTTTAAGTAAATATAAAGCCCGCGGAAACCACTTATATTACCGGAACTACCTAGTTATACCTAACTATAATAAACTTAAGCTTAAGCTCCTTGAACATGTATACGATCTACTAGTAGCCAGCTACCCAGGCTAAGGAAAAACCCTAGAACTGCTCTAATGAGAATACTATTAGCCGAATATATATAATATAATATAAAGGTATGTTTTTAGCTACTATATCTGCTAATAAGCTAAAGCTTTATATAAGACGTATAACGGCCTCCTAAAGCTACTACCTGTTTTAGACCGAAGATGAAAGGATATCTCAATTAACTTTATCGTTAACCTCCCTGTAAGTAAAGGCTATATAAATATTATAGTAGTTATAGACCGACTATCTAAGATAAGGCACTTGATTGCCTACCCTAATATATTAACGCCTACTATTACCTAACTATTCCTAGATTACGTATAGAAACTCCACGGACTCCCTAAAACGATTATCTCCAATAAAGGCAGCTAGTTTATTTCTATATTTTAGAAAGAACTAACTACCTAACTTTATATTAAAGTACTACTATTTACTACTTACTACTTAGAAACGGACGGTTAAATAGAATGTGTAAACGCTATAATAGAATAGTATATCCGGATATATACGTTATATCTATAAGATAACTGGATTAACTAGCTTATATTCGCCGAGTTTACTATAAATAATTCCGTCTTGGAAACTACAAAGGTCTCCCCGTTTCTGGCCAATTACGACTAGCACCCGCGAATAGGTTTTAAACCTTTTAGTAATGTCCCTTGCCCCGCTTATTACGCCTTATAAGTTATAAAAGTAAATGAATTTGTAAAAAAGATAGAGGAACTATAACGGTTTCTTATTGATGAAATAATATAGGCCTAATCTGTCTATAAAGCCGTAGCGAATAAGAAATAAACCTTAGCACGGGCTTACTAAATTAGTAACTTTGTTTAGCTAGATATAAGAAACCTAAATATAAAATAACCTGCTAAGAAACTTAATTAGAAGAATACTAGCCCCTATAAGATTAAGAAGGTTATTTCCTCTTACGCCTACTAACTAAAGCTCCCTAATATGGTTAAAATTCACCCTATATTCTATACGTCAGTCCTCTACCCTACTACCCCTATATTAGACGCCCTGCCTAAACAGATATAAGACTCTCCCCTACTAGTTAAAGTGGATAGTAAGAACGAGTACTTTATTAAAAGAATTAATAATATTAAGTATAATAAACGGAAACGCTAATATATATATCTTATAAAATAGAGAGGCTTTACTAAGCCCTTATAGGAACCCGTTAACTTTATAGGACTTATATAAGCCGCAAAAGACTTTTATAAACTCTACTTAGAACTACCACAGCCCTATCTCGCAGAAGCTTGAGTTTAAAGGGGGGGTACTATTATGGGACACCCCCGTAACACCTTGTATACGTCTACCTATTTCTACTAATTTAGCAATTAAAGACTAACCGTAAAATAGCAATCTAACGGCAATCTAATGGCAATCTATGGCATTCTACTATATTCTGCTAAGTTCTACTAAATTCTACTAAGTTCTGCTAGGATTACGACCTAAACCCTATTCTACCCTATATATGTATTAACTAAGCAACCAAGTTAACAATATATGCCCTTTCTTCCCGTTTTCCTACCTTCTTTCCTTACGTAATGTCTTGATTTCATTACACAGTTTATATATATAGCTTAATTATATCTACTTTGCTATATATTATCGTCGCTTATACTTACTCCATAACAGCTTGGCGGCGGTATGCAAATCTACTATAACTACTAAGGCCTAAATATAGTCACTATTAAGAATTAATACCTACTACTACTAATCCGCAAGACACTTAACGCACTTTATAGTGCTAAGTACTTTACTAAACTTAATATAATTACTATATTTAACCGGATCCGGATTATAGAGGGCCATAAATAGCTTATAGCATTTATTACCCAGTTCGGACTCTATAAGATGCTAGTTATACTATTTAGCCTCTATAACGCACCCGCTACGTTCTAAAACTATATTAACTATATTCTATATAACGCCCTTAATAACTACTACACTGCCTACCTTAATAATGTCCTTATCTTTTCTAAAACACGCGCTAAGTATACTAAGTATGTAAATGAAATTATCCAAAGACTCGGTAATGCTAGATTTTAGATTAATATTAATAAGTCTAAGTTCTACTCTACTAAAATAAAATACCTCAGTTTAATTATTTTAACTAATAGCATAACTATAGACCCTAAGAAGGTATAGGCCTTATAGGAATAGAAGGACCTAATATTAATTAAAGAACTATAACAATTTCTTAGCTTCGCGAACTTCTACTAATAATTTATCTAAGGCTACTCTGCTATCGCTATACCTATAATAAAACTCCTAAAGAAGGATATTAGATGGCTATAGGGACTAGAATAAGCCAAATTGTTTAAGGCCCTTAAGGGAGCCTTTACTTCAGCACTAGTACTAGCATACTATAACTATATAAAGAAAACAGTAATAGAGATAGACGTATTAAATTAGGCTTCCGGCGGAGTCCTTTCCCAGTATAATAATAATAGAAAATTAAGATCGGTTACATTCTTCTCCGCAAAGTACTCTACGTTAGAGTATAACTACAAGATCTATAATAAAGAACTCTTAGCTATTATTAAGGCTTTAGAGGAATAGCGTCCTAAGCTACAAGAGACTAAAAAGCCGTTTAAAATTATTACTAACTATAAGAACCTATAGACGTTTATAACTACTAAGTAGCTAAACTAGCGCTAAGTTTAGTAGGCAGAGTTTCTTTTATAGTTTAACTTTATAATTATATATAGACCTAGCAGTAAAGCCACGATCCCTAACACCCTAAGCCGGCTACTAGAAATAAGGCCTAAGGACGCTAATAATAAACACCTCCGCTACTAAGCCTAAGTTATTATACCGCCCTAGAAAGTTAACCCTATAATCTTAGAAGAATTACTATATAAGTTCTATAACTCTAACAACGCGGAGTTTATAGCCGCTCTAGACCCTAAAATAGCTAAAAAGTTACTAGACAAGTTAATCTGGCTAGGATACTAGGAGAACGAACTTATAAGAGATATAATAGCAGCCCTACGTAATTAGAAAGCTCGCCGTTAGCTAAAGAAGATTAGGAAATTACTTTATTATAATAAGTTAGAATGCAGTATTATTAACGGATAGATCTACTTCTACTAACGTCTCTTTATCCCTAACGCCCTAGACCTCCGCCTAGAAGTTACCTATTACTCTTATAGCAGCGGCCCTGTTAGTTACCCTAGCTAGGTTAAAACTTTTAACCTCTTAAACCAAATATACTAGTAGCTAGGAATCTCCTAGTTTACGGCTACCTTTGTTAAAGACTATACCCTATACTTTCGCACTAAAACCCCCTGTTTTACCCCACCTAGTTTTCTAAAGCTACTAAAATTACCTACTTACCTATAGACCGATATCTTAATTAACTATATTATAACGCTGCTAGTATACTAATGCCACGGCAAGGTATATAAATATATCTTTATTATTATAGACTGCCTAACTAAAATATAACACCTCGTTTTAGTAATAGGACTCTTAATAAAGGAGCTAGTTAATGGCTTTATTAATAACGTATATAAGCTCTATAGTACACTAAGCACGATTATCTTTAATCGCGGTATATAATTTATTAGCGACTTCTAGTAACAACTAAATAAACGCCTTAAGATAATCTTGCGACTAAGCTTAGCCTAGCACCTAAAAACGGACGGCTAAACTAAAATTATTAACGCTGCTATAAATAAATACCTCTATGCTTTTGTTAGCTTTATATAGGACGACTAAATTAACTACCTGCTACTTACTAAGTTTGCTACAAATAACCAAGTTAACGAGAGCATAGGCATTTCCCCGTTTTTTGCAAACTATGGCTTTAACCCTTACCTTAGAATTAAGCCTGCTGGCCCCTACCTACTAATACTATTAGTATAAGTAAAGAAGGAGTTCTTCCGCGTAGACTCTATAGCTAACCGCTTTAAGCGGATATTAATATAGCTTAAGGCCCTAGCCTGGATTTTATAGTAACGCTATTATTATGGGACACCCCTATAACACCTTGCACACGTCTACCTATTTCTACCGACTTAGCAATTAGAGACTAACTGCGAAATGGCAATTTAATGGCAATCTAATAGCAATCTAATGGCAATCTACGGCATTCTGCCATATTTTACTAAGTTCTACTAAATTCTGCTAAGTTCTGCTAGGACTATAACCTAAACCCTATTCTGCCCTATGCACGTATTAACTAAGTAACTAAGTTAATAATATATGCCCTTTCTTCCCGTTTTCCTACCTTCTTTCCTTATATAACGTCTTGACTTCTTATACAGTTTATGTATATAGCTTAATAATATCTACCTTACTATATATTATCGCCGCTTATACTTACTCCGTGATACTATATTGCGTTAACTTTATATACTACCTTTAAAATATAGAACGACCCTAAAGCCTCTATAACGGCCGCCGGTATTATATCCGTAATTTAAGAATAACTAGTAGAAATATAGAAGTCTTTTATAGACGCCCTTATATAAAACTAAGCTACTTTAAATTTATAATAAGCTAAGTAAGAAGCATAACACTAGCGATTAATTAAGGACCTCTAAGAAGAAATCCGTATACTTAAGATGCCTACGTTATATAATGGCGCTATCGTACGTTACCTGCCAAATTCTGCCATATTCTGCCGACTTATGATTAGCCCGCCCAAAGCTAGCGCCTTAGCGGCTCACCCTATATATTTGTTTACATCAGTCCTAGCGACCCCTTTTCCTTCTCTTTAGCTTAGTATCTTTGTAATATAGCATTCGTTTAAGCTTTAGTTTAGAGGCATTTATTTAAGCCGTGATATTATACTAAGCTCTCCCTACCTTGCCTGGGAAGGCCTTAATAATATCCTACCCTAAAGAAACTTCGTCTGTAATAACGCATTAACGCGCTATACTTAGACACTAAAATAACTCTATATTACCTGGGAAGGCCTAGATAATATCCTACCTTATAAGCTAAATAGGACTGGACCTATACCCCCGGAATTAAAACTAAAGCGTATAATACTAATAAACCTTAAAAAGCTAATAATGGTACCTAAAGTAAGCTTATTTAAGAGAGCTACCTCTACCCAAAAGGAACCTAAGATCTAATTAAGATTAGAAATTGAAGATAATAATAATGTCGTAGATATACGCGAGCAAATTCACGCCCTCGTAGCTAGCTAGGAAGCCAATTATCTTAAAGCGAGAAATATATAAAAGACCCTACAAGAGATCCTAGAAAGCCTTACGGCCCTATAAAATAGCCTAGCTTCCCCTTCTTAAAGCCCTAGCCGACCTATTTACTCTACTAAATATAATATACTAGGGAGTACGGATATAATAACGAAGTAATTAAAGTCCGTTAAGCTCCCTAACCCCCTACCACTATCTTATAGGATAAACCCTACCTTTAAGAATTAGAGGATTTAAGTATAAGAAAAGCTCTACATTAACTATAACTATTTCCTTTTTAAAGAAGCCAAAATGCTCTACCTCTTTAGTCGAACTACTGGGGACGCCCAATAGCACCTTTAAGCTAAGTTTAAGGATAACTCCCCTATCTAATTTATATCTATTAATGAGATAATATAGCACTTAGCGGCTATCTATATTAACCCAAATAAAGTATAGGATGCCTGTTATAACTATAATTACCTAATAATAAAACTGAACTAACCCTTTGTTAAATTCTAAACTTAATTTTTATACCTTACAGGAGAAGGCTAGGTTCCCCTTAAGAACTACTAATTAGACCTATATAATAAGCTAACAATCTAGCTATAAGAAAAGATCGCTGTAACCTTAGATAACCTACCAACCTATAAAAGACTTGTAGCTTATTACCTATTATTAAACTTAAAACTAAAGCGGATTAACGCCTACCCTAATTAGTAGAAGCGACTCTATAACAATTGGAACTCGCTAGCTATACCTATAAAAGCTAGAGTAGGAAGATAAGTTATAACTGCTCTTATACTAAAGGCGGTTATAACTATGTATTAGCTAGCCTCGCCTAACTAGCTACGTACTACGCTATTAACTAGTATTCGCTATAATACTCTAATTAACCCTACCTTAGCTACATGCTTTAACTATAATAAAAAAGGTTACTTTACCTTATTCTGCCCGGAGCTAAAGAATATAGGTAATATTAAGGAGATAGAGGAAGGAGAAATATCTAATAAGTTGGGAAAAGAAGAACCCTAGGGAAAGACTCCCCCCTAGGGTACCCTATTAATCTTAAAGAGATTAATCTTAGTTAGTTAATAGGTGGAAAGTATTTTATAGTTCTATATATAGTATCTTAAAATAGATATAGAGTTAATATAACCGCCCTTATTAATACTAAAGTAAATAGCTTCGCCTTTATAAATACTGCCTATATAAATAATATTGCTAAGTTTTTAAGTGCAAAAGCTATCTAACTAGAGAAGCCTATTTAGGTAAAGGGCTATAACGGCTAAGCTGGTTAGCCTATTACCTATGTCTTAAAGTTATATATCGCTCTTAATGGATAACGCTAATACGGTATCCCCTTTTATATCCTAAACCTAGGGTTCTATAATATAATCCTTAGACGAAAATAGATGTCCTATTTTAATATTTAGTTAAATATATAAAAAAAACGGTTTGTTTAGCTAGAGGATAGACTAAGGTTACCCTCCTTTATTAGGGAGATTTAAACCAACCGTAAGATACTAGCTGTAAGGGCTAATCTTACCTACTAGTAGGATGTCTGGGCCTATAACCTAGCCTTTGTTTAAGAGGACACCCGCTATAAAGCTGGAAAGAACTTTGTACTAATAAAGATACTTTCCTAAAGCGCTATATTTAAAGAGGACTCTATGTATAAAAGCGGGATAGATAATAATATAGATAACGTCTAAATTATATAGATTTAACCGTTATAGAAAAGAACGTATTAATAGGATATAAGGGATAACCTCTAAAAGATATAATAGGAGCTAAAAGGAGTAATAATAACGCTAGTACCCTAGAAGTCCCTAAAGTTATATACGCCCCTATTATTAGTTAACCCCCCTACTATAGATATTGCCGTAATTAGTGCTATAGCGTTCCACTTTAATATATACCGGAAGGATAATAAGGTTTTTATAATAAGCCTATATAAGATTAACTAAATTATTAATAATAGAGAGGAAAGGCTAGATAAGGAAATTGATAAAAAACTAGTTAAACGCCTTTTTTTTACTATTTATATAGGCTATAAGGATGCATTCTTAAAGGCGGCCTTAGATAAGTTACTCCCCTACTAAACATACGATTATAAGATTTAATTAAAGGCCAATAACTTACTAGGCTATAGCCCCCTTTACTATTAATTAACGGATAAGCTAAAAGTAATAAAGTAGTACTTGATTAATAACCTAGATAAAGGGTTTATTAAGCTAAGTTAAGCCCCTTTTACTTCCCCTATCTTGTTTATAAAAAAGCCTAATAGAGGCCTTTATTTTTATATTAACTATTAAAAGCTAAACGCTATTACTTAAAAGGACCGGTATTCTGTTCCTTTAATTAACGAAACCCTTATATGTCTAAGTTAGGTAAAGATCTTTACTAAACTTAATATCCGCTAAGCTTTCTACTAAATTAGGATAGACCCTATATCTAAAGATTTAACAACGTTTTATACCCGCTATAGTTCCTATAAATATAAAGTTCTTCCTTTTAGACTAATAAACGGACTGGCTATGTACTAAAGGTATATAAATAACGTTCTTTTTAATTACCTTGATAAATTCTGTACGGCATACCTAGACGATATTCTTATATACTTAGATGATGAATTTAAGCATTAAGTTTATATTAAGAAGGTTTTAGAGAGACTATGGAATACGGGCTTATAAGTTAATATTAAGAAATGTGAGTTTAGGGTAAAACGTATAAAATACCTTAGGTTTATTATAACTATGGAAGGAATTAAGGTTAACCCTAAGAAGGTAGAGGTAATCTATAACTAGAAGCCCCTTTATATAGTAAAAGGAATCTAGTCCTTCCTTAGTTTTTATAATTTCTACTATTGGTTTATCCGTAACTACGGAATTATAGTAAAACCTCTTATACGACTAACTAGGAAGGATACGCCTTTTATCTTTAATAATAGCTATATAGAGGCCTTTAAAGAGGTAAAGAATTGGCTTATCTCTTCCCTAATTCTTTATTATTATAACCTGGACCTTAAATTAATGCTAGAAATAGACGCCTCTAATAGGGTTATAGCGGGAATCCTATTATAGTTATATCTAGACGGTGAATAGTACCCTATAGCTTTCTTCTTAAAGATAATAGACCCGGTTAAGTATAACTATAAAGTATATAATAAAGAAATACTAGCTATTATTTAATTATTTTCCTAATAGTATATAGAGCTTAAAGGTACGAACTCCTAGATTAAGATATATATAGATTATAAAGCCCTAAAGTACTTTATAACTATAAAGTAGCTTATAGGGCGATAAGCCTAGTAGGCTAAAATACTTTCTTAATTCTTTTTTATAATTATATATTGTTTTAGTAAGTAAAACTTTAAGGCTAATATTTTAACCTAAAGAGAATAAGATATAGGACCCTAGGATAAGCTAAAGACCTAATATTAAACGCGTGTTCTCCTCTATTTAGAACAGCTTAACCTGTGGATCCTTAAGGAGCTAAACTCCTAGTAAAACGAGCTAGTATTAATAGAGGAGTTCTTAGATAAGCTAATAGGGCTAATTAACCGCCTTTTAACTGTAAACTGCACGGCTGACGCCCTAAGGGCCCTTTATAAATAAGCCGCGAAAGGAGACCCCGATTTTAAGATAGAGGAAGAATTGCTCCTATACTAGGAGTAGCTTATAGTCCCTAATATTAATAATTTATGGACCAAACTAATCCGTAAAGCTTATTACTAAGTCTCTATAGTATACCCTAGTAAGAATAAGACCCGTAAAATTATTAACTACCGCTACTATTAGCTAAGAATAGTTATAGATATTAATTAATATATATAGAACTGTGAAAACTATTAGAGAGCTATAATTCCATAAAATAAGACCCTAGGACTACTTAAGCCACTTCTAATACTAGAGCGCCCTTAGTAGTATATCTTTATAGACTTTTATAAACTACCTAGGGACCGTAACGGATATAATATGGTTATAGTTATAGTTAACCGCTTTAGTAAACGCCCGTTTTTAATTCTATATTATAAGAACATTAATGCTAAAGAGGTAGCTTAGCTATATATCTATTACGTCTACTAAATCTACGGACTATTAGATACTATTATATCTGATTATAGGCTATAGTTTATATCGGCCTTTTAGAATAAGTTTACCTAGATTTTAGGTATTAAGCTAAAGCTTTCTACGGCTTATTACCCCTAGACAGACAGTTAGACAGAGATTGTAAATTAGTACCTAGACTAGAGGCTTAGGCCCTTTATTAATTATTTTTAGGATAACTAGTCTAAACTACTACCCTTAATAGACTACGCGCAAGCAACCCTACCCTATGACTCTATAGGGTTTGCCCTAATTTAGCTAAAATAGGATACTTACCCCGCATAAGCTTTAACTAAAAAAGGCTAAAAAAACCCTAGACTGTATAAGAGAAGCTATCCTATATTAAGGCCTAATAGTACGCCAAACGATTAGAGGAAGCTTAGATAGTAGCCCATAAGAACTTAAAAAAAGCTTAAAGGTTAATAGAATAGTAGGTAAATAAATACCGTTAAGAGCCTGATTTTGCCCCTAGCGATATAGTTTAGGTTATAATAAGGAATTAGAGGACTAAATGACCTAGCTATAAGCTAGACTACTAGATAGTAGAACCGTATAAGGTTCTTAAGAAGATAGGTAACTTATATAAGATAAAGCTCCCAGACTTAATTAGGGTTTACCCTATTTTCTTGCTAGATAAGTTATGGAAAGCTATAAACGACCTATTACCTAGACAAAAGAATAAGCCTCCCTTACTAGTTTAAGTAAACGGTAATAATAAATAGGAGGTTAACGAAATACTGGCCTATAAGATAGTATAGGGAGCGCTAAAATACTGTGTTTAATAGAAGGGCTATAATCCTAACCTAACCTAGTACCCTATATAGAACTTTATAGGCTACCCCTAAAAGCTTAAAGAATTCTATAACTAATACCCTAATACGCCTGGACCCCCGAAGTACCTAGACGAATGGATAAAATGCTAGTATAATAAAGATAATAAGTTACCGGAAGAATATAGGGATAAAAACGCCCTAAAGCCCTAATATAGCTATCTGCTAAATTCTGCTATATTCTGCCGTTTTCTGCTAGTACTATAAAATTTTAGATATCTAGGAACTTTAACTGCTGGTTAAAGTTATTTAATTAGTTAGATCTGTGCTAAGACTTTTAGCGGCTACTCTTTCTAGCCTAGTGCTTCCACTTAGCCTATAATCGCCCTTTATACTTAGTTAGGACGGACTTATATCCCCTTTATCTCCTTATCTTATATTTTTATAATCCTATGTTTATAAGCCTAGTGTAACCCTATTTTTTCTAACTAAGCCTAAGGGCAGGCTTTCTTTTAAAGAGGGGGGTGATGTAACGGCGCTATCGCACGTTACCTGCCAAATTTTGCCATATTCTGCTGACCTGCGATTGGCCCGCCCAAAGCTAGCGCCTTAGCGGCTCACCCTATATATTTGTTTACATCGGTCCTAGCGACCCCTTTTCCTTCTCTTTAGCTTAGTATCTTCGTAATATAGCATTTGTTTAAGCTTCGGTTTAGAGGCATTTGTTTAAGCCGTGATATATTAGGGCCTTAAGACTAAATACTATCTCCTGAGATAAACACGCGGAATGTGAGCCCTAAACCTATAGTAGCTGTCTACCTTAAACCAACTACTATACTAAAACGATCTGAATAACTACTAGATTCCCTAGTATTTATTAGTAAATAATAAGAACTCTAATTATTCCTAAGCCAGCTTAAAAATAAGCTAACTGGTAATGCTAACTATTACCTAACTAAAGCTAACTAACTCTATTACGCCCTAAGTTAACTAGGAGGAGAGGCAGCTAACCTTATTAAACCTTTTTAGCCAACCTCAGTATAAAGCCTAGTTGTACTTCTTAAAGCCTTATACGGTAACCTAAACCGCTAAGCTACTACCTAGAGAAAGATAAACTACATAGCTTAAGGAACGAAAAGTTTCCTAGTATACTTCTCTAAATTTAACCGTTATGTAAGGGAAATAGGCTGGAACAACTCCGCACTAATTAATAGCCTTGTTAAATCTCTAAGCCCTAAACTAAAAACCTCCCTAATAGGCGTAGACCTACTAGGAGCCTTTAACGCCTGCGTAAATGTTATTAACAAACGGTATAATGATATACTACGCCTAATACCGAAATATACTCCTTAATATAATACGATAGCCCCGCGAATGTCTATTAAGTCATCTTAGCCTAAGCACCTAGACGCTATAGATATTGATACTAAAACCCTAGAGTATACCCTACTAGGGTCCCCTAAATAAGAAAGACGCATTAAGCTAGGCCTTTACTTTAAGTGCGGAAGTAAGGACTATATCTTAAAATACTGTCTTATCCCCTTACCTACGCCCTAAAACGATTTATAAACGGCTAATACTAGTAACCGTTTACTGTATCGATCTTCCGGTTACCGCCCCTAATATTTACCTGGTTCTAGCCCCGTATTTAGTAAGTACTACTTATAAGGGCGAAGCTATAACTAACATTCTATAGGAACCCCTTCCCGCTCGCCACTAAAAGGTATATCTTAAAGTTAAGTCGCTCTTTAGGACGGCTCTACCTTAGGGTCTCGTTGAATGCTTTAGATGTTACAAACTCTAACTCTTAGGATTGTAGTATAACCGTTAACTGTTGTCTTTAGCAAAATAATTAATAGGCTAATGCTTAAGTCCTAATTGATATAGGAGCTAGTGATATAGAATTTATTAATAAGATCTTTATATAAAATAATGGTTTTACCCTAACCCCTTTTAACCGGCATATTAACATATTTGGATTTAATAGTAAACGCACGGTCTTAGGCTAAATTACCTATGTAGTATACCTAAGACTCTAATACCTAAACCACAAAGAACTAATTAAGCTTTTTGTTACTACCTTAGGTTACTTAGTAATTCTTAAATAACCCTAGATAAAGCTATATAAGGTGACTATTAATTAAGACAACCTTAAACTTCTATTTACCGCCTCCCGTTATAAGCGGAAGTGCCTTATAACGTACTGTCCTAACCCTAAACTAAAATCTAGGAAATCTACTAAAATCTATTAGCCTAAGATTTCTACTAATGTCCACCCTACGCCTAAATAATCTACTAGATTCTACCAACTTAGGAATTCTACCGAATTCTACTAACGTAAGATTTCCACCGATACCTATTAAGGATCTAAAAATTCTACCGAACCCCATGAATAGACCCTAAGCTAAGCAGAAGCTTAAGCTTAATACACAAAAATACTAGAAGGACTAGTATTCTATTATAAAAAGGATTCTTAAAGAACCTAAACCTAAATTTAATACTCACTCTGTACCTAATACCGAACCTAAACCTAAGTAAGAAACTACGAGCAATCTAAGTAAGCTTGGCACCCTGGATATCCGCATGATTAGAGCTACCCTATTAGCACAACTTGCTAAGAAACCCGAGCATACGATCTTCGCTGTTACGATAGCTAATATTAAGAAGGCCTTGGCACTAAAGAAGCACACTAACCCTGCCACGAAGGTACTAATAGAGTATTATTATCGCCTAGATGCGTTCTTATAAAAGGAAGCCGATAAGCTACTAGAATACCAATTATATGACTATAAGATTATACTTAAAGAAGGAAAGTAGCCCGGATTTGGACCCTTATACGGAATGTTTTAAAATAAACTCTAAGTACTATAAAAGTATTTAGACGAGAACCTAAGTAAAGGATTTATTAGAGCAAGCTTATCGTCTATAGCCGTATTAGTAATCTTTATTAAGAAACCTAGTAGCGGTTTGCGCTTCTATGTAGACTACTAAGCTCTTAACGCCGTTACTGTTAAGAACTAATATCCGATCCTGTTAATATAAGAAACGCTAAACCGACTAAGTAAGGCTTATTACTACATAAAGCTCAATATTATCTCTGCATTTAACCGTCTCCGTATTATAAAAGGAGACAAATAGCTTACTGCATTTCGTACCCGATATGGACTATTTAAATACTTAGTAATACCCTTTAGCCTCACAAACGCTCCGAGCTCGTTTTAACATTATATAAACGACACCCTACGCCCCTACCTAGACATCTTCTGCACTGCTTATATCGACGACATCCTAATATATAGTAATAACCTGACCGAATATCGGAAGCACGTTAACCTTATCCTATAAGCCCTGTACGGAGCTAGTCTATAATTAGATGTAGATAAATACGAGTTTTATAAAACGGAAGTTCTATACCTTAGACTCCTTATTTCTATAAACGGTATATAAATGGACCTAAAGAAGGTTAAAGTAATTATAAACTAGTAAGAACCCGAGAACGTTAAGGACGTAAGAGCCTTTATAGGATTTGCTAATTTCTACTAACGGTTTATTAATAACTTCTCCGCCCTGGTTTTACCCCTTATCTTTAACCTAAAAGGATAAAGTTTTTATCTTTGGTAAGGAATATAAGAAGGCCTTTGCCTACCTAAAGATTATATTTACTACTGCGCCTATACTTTAACACTTTAACCTAAACCAAATAAGTATTATAGAAGCCGACTTATTTAACTATATTACTAGAGGCATCCTGTCTCAATATAACGAGGATGGAGTATTATACCCTATAGCATATTTCTTAAAATAACTAAGTCTAGCTAAATATAACTACGAGATCTATAATAAGGAATTATTAGCTATTATTAGATATTTTAAGCAATGGCGACCTAAACTAGAAGGCGCTAAATTTCTAATTAAGGTCTTTAGCGACTATAAGAACCTATAGTACTTTACGACCATAAAATAGCTAAGTTATTATTAGGCCCGCTGGTTAGAATATCTATCTTATTTCTAATTTTCAATTATGTACTACTCGGGTGTTTAAGGTTAAAAGCCTAACGCCCCAACCTAACACTCGCAAGACGCGCCAGCCCTAGAAGAAGCGCGCTCTTACTAAAATTAGACCCTGCTTTGCCCTAAACTATTTAACCCTCCTACTAGAGACCTTACGGTATACGTCCTTAAAATAACCAATTAATTAATTAAATAGATTATAGTTAATAAATACCTAAATAACGAGTTTATTTAAGAGACGCTTAAGCTAATATATAATAGCATTAGACGCTTTAAGAAGATTTCTCTAAGTAAATGCAAAACCTATAAAAACCGCTTATATTACCGGAACTGCCTAGTTATACCTAACTATAATAAACTTAAGCTTAAGCTCCTTAAATATATATATAATCTACTAGTAGCTAGCCACCTAGGCTAAGGAAAAACCCTAGAACTGCTCTAATAAGAATACTATTAGCTGAATATGCACAATACGACATAAAGGTACGTCTTTAGCTGCCATATCTGCCGACAAGCTAAAGCTTTGTATAAGATATATAATGGCCTCCTAAAGCTACTATAACGGAACCTTGTAGCAAGAACTACGATAAGCTTATTATTGGGCTAGGTATATAGGAAATGCAAGTACAAAAGTCAACAACGTAATAATAACTGGTGGAGTAGTTGCCTAACAGATTAACTCTAATTATATTCTAAGAATTACTACAAGGAAGGAACTATCTAGGTAGGGACTAAGGGTCCTTAAATACATAACCGTACTCCTATAAAATCCTTCTTATATATAATATACGTCTTATCTATATTAAACGTGACGTCCCTTACGTTTAACGCAGCCAATACGTTTAACCATTATATGACTTACTTACCATTCCTTATTATATAGTTCTACTGGCTCTATTCTAGACCGTGCCTAAATTAACTAACTAGCTTCTTCTAACTCCTCTCTAAGTAGTTATAATATTATACTTAAAGCGTCTATAACACTATCTCCCTCCTTTCTATCTTTGTCCTTAAAGATACCTAGCATCTTTAGGTTATTTACTAGAGGTATAATATCCGTCTAATTAATTTGGTTAATATTATTGCTTATTATACCTAAAGCAATTTCTTCTCTTTTTTAGGTTAAGCGTCGCCTTTGTACCGTTTCTTTAATACTATTACTAGGTAAAGTAATAGCAATACCTTGCTCTCGTTATGCGAAAGAGGGGTTAAGTTATATTATAATCGCGAGTCCCTCTAGTTGCTAACCTTCCTCTTATTCTAAATACACCCGCGCTAATATACGTTTATTATATAACGTTTATTCTACGTCTAATATTAAGTATATATATCCTATTACTCTTAATAGTCTTTAAGTTCCCTAAGTAATTTATTATAGGGTCTTATATTTAATCTACCGCTGCGAAACTTAATGGTAAATTGGCCTTTGCGCTGCTTAAGGTTTAGCGTGCCTTAGAAGAGTCCGCACGTATCCTTAAAGCTTAGCGTCTAGCTTATACTCATCTTTAGCGTTTAAAATGTGTCTATAAAAAAGTTTGTTTAAAGGAGTAAAAGCTTATTTAATAAGGTCTATAGGAACTAGGCGATAAAAGAACGGATTCTCTTTTAATAAAGAAGGAAATAGATCTAAGTAATTCGGCAACTACTCTTCTTAGGTCCCCCTTAGGTGACTTATTCTTTAGCGATCCTTTTTTATTAATACTGCCTAACCTAATCTCTTCCGATACTCCTGTACCTTTCCTATAGCGTTCTTTAAATTCTCTAGTAGCTCCTAGGTAGTCTTAGTGTAGCCTATCCACTTAACCTCATACTATATTTCGTTGTTAATATCCTTATAATTAACAATCTTTAAAACTTACTATTTGTCTTCTTTTTATCCTCTATACGTGTCTGCTTTATAAACCAGTGGCTTAACATTCCCATATACTGGCTCTAGCATTGCGATATACTATATAGGGTAAATCTTTATTTTAGCTAGTAGGTTTAACTTAAACGTAACCAGTAAAATCCTCTATATAATTTTAAAAGGTCCTAGTCTAACATAGTCTAACTTCTTACTTAGTTATCAACTCTTAAAATTTTTGTGTAGTAGCTATACTTTATCTCCCTCCTTAAGATCTAGTCCCTTAGATCTCTTAGCATTATAGTACTTTTTTATTCTCTCTTATACTTTCTTTACTAATTCTATAAGGTTTGCATAAAGATTTATCAAATCCTTTATTCTTTCTTTAGCTATACTACTCATTTTCTTTACTTACTATAGTAATAACGATATCCTTAGCTCGTACCCATAATTTACCTTAAATAGTAATATGCCTATCCCTTCTTAAGGTGTTGCATTATATACAAACTATATAACTAGTAATAGCGATACCCAATTATTCTATACATAATTAATATAATGCCTTAGATACTATTCTAGTGTCTAGTTTAATCTTTCTATTTAACCGTCTATCTGCGGATAATATACGGTAGAAGTTGCTACTTAAACTCCTTACTCCGCTAAGAACACTTCCTAAAATACTGCTATAAATCTTAGATCTCTATCCGATATAACCTTACTTAGTGCTCTATATCTTACAAATACTTCTTTAACATAGATTCTAGCGACATCTTCCACTAAGATTTCTTCTATATATACTATAAAGTATCCCCACTTCGTAAGCTTATCTACTATTACTAAGATTACGTTATAATCTTATCCGGTAATAGGATCTCTTAATTTTAGCAACTTAATAATAAAGTCCTATAATATAACCTTCTATAGTCTCTCTAGTATTTTAACAGGTTATAGCCCTCTATATAGCTTATGCCTTATCAATTTATTCCTTTAGTAATCTAAATACTCTTTAGTAACCTTCCTAGCTATCCTTTAAATTCCGTTAATAATATACTCCTCCTAGAGTCTTAACACTAAGCCCATAGCTCCATTGTATCCTTAAGTTAATCCCTTATAAAAGTCTTCTATAAACTGCTCTACTATACTTCTTAGGATATACTTTACTTCTTAATTTTTATATATATCTATCTATAGATCTTCTAGCTATACTTCTAAAATTCTTTACGCCTAAAAGCTTTCTAGTATCTCATAGACTTTCTCTAGTTTATTATCTTCTTAAGTTGCTATAATTTTCAAATAATTATACCTAATTAATCCGTCTATATCTTTTCGCAATAAAGCCCCTAATAGCTTTTCCTTATTTTATAATTTAGCTTTACGGCTTAGAGCATCTGCCCGCGTATTATCTATACCTTTAGTATACTAAATCTCAAAATAGTATTCCGTAAGCATCTCTACCCATCTAACCTATCTTTAGTTAAGTTCCTTCATTATTAGAAATCCTATTAGGTTCTTATAATCCATCTTAACTATAAATAGTTTCTCTATACCTTATAAGAATACTCTCTATTCCTTTAATACTACAACTATACCTAACAACTCCTTATTATAGATATTATAGTTTAACTCCAGTAGTATTATCTTTCAACTATAGTATGCCACTAGGTGCCATCCATCTTAATACCTTTATATAAAGCATGCCCCTAGTATATAGTCTAATATATCTATTTCTATAACCATCTCTAGTCCTAGTTAATAGATCTTAAGAACTAGCTCCTAGGTAAACAACTCTTTAACTTTCTTAAAGAGTTCTCTTTACTCTTCCCCCTATGCCTATAGTTCTTCTTTCTTTATTAACCGCGTAAATGGCTTAATATCCTTTAACTACTGCGCTATAAACCTTCTGCAGTAATTATAAAACCCTAAAAACAATCTTAATTATATAACGTTCTCTAGTTCCTACCAATTCACTATAGCCTTAATCTTCTTTAGATCTATACTAAGTTGGCCTAGTTTAATAATAAATCTAACAAAATCAGTCTTCCTAGTAAAGAACTCACATTTCTTAATTACTACTAGCATCTATTCTTTTTATAGTCTCTTTAAGACCCATTTAACATATTCCCCATATTCTTCCTTAGTTATTAAGTAGATAATAATATTGTTAAGATATACCATAACAAATTTATCTAAGTATTCTCCTAACACATTATTAATACGCTTTTAGAACGTTACTAGTACATTTATAAGCCCAAATTATATAACTAATAGTTTATATAGTCCTTCCTTTAACCTAAAGGCTGCCTTTTATTTATTACCTTCCTTAATCCTAATCTAATAGTACGCCCATCTTAGATCTATCTTCGTAAAGATTTGCGCATTACCTATCCTATCTTAAATTTCGCTAATTAAGGGTAAAGGATACCTATCCTTCCTAGTAATGCTATTTAACTATCTATAGTCGATATATAGCCTTAGTTTACCATTTTTCTTTAGTATAAATAGTACTGGATAACCCGCTAATAACTGCAATAGTCTAATATATCCCTTTTATAGATTTTCCTGGACAAACTCTTTTAACGCTTTACCTTCTTCTTCAGTAAGCTTATAGATTAAAAAGAACCTTAAACTTATTCCTAGTTCTAACTCTATTTTATAGTCCTATACTACATATTTTAATAGCTTCTTACTTTCCAGTAACTATAGTTTTTTACCGTACTTATGGTATCTCTTTAGTATATAACTTAGTCCTTTTTCTATTTCTTTATAAGTTACTCCTACTTAGTACCATACTAACTTAGCTTATTATTATATCTTACGGCATTAAGTATCTCTAATATCGACTTAACCTATAATCTAATTAATCCTTAGATTATATTTCTATAACTAAGGTATACCTAATACTGCCTTGTCCCGTCCTAATAGTAGGATATTAAAAGATATCTTAATTTATCTTCCTTTAATAGTTATCTAAATAGGTCCTATTTTAAGATTAATAATCCCTCCTCCATAGGTTATTAGATCTCCTAAAATCATAACTAATAGGTAAGGTTGCTCCTTTTATCTATAAGGTAGTCCTATTCTCTTAACTACTACTAGTAAGATATAGTTTCATATTACTCTACTATTTATTAGCGCTTCAAACTGCTAATCTTGCCAATTAACTTATAAATTCAGGTATTATCCTTAAATTCCTTTAAGGGTCTAAGGCTCTACCACTAGCTCCCTCTAGTCCCGTAGGCCTCTACTTTTCCTAACTATTAGCTGCTTAATCCTAGTGCACTTAGCTTGCTCTTTAGCTAATGCCTAGTTCACTTTTTATCTTTAATATACCATAGACACGTGTTTTCTAGGCATTCCCACTACTATCGTCTATCTAAGTATTCTTCCATAAGAAATCTTCCTAGTTAAAGTACTAAACTTCCTTCCTCTTAGACCTCTACTAGATGCCATTTATACATATATTTAGCATTCCTATACTATTACTTATCCGTCATCTAATATATCCTTATAGGGTATTTCCAATTCTTTTCCTTTAGATTTTTATATATTTTATATATATTATCCACGCACACAATCCATAATAACGTATAGTATGCTAGGTGCTTTAGGTTAACTCTTAGCTTATCTTTATCCCTAAGTTTAAACCTTTATTATACTAATCTAAATATTATAACTTTATTCGCAGGTACTAAGATACGCCTCTTACTTCTCTAGTCCTCTAAACGTTCCTCTAGATCCTTTAATATTATAATTAAAGCTCCTTTAATATATGTTATAGCCTTCTCTATAATCGGGTGGTTCTAAATAACTTTTTTATCTAACCACATATAGAAATCTTCCCACTTATTATTATGCCTTTACCTATACCACTTTTAGTATAGCTACTAGAGTGTATACGGTCTATCCATAAGGAAGTATCTTCTTATTACTGCATTATAATAGCCCTTTATATATTATTCCTTAAACCTAATTAGAATCCCTAAATCCTTTTTATCTTTTAGTTTAGTAAGCTATTTAGCTCTTAGTATGCCTACTCTCGGCCTATTAGTAATTCTTTATACTAGTGCTCTGTCCTTCATACATCCTAATATGCTAGATCTCTTATCTAGTTTCTATTCTTACTATATAATAATTCTTTATCTAAACTCTTCTATGGTTTCTTTTAGTTTATGCCTTACGCTCTAATCCTTAAAGTTGTCTTACTTCTTAATCCTAGTATCAACTTTTCAATCTTTAGTCTAAACACTTCGTTTAACTAGTAAATCCTCTAGGTTTATATATTCGTCTCCTAGTCTAATTACTATTTATACCATAGATTCTCTAATCTATAAAGAAGCTCCTTACCTCTTATCTGTGGGTGTCCTAATTCGTACTCCAAATTCTTAACCCCTTAGGTTCTTTAATCCCAAGCTCACTTCTAACTTAAGCTTAGCTCTAACCTTAGTCCAACTAGGCTTACTTAGTGTTCTTATCTTATCTTAAGAGTCTTAAGTCTCACTTATCTCGTCTTAAGAATCTTATACCTATGGGAACTTCTATCCCAAGCTTATTTGTATGTTTTTAAACTAAGCTACTGCTCTGCTCTATTAGTTATCGTCCATTATAGGTCCTTAAGCTTGCCTTATCTCGTTTTAAGAATCTTGGTTATCTCTTATCTTATCTTAAAAATCTTAAGCCTTTAGCCTTTTGCCTTTATCAAGTACTAAAGTGGTTCGCTATCCTACTTCTCTTACGTCTTATAAAGCGATAGACATCGTATCTAGTAGGGTTTTAATCCCTACTAATATTCCCTATTTTATAGTGGAATTATCCTCTACCTTTAGTATAACATCTCTAAGGTCTACTTGCTCCTAGTAAGCGGCCCTTATTACCTTATCGTCACGGAATATTTCGCCTAGATTAAATTCATCGTCCTTAATATCCAATCTGCGAACTAGTTTATTAGTTCCTCTATATCCTACAGGTGCTAGCTCTTATAGCTAATAGCTTACGCCGTACTTAGCGTCCTTATAAATTTAGTATACGTTGTTATAACAAAACGCAAAACTTTTAATTAAACATTCTTTTGTTCCTTGCAGCATATTATTATCCCTTTATACGTATATATCGTCTACTAGTCTCATACCCTTTATTACGTAGTAACTCTACCCACTTTTATAGTCTCTAACGTAATAACCCTATTTTCCGCAATTTATGTAAGCTCCTTCTTTAAACCATTTCTCTTGCTATAGAGTCCGCCTAAATATCTTCTGCTATTAAGATTCCTAATTCGGCCTCTACTCCTTAAACCTTTAATTACTTAATCCTTATCCTTTAGGTTTCTATAGTTTGCTCCATCTCTTATAGGCTTCTTTAGTACCACTTAGGTCCATTAGCTCTGCGCTATACCATAATTTCTAACTTAGCTTTTATTGTTGCGTACTCTGCGCCTTATATAACTATAGAACTCTGTCCTAGCCTCTCTTAGCCTATTCCCTTTAGTAGATCTAATTGTTAATCTTAATTACTTAATCTATTAGTTCCCTTAGGGTATCCACATCTTCTATCAGGATAATTACGTCCTAGACTTTAGCCTTAAGTCCCTATTTATACTATGCCATAAGCGCCCTATTATTCTACTCTACTTATATTACTAGTATCTAGAACTATATTGTATACTTAATTGCTAAAGTTCGTTGCACGAGGTTCTAGAGTTTTTTTTCCGCTATAGTTGTTTCTTCTAGGTCTCTAAACATCTGCGTAAGTCGTTCTATAAATCCTTCCTAACTTAAGAACATAAATTGCATATCTTAGTTAGTGGTCGTCATTCCGTTTGCCTATATCTCCGTAAGGTAAGGTTTAAACTACTTAAGTGCTTTTCTTAATAAGAATAGTCCTGCGTAGGCTATCCGATCTATAGGTATAGGTAACTTTACTCCCTTCTATAAGACCTTAAAGTGCATCTATATAAGGAATCCTTTAAGCTTTAACCTCTCTCCTATAAATCTCTTAATTAATAGTAGCTTGATCTTTACTACTCCTATCCTATTAAGTCTTTTTTTTAACACTATATTGTTAGCTATTAGCTAGTTAACTATTTCCTATAGCTGTCCGACCGTTATAGGTTGCTATAAGTCAGTATCTACTATACTGGTATCACCTCCTGTCCCTAAAGTAGTTGCTGCCGTTAATAGCATTATAGTAGCTGCTTTTAGTGGCATATTATTTAACTTCTTATATTAATACCATAACTAGGTAGTAATTGTATAACGAAACCTTATAGCAAGAACTACAATGGGCTCGTTATTGGGCTAGGTATATAGGAAATGCAAGTATAAAAGTCAACAACGTAATAACAACTGGTGGAGTGGTTGCCTAACAGATTAACTCTAATTATATTCTAAGAATCACTATAAGGAAGGAACTATCTAGGTAGGGACTAAGGGTCCTTAAATACATAACCGTACTCCTATAAAATCCTTCTTATACGTAATATACGTCTTATCTATATTAAATGTGACATCCCTTACGTTTAACGCAGCCAATACGTTTAACCATCATATAACTCGCTTACTATTCCTCGTCATATGGTTCTACCGGCTCCATTCTAGACCGTGCCTAAATTAACCAACTAGCTTCTTCCGACTCCTCTCCAAGTAGTCGTAACATCGTACTTAAAGCGTCCGTAACAGCTACTGCCTATTCTAGACCGAAGATAGAAGAATATCTTAATTAACTTTATTATTGACCTCCCCGTAAGTAAAGGCTGTATAAATATTATAGTAGTTATAGACCGACTATCTAAGATAAGGTACTTAATCGCCTGCCCTAATATATTAACGCCTACTATTGCCTAACTATTCCTGGATTACGTATAGAAACTCTATAGACTTCCTAAAACGATTATCTCCAATAGAGGCAGCTAGTTTATCTTTATATTTTAGAAAGAATTAACTACCCAACTCTATATTAAAGCATTACTATCTACTATATATTACCTGGAAATAGACGGTTAAATAGAATGTATAAACGCTATAATGGAATAGTATATCTAGATATACACGTTATATCTATAAGATAACTAAATTAACTGGCTTATATTTGCCGAGTTTACTATAAATAATTCCGTCTTGGAAACTATAAAGGTCTCCCTATTCTTAGCCAATTACGGCTAGCACCTACGAATAGGTTTTAAACCTTTTAGTAATATTCCTTGCCCCGCTTATTACGCCTTATAAGTCGCAGAAGTAAATAAATTTATAGAGAAGATGGAGGAACTATAACGGTTTCTTACTAATAAAATAATATGGGCCTAATCTGTCTATAAAGCCGCAGCGAATAAGAAATAAACCCTTACACCAGCCTATTAAATTAGTAACTTTGTCTAGCTAGATATAAGAAACCTAAATATAAAACAACCTGCTAAGAAACTTAATTAGAAGAACGCTGGCCCTTATAAGATTAAGAAGGTTATTTCCTCTTACGCCTACTAACTAAGGCTCTCTAATACGGTTAAAATCCACCCCGTATTCTATACGTTAGCCCTCTACCCTACTACCCCCGTATTAGACTCCCTGCCTAAATAGATATAAGACCCTCCCTTACTAGTTAAAGTAAATAGTAAGAACGAGTACTTTATTAAAAGAATTAATAATATTAAGTACGATAAACGGAAACGCTAGTATATATACCTTACAAAATGGAAAGGCTTTATTAAGCCCTTATAGGAACCTGTTAACTCTATAGGACTTATATAAGCCGCAGAAGACTTTTATAAACTCTACCTAGAACTACTATAGCCCCACCTTACAGAAGCTCGAGTTTAAAAGGGGGGTACTGTTACGGGATACCCCCGTAACACCTTATACACGTTTACCTATTTCTACTAACTTAGCAATTAGAGACTAACCGTAAAATAGCAATCTAATAGCAATCTAATAGCAATCTAACGGCAATCTACGGCATTCTGCTATATTTTACTAAGTTTTACTAAATTCTGCTAAGTTCTGCCAGGACTACGACCTAAACCCTATTCTATCCTATGCATGTGTTAACTAAGTAACTAAGTTAACGATATATGCCCTTTCTTCCCGTTTTCCTACCTTCTTTCCTTATGTAACGTCTTGACTTTTTATACAGTTTATATATATAGCTTAATAATATCTACCTTGCTATATATTATCGCCGCTTATACTTACTCCGTAATAGCTATAAAGATAATACTAATACCTATAGGGATAAGAGCGTATTATTCTATAAAGGCGATATGGTTATAGTTAGCTTAGAAAATATAAAGATAAATAAACCTAAGAAGAAATGGGACAATAAATAGGACGGCCTATACCCTATACTCGCAGTATACTAAGGGGTAGTTATAGTAGACCTCCTAGACCATATCTAAGTAAATAAATCCTTTTATATATCTAAGGTCCGCCTCTAGGCTGTTAAAGAGATCCCTAGTTAAGCAAATATTAATACTATAGAGCGCCGTAATATATAAGGATAAGTAGTAGAGAGAGATAATAACGGCAATATAGAAGATAAATAGAAGTTTAAGAAAATCCTTAATATATATAACAAAGACCCCTAGGGCCTAACTTATAAGATTAAATGGAAATATTATAAGGATATAACCTAGTAGCTAAAGAAAGACCTAAAGGGTTGCAAATAAGCTATATAGCGCTTTTATAAGCAATACCCTAAGAAGCTAGGACCCCCAGACTAGGTATAAGATAAAAAAAAGTTATACTAAGGTTACGGCCAACCACCGTATTAAAATTTGTGGTAGTTAAGATATTATAGAACTTTAACCAGCGGTTAAAGTTGTCTAATTAGCTAAATTCTTACTAAAAAACGCCATACGGATTAATTTGGGTAATAGTATAGAGTTCTACCGACCTTACTTACTAAACTAACTAATTAGGATTTTCCATACCCGGTATGGAAAATCGCTATTAGCTTAGTTAAGGGCGGTAAGCGGAACTAATATCTTCGCGGTAAAAAATAAGCAACCCTATACGCTGCTTATTTTTAAATTATCTATTCAGTTTAGGGACTAAACCATCTAAAGAAGAGGAGTACTGTTATGGCACTAACCTAACGCATACTGTTTTATACTATCTCGCACTATTTCCTACTATTAGCTAGCCCACTACTAGCGACTTAGCGGCCGGCCCTACTATTTATATATAATACCCCCTTTCCACCTTCTTCCCCTCTTTATACTATAACGTAGTTATTTAGTCTACTTTATTACAGCACTGTAATAAGATATTACTTAAGCCTATACCTAATTAGAGACGCACCTTTAGCGCTTAATATTAGCATACCTTCTGGAGTAAATTCGCCACTAGTATCCTAAAGATACGATTATAGTTATGCTTAAGCCATTATATAGAATTACAGAGGTAGAAACTTACTAGTGAGCTACCTATAGCAAGTACCATAAAGAGAAGCTTTTAATAACTACTTTTATATTCGATTTCTGCTTCCTTATTATAACTACAGGAACCCTATTTAGAATTATTAGTATATAAACTAATAATATAATTATCTTAGGAGACGACTAATTTTTAGCTCTTAAAGAGGATAAGCTAGTAAAGGTAAATCTTATAGCAAAGCCAAAGGAAAAGCTTAATTTAATAATACTATTACTTTTTAATAAATGCATCCTCTCCCTAAATAAGGATTCTATTACTTTGCGCCAGAAGGGTTAAGGTAAGAAGATTAATATTATTAACGTTAATTCCCTAAAGTAAGGATATGTGGAGTAACGCGCTTATAGAGCTTATATTGCTTCTATCTATTAACCTAAGGCTTTATTTAATCTCTCCGTTACCACCTAATATTAGAAACTAACTAAGGATGACGTTTTTGCCCTAAATAAGCGTCTTTCCTAGCAAATAAACTATCTTAATTGGGGACTACTCTATATGCCTATTAATCTTCCTACCGCCAAGCTCTTTATATTTATTAATAGATTATTTATAAATAATAAAGATTTTAGCTCCTAGCTAGGATATAAGATTATTATTATAAATAAATTTACTAGAGAGAATAACTTTATAATCTACGGCAATCTTATTTATTAGAGCTTAACTAAGAGTAAGCGCGTTACTTAAAGCGTTCTAGTATTAGAGATATATAGAATAGTTAGCGGAGTTAATATAGTAATTGTAATTGGAACTACCCTGAAAATAATTATAGATTAACTTAAATTTCCTACTATCCCTATAATCGCGTGTACTAACTTATACTCCCTCTATAAGTATTTAGTTAAGCTTAGTACTATAAAGAAGAAGCGCCTTATAATTAATATTATAGCACTTTATTAATCCTATAAACGGCGAAAACTCTTTAAGATTTAATAGATTAACGGTTAAGATAACCTAGTAAATATAATAACAAAGGCAAACCCAAATAAGGCTCTAGAAAAGTTTGTTAATACAAATACTCTATATATACAAGTTAAAGGTTAGGTTAAAAGGGAGTAAGAGTATAATATTTTATAGACCCTAATTTTAACTAGCTAATTAGGATTTTCTATACCCGGCATAAAAAATTGCTATTAGCTTGCCTATAACTAGCGCCTTAGCGGCCCTAATACGATATCTACCTATAACTTTAAGTAAGAAAGCACTATATACTAAGAGGCAAATTTTAGGATAGCAAGACTTATATTATAATAGCAATAGTAAGTAAGGAGGATTAATATTTATTACGCTAGTTAAGCAGTATTTATATATAGATGGCAACTATAAAAGAAGAGTTGCTAGTGTTGGGAATGAGGCAAGCGGTCGTCACGTGATGCCGCGGCACTAGCGTGGCGAGGAGTCTTAAGCTCCTCGCCCTTCCTTATTCCAATTAATAAGCTTTTTAACTAACATTACTGTAACCTACTCAAGTAGTCATTATTGGTGAGTCACCCTATGTGACTAACAATTAATCTTATTATTTAAGCCTTTCTATTTATGTTGGGAATAAAGGCAAGTGGTCACCATATAAGGCATATTGCCGTCACGTGTAGCAAGTTGCCGTTACGTGCGGCAAGTTGCCGTCACGTGTCGCCGCGGCACTAGCGTGGCGAGGAGCCTTAAGCTCCTCGCCCTCCCTCATTAATCAAAAAGAACAACAATTATCATACTATCTACGAACCGTAGCTACGTGATATCACCTTGTGTAACCAACAATTTAGTTTAAAAAAGGATAAGAAGCTTATAAACTTATATAATAAAAGGAATAAGGAATAAAACAAAGAAGAAGAGGAGGAAGAAGAAGAAGTTATACAGTAAGTGCTACCGCTAGTTAAAAAAAAGAAAAAGAAGAATAAAGAATTAGAGCTATTATTAGACAAAAGCGTAAAAAAGGTAAAAAAATTTAAAGTGTTATAGGGCCGATAGGAAAGCTTTATAACTATATAATTTATATCTATAGCTTAGCTAACTATATAATATAGTTTATTAAATATACTAGTAAAATAGTTCCTTTTAATAATTATATAAGATGGAATAGCTAGTTTTTTATATTATATATAGCTCTAGAGAATAAAGTAAAGGCTAGGCTTTAACTATATATAAAGCACTATAAGAATAACTTAAAAGATAATATCCTCTTAATAAGTAAATAGATATATCTTTATATAATTTATAATTTCCTTTAATCTTTCTATAGAGCAACTCTATTTCTTTAAGGAGATTATATAATACTCTTAATATTTCTTTAGCTAACTTTTTTATAGATAATAGCTACTAAGGCTAAGAATAAGTTTATAACTCTTTAACTGCAACGTACTAAAGAAAAGCTTATAAAGTACATTAAGAAGCTAGATAATTCTCCTTACTATTTAGCGGTATAAGTTCTTAACCTAGAGTGTTATATGGCTTTCTTAAAAAATTAGAACGATTACATTACCGTTAAAGAAGAGAAGAAGCTTTTTAGCGTATAAGAGCTCTAGAAGAGATTCCGCGAGAAAGCAGTACTTTTAGATTTAACTATATTATACGTAGCTAAGAGGGCTTAAAGGTCGCCTTTAAAGTTTAAAGAAAACCTCTCTACCTTATATAAGGCTTATTTTTAGTATTATTTAAAATATACTTATCCGTAGAGTTTAAGTAAGTTTAATAACTATATTAACGAGAATCTAATTTCGCTTAATAGCTATATAACAGCTATTTAATAGTAAAACTAGCCTCTTTAGTATATAAGATTTTTACAACTCTTATAGCTTATAATTGAAGTTTTTTTAATGCCTAAAATAAACAATAAGCTAGAGAGAGTATTTTTTAGGGTTTTAACGCCGCGTTTTATGGGATCGTATAAGTACTACTATAAGCTTTTGTAGTGTGTGGGTATTGAATAAGCAACTTAATTATAAATCTATGGAAATTAAGTAGTATAAATATATAAAGGTAGACCCTTAACTCCGAAGCCTATAAGTCATTTTAACCATATCTGAGACATACGAGGGTAGTGCTAACGCTAGTGAAACAGGGTAATATGCAAGGTCCGATAGTTGGTTACAACTACTCTATAATACTTAAGGCATTAAAATGCGTAAAGGATTAGGCAGCTTATAAGATTCTAAATATTCTCTTATAGTTGTATAAGGGAAAGTATATAAGGGATATATTATATAATACTAAAGGGGAAAAAAGTGGCATATAAATAAAATAATTTTAGGTAAAAGGTAACCACTAGAGGCGTATAGGTGGCGTAGGTAAATATATACTAACTTTTAACTTAATAGATTATAAGTTTAAATTTTACTAATATTATTCTTTATTAAAAATTAGGAAATATAATTGTCTAGTATGCTTCCCGTCCTACTATATAAAAGATTCTCTAGTAATATTACTATACTATTAGTAAACTCTCCTCTTTATATAATATATCTATATAACTAACTACTCTTAGAATAAGTAAGAGAGGGTAAAAGCTTTACCGGCGGTTAATATAGAGGCTTAGGTGGGAGGTATATTAGAGAAGTAGGTATAAATAGGGAGGCCCTTATATATAAACGCAATTCTAATTTAGAGCTATGGGTCTCTAAATATAACTATAAGAACCTATATTACTTATATAAGGTAGAGAGCTAATTAATACTAGCCTTATAAGGCTTATATAGCGACTTTATATTATTTAGTAGGCCCTCGCCCCTTTACTAAATATTAGAGTCTTCTAGGGTTCTATAGTGAGTGTTATAGAAATTATAAATAGCGGGATTATAGAGCTCGATATTCATCGTATAATATAAATTCTCAGCCTATATTGGCGGCAGCGGGAGCACTAAAGGGTAAGGATTGGATTGTAGAACTAAAGAATAATAAGAAGTAGATAAAAGTTGCTAAATTTAAACTACTGGGTCTCCTCTGTTTTTTCCCATTTTTATTTTATTTTATAGTATTTTATATAAAGAGAAGTATAAATAGAAAGGTAGAAAAGAGATATCTAATTAATAGGAAAGCTAAAGGTATTTATTAAGGCTTTGTATAAAGCTCTGCACAAAGCTTTATATAAAGCTCTACACAAAGCTCTATATACGGAAGCTCTGCATAACGGCTCTATATATAACGGTTTTATATATAACGGCTCTACTACAGAGGCTCTATATAAAAGCTTTATATAGAGCTTTATATAGAGTTTTATGTAGAGCCTCTATAGAGCTTTACGCAGAGCCTCTATATATAGAGCTTTATATAAAGCCTCTGTAGGGTTTTATACAGAGCCTCCGCAGAGCTTTGTGCAGAGCTTTTACTAAGCTTTAGTAGAGCTCTATACGGGGTTCCCCCTAAGCCTTATTCCACAGAGCTCTTATAAGCTTTATACCTATATAATATTACTTATCCTTAGGATATTTGGATAAAAATGGTACTATTTTAAAGCGCTTTACAAGCTTTATAAATCTATACTAATAGAAAATTTATTTATTTAATATTGGGGGGTGCATTATAAGTATAAGTATATTAGGGTATTTTGCTAAGACTATCTGGAGACTATCTGGATAGTCTCCGGATACTATTAGCTAATAGGTCTATTATCTAAGAGGGCTATCTGGCCTATCCTCCGTAGGTCTAATCGCCATTTTATAAATTTTTTATATAGACTACCATCTTAAATACCTTATTAGTGTAAGGGATAAGGCTTGTATACGTAGCTGTGTATAAGAATAATAGAAGGGGTACTCCGAGTTTATGTTTTGGGGTTGCTTTATATACGACTCTAAAGGCCCTTATTATATTTAGAAGCCTTAAAAAAAGAAATTAGATAAATTAAAATTAATTATTAAGATCTAGAATTAAGCTTTAGAGCTAGAGGTATATAATACTTAGAAGAAATAATAAGACGCTATAAGGAGAGTATATAAACTCTATTATAATAGGTATATTGTCTATATAAGTAGAAGTTATTGTAACGGAGCCTTGTAGTAAGAACTACGGTGGACTCGTTAATGGGCTAGGTATATAGGTATTGCAAGTAAGTCAACAACGTAATAACAACTGGTGGAGTGGTTGCCTAACAGATTAACTCTAATTATATTCTAAGAATTACTACAAGGAAGGAACCACCTAGGTAGGGACTAAAGGTCCTTAAATACACAGCCGTACTTCTATAAAATCCTTCTTATACGTAATATACGTATTATATATAAGGTACGTAAGTTCCTCTTATCCCTCTCGTTTAATACGTAGCATATTATATGACCTCGCTTACTATTCCTTATTATATAGTTCCACGGGTTCCATCCTAGACCGTACCTATATTAACCAACTAGCTTCTTCTAACTCCTCTCTAAGTAGTTATAATATTGTACTTAAAGCGTCCGTAATACTATTTCCCTCCTCTTTATCTTCGTCCTTAAAGATACCTAGTATCTCTAAGTCGTTTACTAGAGGTATAATGCCTATCTAATTAATTTGGTTAATATCGTTACTTATAATACCTAAAGTCTCTTCTTCTTTATACGCGCAACGTCGTGCCTGCACCGTTACTATAATACTATTACTTAGTAAAATAATGCCATCTCCGTGTTCTTGTTGTGTAAAAGAGGGGTTAGTTTATATTACGTTGGCGAGTCCTTTATCTTAATAGCCCTCTTCTTATTTAGAGTATACTAAAGCAAATATTCGGTTGTCTTGCGATGTTCGTTTTACTTCTAACGCTAAGTATACGCGTCCTATAACTCTTAATAATCTCTAAGTTCCCTAAGTAATTTGTTATAGGGTTTTATATTTAATTTGCTGCTATAAAGCTTAATAGTAACCTGGCACAGGCCCTTATAGAGCTTAAGTATTCTTAAGATACAGAACAGAAGGCCCTAGATGCCTGTATTACGGCGTCTACCCGTCTGCTTTGTCTTAAAAAAGTGCGTAAGAAGGTCCGTTTTAAGGAGTAGAAGCTTATAGAATAAGGTCTATAGGAACTTAGTAATAAAAGAACGGATTCTCTTCCAATAGAGAAGGAAATAACTCCGAGTAGTTCGGCAGTCGCTCTTCCTGGGTCCCCCTTAGGTAGTTCGTTCTTTAGCGATTCCCCTTTGTTAATATTGCCTGGCCTTTTCTCTTCTAATACTCCTGCACCTTTCCTATAGCGTTCTTTAGGTTCTCTAGTAGCTTCTAGGTAGTCTTATCGTAGCCTATCCACTTTACTTTATACTATATTTTATTGTCTATATACTCGTGATTAACGATCTCTAAAACTTACTATTTGTCTTCCTCTTGTCCTCTATACGTGTCTGCTTTATAAACCGGTAGCTTAACATTTCCGTATACTGGCTCTAGCATTATAATATGCTATATAGGGTAGATCTTTATCCTGGCTAGTAGGTTTAACTTAAATATAACCGGTAAAATCCTTTATATAATTTTAAAAGGTCCTAGTCTAATATGGTCTAACTTCTTGCTTAGTTGTTAACTTTTAAAATTTTTATATAGTAGCTACACTTTATCTCCCTCCTTAAGATCTAGTCCCTTAGATCTCTTAGTATTATAGTACTTTTTTATCCTTTACTATACCACCTTAGCTATTTCCATAAGGTTTATATAAAGATTTATTAAACTCTTTATTCTTTGCTTAGCTATGCTACTTATCTTCTTTACTTATCGTGGCGATAATAAGGTCCTTGGCTTATATCTATAATTCGCTTTAAATAGTAACGTGCCTATTTTTTCTTATGGTGTTGTATTATATGCAAATTATATAACTAGTAATAGCGATACCTAATTATTCTATGCATGATTAACATAATGCCTTAGGTACTGTTCCAGTATCTAATTTAATCTTTCCATTTAACCGTCTGTCTGTAGATAATATACGGTAGAAGTTACTACTTAAACTCCTTACTCTACTAAAAACACTTCCTAGAATGCTACTACGAATCTTAGATCTCTGTCTAATATAATCTTGCTTAGTGCTCTATATCTTATAAACACTTCTTTAATATAGATTCTAGCGACATCTTCCGCTAATATTTCTTCTGTATATGCTATAAAGTATCCCCACTTTATAAGCTTGTCTATTATTACTAAGATTATATTATAATCTTATCCGGTAATAGGATCTCTTAATTTTAGTAACTTAATAATAAAGTCCTATAATATAACCTCCTGTGGTCTCTCTGGTATTTTAATAAGTTGTAGCTCTTTATATAGCTTGTGCCTTGTTAGTTTATTCCTTTAGCAATCTAGATATTCTTTTATAACTTGCCTAGCTAGTCCCTAGATTCTATTAATAATATATTCCTCTTAAAGTCTTAACACTAAGCTTATAGCTCCATTGTATCCTTAAGTTAGTCCTTTATAAAATAATTTAATAAACTCCTTTATAATAGATCTTAGTACGTATATTACTTCTTAATTTTTATACTACTCTAAGTCTGGATCCTCTATTTATATATCTAGGATTTTTTATATCTAATTACTTTCTAGTGATTTATAGATCTTTTCTTCCTATATTGCTGCGATTTTTGGATAATTATATCTAATTAGTCTATCTATATCTTTTCGCAATAAAGCCCCTAATAGCTTTTCATTATTTTATAGTTTAGTCTTTCTACTTAGAGCGTCTACTTATGCATTCTCTGTACCCTTAGTATACTAAATCTTAAAATAGTATTCTATAAGTATCTCCGCCCATCTAACCTATCTATAATTAAGTTCTTTCATTGTTAGAAACCCTATTAGGTTCTTATAATCTATCTTAACTATAAATGGTTTTTCTATGCCTTATAAGAATAATCTCTATTCCCTTAGCGCTGCAACTATACCTAGCAACTCCTTATTATAGATGTTATAGTTCAGTTCTAATGGTGTTATCTTTTAACTATAGTATGCCACTAGGTGCTATCCATCTTAATGTTTTTATAGAAAGTACGCTCCTAGTGCATAGTCTAATGCATCTATTTCAACTACTATCTCTAGCTATAGTTAATAGATTTTAAGAACTGGCTCCTAGGTGAACAACTATTTAATTTTCTTAAATAGTTCCTTTTATTCCTCTCCCTATGCCTATAGTTCTTCTTTCTTTATTAGTCTTATAAGTAGCTCGATGTCCTTTAACCATTAAGCTATAAACCTTCTACAGTAATTACAGAACCCTAGAAATAACCTTAACTGCGTTATATTCTCTAATTCTTACCAATTTATTATAGCCTTAATCTTTTTTAGATCTATACTAAGTTAGCCTAATTTAATAATAAATCCGATAAAATTGGTCTTCCTGGTAAAGAACTCGTATTTTTTAATTGCTACTAGTATCTATTCTTCCTATAGTCTCTTTAAGACCCATTTAACGTGTTCCCTATATTCTTCCTCACTTATTAAGTAGATAATAATATCGTTAAGGTATACCATAATAAATTTATCTAAGTGTTCTCTTAATACGTTATTAATACGCTTCTAAAACGTTGCTAATGCGTTTATAAGCCTAAATTGCATAACTAATGGTTTATATAGTCCTTCCTTTAACCTAAAGGCTGCCTTCCATTTATTACCTTCCTTAATTCTAATCTAATAGTATACCTATCTTAGATTTATCTTCGTAAAGATTTACGCATTACCAATCCTATCTTAGATTTTGCTAATTAAGGGTAAATATAAGAGGCCAGCCTGACCGGAACGTATGATTATTTAATTAACAGTATTACCGGTAAGTAAAAGGTAAGTTAAAGGTAAATAGAAGGTAAGTTAAAGGTAGAATAAGTTTTATATATTAAAGAACAAATGCTTCTAACCACTTCTATTCAGAGACTAATTGCTAGTTCTTCTCTAGAGGAGAACCAGCTCCCTATATAATCTTTCTAAGACGCTAGTAAAACCCTTTACCCCTTATCTATCTAACTATGTCTTCTAGGACGTAGATGGAATATAAGTAAAACCTCCTTCTGGAATATAGATAAGACCTCTTTCTAGAACATAGATAAGACCTCCTTCTATCTTATCTAATATGTACCTTCTAGGGAATTCCGTTACAATTACCTCCCCTTTAAGGGTTTTAGTCCTCTAAGACTTCGCCTCTATTAAGCTTTTATAGAGTTCCAGCTAAAACTACTAGGGAAATTCTTAGTAGAAAAGTACTCTATAATGCGGCTTATAGCTAGTTTTTTACTAGCGTAAAACCTTACTTTGTCCTTAGTTCCTCTGCTCTTTTCCTACTATAGTTCCCTATAATGCCTTTATAATAGAACTAAAATAATAATAATAAAAATTGGATGGGATTTACCTTTCTTATTATAAGAGTTTGTTATAAGTTAATCTAGAGGTTGTCCTATGTAACGTGTCTATAAGCTACCATCCCTATTTACCTAAAATAGATTCTAATAATAACGTCTTTATTTTAATTTTCTTTTAGTTTATAAGCTGTCGCCTCTTACGCGTCTTTTTATTAACAACACTATTTATCTTATTTTTTAGCAGACTGTTTCCTCTATATCTCCGCTTTTAGCTTCCGTGTCTCTAGCTATTCTTTTATAGCTACTTTATTCTCTTTTTATAACACATTTATAAGTAATAGGATTCCCACCTTATCTTCTTATAAATAATACTAACTTCTTAAAGTATTCTCTTATAATGGCTCGTGGTCCCTAGACCGGCAGCAGTATCATTAATCTCCTAGTGACGCCCTAGACAGCGTCTGTTACTCCTACAGCAGTTTTCCTAAAATACTGTCGTCGCTGCGTTTATGCTCTTATATAAGATCCTTCCTATATCTATAAAATGCCTCGCTCTAGCAAAAACAAATCCAAGTACTCCTATTATTGCAGTAGGAGAAAGACCTACGTCCCAGTATTTCCTATTCTATCTTATTCTAGATTTCGCTAATTATACTAAATCCCCGCTGTCTATACGTATAAGACTTATAAGCTCTAACGCGCCATCCAAGATTTCCGCTAATATCCTAATAGTAACAGGCGGGGATAGAAGGTATCTTCCCTTACTTATAGACTCTTTAATTCTATAAGGGTTTCCACTACTATAGAGATATAACGTTCTTAGATATATAATATCTAGGAGCGCATATATAAACAGCTCGTTCTTATTAATAATAACATTTATACTCTTACGCGGGCTACTTTAGCTAGGTAAGTTTCTCTAGTAACTTGCTTAAAAACTGTACTAACTCCTTTAGCTAATATCTCTCTAATCCCTACTTAGACGCCAATTTGGAACTTAGGGATACTAAGGATAGCGATAAAGGTTAAAATAAACGTTCTCCTCGCCAGTCTTCCGCCCGTACTAGTCCTTCTAGTACCCGTTATTTTAAGAAGAATATTAATAGAAGTACTAATGCTTTTAGGGATAGAGGAGCTAATAATACCGTTAATAGTAACGTTAAGATAGAAGAGGAGGCTTTTATTACTGCTGCTAGTGTTTAAGTTATTATCTAGCTCTTTCCTTTTTATAAAATAGCTTTATATAGTGCCTCTCAGGTGCCTCCAGGATGCCCTATTATTAGGAATTAACTTTATACTTTAGGGATGCCTTTATTCTAAGCTTTGGTAATAATCTATATAAACGCAGTGCACTACTATAATCCCTATATATAATAAACGGGTAGTATTCCTATAGGTGCCTTATAATTCCTTAAAATTTCTAATTCTTTATAGGCTGTCCTTTTGCTCCTCTTCATACCATTAACTCTACTGCGTATCTCCGGTACCAGGCTAGATACTCTCCTTTTATCCCTAGGGGATCTTACTAAATCCCTAAGGCCACTTCTTATAGTGCTACTACTCCTTCTTATACAGCGTCTTCTTTAAACAGTATCCCTGGTGGTTCTCCTATAGATTCTTATAGGCTTCCTCTTATAGAATTCTAGGATCCCTATTATAATAACAAAACGTTTCCGTTCTTAATGCCTATACTTAATCCTATAGTTTTAATTTATAGGGTCTTCCCTATTACTTTACCTATAGTATATCCGGAACCATTTCTAAGTCTTTACCTTTAGTTCTTAGGAAGGTTTTAATTACGGTATCGCATCCCGGCTAAAGGTACTCCTTAGGTTCCTAACTATTATACGCTTAGGAATATCCTTCCCAATGAACTAAAAATTCGCGCTTCTTCTAGCGCTATCTTTAGTCTAAAATGTCTTCTATATTCCATTCTAGTTCCCTATTAATTTTGCTAGATAAGGGCGGTTCTATACTATCTCTTCTCCAATATAGCTTTAGCAAGAAAACATAAAATATAGGATATATTAGATAAAATTTCGGTAATTCCAATTCNTAGGCTTAGTTTCCTTTAGTTTTCTTAACTATCTTAAAGGGTCNAAGCCACNNGTAATCNAGCTTCTTCTTAATGCGTTTTATTCGGATATTTTTTATAGATAGTAAGACTTCGTCTCCTATCTCGAATTCTTTTAGTATATATTTTTCGTTATAGTACCTTTTTTATATGGCCTAGGCGTCTAGTAAGTGCTTTTTAAGTTCCTCTTTGCGAATTCTTATTTACTTAATTCTTTCGGATGCCGCTAATGCCTCTCTTTTAGGAACGATGTTCTTAACGTTCTAGGGGTTATTTGCTTTTACCCCAAACAATGCTTTATAAGGGGTTATTTTTATACTGCTATAAATACTTATATTATATACGTACTGCGCCAAAGCTAACTATAATATCCAATTATCCTGTTAATAATTGATATAGCAGCAGAGGTAGTGTTCTAACAACGCATTTAAACGCTTTATTTGCCTATCTATTTACAGGTAAAAGGTAGTGCTTATTCTTTACTATATTTTTAATAAGAGACAGAATAAAGACTAAAATGCACTATTAAATACGGTACCTCTATTAGATATAATTCCCCTTAGCGTGCTAAACAAGAGCCACCGTTCCAAAAACAGGTCTACTAGTTCTGCTACTATAATCGTTATTATAATAGCAAAGTATCCTAAAAACTTTATATACCTATTAATAATTACTAGAATAGCGTTAGCAACCTTTCTAGTTCTTATCTTAGTAGGGGGTAAGCCTATAATAAAATCCATTGTTAATTCTAATATAGGTCCCTATAGAATAGGAAGTACTAATAACTCGCCGTATAGGCGATGCCTAGATATCTATATCCTTTAGCACGTATTACACCTTAATATATAGTCCTTAACCTCTTTAAATATTCCATCCCAAAAGTATTTCCTTTAAACAGCCTTAAGGGTTCTATTAGCACCATAATAACCCCTAAAAGGGTTGTTATAAAAGACCTTTAAAGTTTTATCTTAAATTGCTTAGTCCTTTGGGATATATATAGCACCCTTAAAGCGTAATAGACCCTTTTAGTCTTACTACTATAGCTTTTTAGTAACTCCGGCTAAGTTAGTCTCTACTATATCTTTCTACCTCTCCCTAGAGGCGAAGGCGTCCCTTTATTAAGCTTAAAGAAGAAGATCCAAAAAGGTTTTATATAGATTACTTACTTTTATTTTGCCTACCACTATTATAAACTTAAGGTATAGCACAAGACGTTTTAAACCATTAGTGCTAGCAGATTCTCCTGCCATTATGCAGTATACTATACTGCGGATAGGTATCTCACCTATCCCCCTTAAATCCGAGAACTTGCAGCTAATGCGCCGTTAAGTTAAAGGTGCCGCAATACCTCTAGCATATCCCGCAGAATTCTCGCTAATTCTAGGGTACGCTAACTTTATAATATCTGCTTAGTCTATAACCTAGTCTATAACTATATCTTACAGCTCCATAATTATATTGCTTTATAGCTATATCGCTAGGACCTCTACCCTATTATAAAATTCTATAGTTCTAAGGAAAGAGTCTTCTTTCTTCCTAAGCAAATTTTACAATATAGGGATTATTTCCCCTATACTATCCTAAATCCTCCCTATCTCGTAATCTAGACATCTTAATAACCTATTAGTAGAATTTGTCTTTCCTAGGCGGTATATAATCTTAAAATCGTACTATAATAGTGCCTCTGCCTACCTAGCTTATTAACCACTTAATACCTTTATAGTTATAAAGTATTTTAAGTTGTTATAGTCTATAAGGACTTTAATAGGATAATTGCTTCCTATACAATAATATCGCCAGTGCTTTATTATTGCGATTATTACAAGTAGTTCCTAGTTATATATTATATAACGCTACTCTATAAAGGTTATTTTCCTTAACTAAAACGCCATAAGATGCTATTTTCCGTCTTTTAATTAAGATATAATTGCCCCTAGGGTAAAGCTAAATATATCCGTTTTAAGGTATATATATAGCTCCTAGCAGAAGTATATTAAGATAGGCGCCAATATAAATAAATCCTTTAACTAGTCTATAGCCTACTTAGCAGCTTTCTTAAATATAAAGGGTCCTAACTTCCTACTATTCTTAGATCCTTTTAGTAGATCGGTAATTAGAAGTATTATTTATAAGTAGTAAACAATAAACGTTTAGTAGAAGTTCGCCGTGCCTAAAAAAACCTATACTTCTCTAAATATTATAGGGTAGGGCTATTCCCTAATAGCGTCCACCCGACTTTTCTCTATTAATACTCCGTTAACGCTAATAATAAAGCCTAAAAAATTAATGCTAGTAGTATAGAACGTATACTTTTTTAGGTTTATATAGAGCTTATATTCCCGCAGTCTTTCTAGTGCTATTTATACGTAGTACGTATATACTTCGTAGTTATTAGAGTAGACTATAATATTATTAAGGTAGACTATATATATCGTGTCTAATAGGCCTAATAATACCTTATTAATATAGGCCTAAAATATCACTAGTGTGTTAGTAAGCCCAAATAGTATTACTAGGTACTTAAAGTGGCCGTACCGTGTTTAAAACGCCGTTTTCTATTTATCGCCGGCTTTAATCTAGATTCAATAGTATATATCTTTTAGATCCAATTTTATAAATATCTTTGCGCCTAATAGCCTATTAATAAGCTCCCCTATTAAGGGTAATAGGTAGCAATTCTTTATAGTAATCTTATTTAGCGCCTAATAGTTAATATAGAGGCGAAAGGTCCCGTCCTTTTTAGGTACAAATATAATTAGCGCCCCTACTAGGCTTATAGAGGGCCGAATCTATCCTCTTTAAAGATTATCTACTATATATTAACGTAGTACCACTAGCTTATTTTCTAACAGGTTATACAGCGGTCTAAAAAAAGGTTATTTATTCTCTATATCTATCTTGTACTTAACCAACATAGGATTAGGTAAGGTTTATGTAGCCTCTTTACTAGAAACATTCTTTAAGTCTATATATTCCTATAGAATCTCTAGTTCCTTAACTGCGTATAGCCGGATATCTAAAAATAAATATCCCATATCCCCGTTCTTAGTGTTAAGAGTAGCATATATAGCATATACCCACCCTTCTTCTTATATATAGTTTAAGAAAGTCTCTTAATTTTTAACTATAATGCGCGGTTAAGACTTCCGATGTTAATATAAGGCTAAAGGCCAATTAATATCTAGATTAACTTAGTGAAGCTATAGGTATCCCAAAACAAGGTTATACCCCTTAATTTCTACGGCACAGAAGCGCATCTCCTACATATTCTATAGACTATCGTGGTCCTAGCTAGCCACGGAAAAAGCCTATTTCCTATAGTATAGAATCTAGTAGCCTCTAATACTTTAAATAGTGCGCACCTATAAGCCGCTAAGGTCCAAATCTAATTCTTTTACTAGTAATTAAGAAATAAACCCTATACTCGCGCTACTGTCCATAAGGCAGTCTCGCGTTACCTATTTATTATTAACTTAAATGGAGATAGGAATAACTATACGGTAGTTTACTCCCTCCTTCTCTTACTAGCCTAGTATAAGGGAGTAAAGATTTACTAGGCTATCTCTTTTCCTAATTAGGCTAACTCTTACTTCTTCTACTGGCAGAAGCGGCTTATATATCCCTTCTTACTATAGTTATAATAGGTACGTATCTCCTAGTTCTCCTCCTATAGATTAGGTCTCTGCCTATTATTATTTTAGGGTTAACTAGCGTTACTTTAGGGCTGCGAGGCCTACTCGCGTTATTCTTCCGTAAAGCAGTTAAGTTGGAATCTGCCCCTATTATTAAAGCTAGGTCTAGTCCTACGCTCTTTATTATTAGCGTCTCATTCCTTTTACTTACCTAAATGGTCTCTTTTAGTACTCTTAATCCAAGTAGCTTTAGAGATAAGCTTTTCTTAAAAGATAGGAATTTCGCCCTTCTCTTATATGGCCTATTAAATCTTAGGTTATAGCTTAGTAAGTAACTAGTAAAGTTATATAGCGTTATCCTATAGATTTAAATAGGGTATATTATCTTCTAGTTCTTTTAAGTAGTTTATAAACTGGACTACAGTCTAACCATCCCGCTGTTTAGCGTTATAGTATCACTAGTTATAGTCTATCCCTTAATTAGTAGGGTCTTAGACCTAATTAACCAACTAGGTCCTAAGTTCACTAAATTTAAGGGGTATAGTAAGTTTCTTCTTATAGCGTGTCTATAAACTCTTAACGGTGCCATATAGAAAGGTAAAAGCAATTAGTATCTAATTATACTCGTTAGAGTAACGTTTTAGATCTAGCCAAAACTTAATTTTATATTATTAAATAAAACGATTGCAGTTCTAAAGACTATTACTATAGTACTTATTAGGTTCCTTTATATGGAATTTAGGTTTTTCTAATATCACAGTATAGTATAGCGTTACCCTTTCGAGTCCGCTTCGTGTCTAGGGTGTCTATACTTCCCCTAATTATCCTTATAATTATTCTTAGTAGTCTTAATATACTTATCTTAATTATATCTCTAACTCCTTTATTTTTTATAGGGTCTTATATAGCGACCACTCTAATAACTCCCTAGCGGTAATCGTTTCTAAGGGTCTTGCAAGATTAGATAGACCAGCCGTAGCTTCTTTATAGAAAGAGGGAATGCGCTCCTCTAAGGAGACTTTTTAAGCCTCTTACGGTAAGGGCGTTGCTTTATAGGGTATAGGAGTATAGTTTATTATTATTAATTAATAGCCGTATGTTCCTAACGGATTATAAGCGATTAGAATTATAAGAGGCCAGCCTAATTAGAACGTATAATTATCTAATTAATAGTATCACCGGTAAGTAAAAGGTAGTTAAAGGTAAATAAAAGGTAAGTTAAAGGTAGAATAAGTTTTACGTATTAAAGGACAAATGCTTCTAACTACTTCTATTTAGAGACTAATCGCTAGTTCTTCTCTAGAGGAGAACCAGCTCCCTATATAATCTTTCTAAGACGCTAGTAAAACCCTTTACCCCTTATCTATCTAACTATGTCTTCTAAGACGTAGATAAAATATAGGTAAGACCTCCTTTTAGAATATAGATGAGACCTCCTTCTGGAATATAGATAAGACCTCTTTCTATCTTATCTAATATGTACCTTTTAGGGAATTCCGTTACAGTAAAGAATACCTATCCTTCCTAGTAATGCTGTTTAACTGCTTATAGTTAATATATAGCCTAAGTTTTCTATTCTTCTTTAGTACGAATAGTACTGGATATCCCGCTAATAACTATAATAGTCTAATATATCCTTTTTAAAGATTTTCCTAAACAAACTCCTTAAGTGCCTATAACTTTTTTTCTGTTAACTTATAAGTTGGGTAAAACCTTAGGCTTATTCCTAGTTCTAGCTCTATCTTATAATCCTATACTATATAATCTAACAGCTTTTCACTTTCTAGTAACCATAGCTTTTTGCTATACTTATAGTATCTCTTTAGTATATAGCTTAATCCTAGATTGGTCTCTTTATATATTGCTCCAACCTAATACTGTGGTGGTATAGATTAGACGTCGCCTACTGTCTTGGCATTTTCCTATATTTATAGAGCCTTCGGCTTCCTTCCTTCTTCCCTCTATTATACAGATATATCACGACCTTACCAGTTACCAGAAATACACTCTTTTCTTTCTTTCTTTCTAACTAATTATAACTGACTGACTAACTAACTAACTAACTAACCGACCGACTAACCGACCGACCAACAGACTGACAGACTGACGGCACTATGACTTTCCTATCTTAGAGAGGTCGTACCCTCCCACATATTTTATGGCATTCCACGTAGGGACGACGGCAAGCTCTTTGGATTAGAAGTCTAGTGCTACATACACAGGAGACACACAGGAGACACACAGGAGACACGCAGGAACATCCTACGACTATAGAAGAACCGCCAGCTGTAGAAGAACGACCAGCTGCGGAAGAACCGCCAGCCAGACAGACGAGACAGTAGAAGAAAACCAGGCAATATCAAACAGCAAGGGGAACCAGGCAGTACCGGAAAAAGACAGGACAGCTAGACTCAACGCATAGGCCAAAGAGTGGCAATAAGAAGCAAAAGACTGCAAGTCTGTCAACCTAAATCGGATGTCTTTACCACCTTAACTCGGTCACAGGAAGAGAAGGGTCTCGGAAAGTTATATATAAGGACGTTAAGCGAACCAGCGAGCCAATCAGACAACTTTAACCGGCGGTTGGAGTTACCAAGATCTACTACCGAGCATGGCCAGACCTTTATTAAAAATGCAAAGACGACAAGCTAAGGGCCAATTAATTAAATAGAAACGAGATCTAAGATATTTGGCGGCAAAGGAAGTCAGTACTGCCATTTACGAACAAAGGAGATAATACCGAGCAAGGTCGCAAGCACACGAGATCGGATCTATCCTTAAAAGCTTCCTATTCTGGCTTAGCTTTATCCTCTTTCAAGTCATCCGGATTATGTCAGCAGCAGCTCTAAAGGCGTTCCGTAAAGAAGTAGATATAAATAAAAGCAAGAGGCTTAGCAGCACCCTACCGCGTAGAACGACGACAGGCCAAAATAGATGGACGTACCGAGACCCGGTAGCAGTAGGTGATGAAGATTCCGTACTCTCCTAGGAAGACCCCCCCTCAGGCGTCAAGAAGTAGGTGCCTTCCGTTAGGGATATAGCTATACAAGTAGACCAGCCGCAGCATGTACCTATTAAGGTCCCGCCAGGACAGCCATCTAGGACACCCTCTGTTAAGACCACGGCCATGCAAGCAGACCTACCGCAGCGTTCACCCGTGACACCTAGGACCGATAACCCTCAGCAGACAAAGGATGAGAGCCGCAAGGACCACCTGCAAACTCCCAAGGAAGCTCTAGATGCACGCAACCAGCAGTTGACGGCTCAAGACAAGATCTATGTTATGACCCAGCTTATGCCAGCCCTAGGAACTATTAGAACTCCGTACTTTATAGAACAGGACATATTACAGTTTATTAAGCAGTACGAACGACTATACGCCCGATATTACGTCACAAGCAAGGAGAAGCACTAGGGTCTTCCTAAGTACTGCGATTACTAAATAGGGATGTGGATCCGAAGCCTGCCTAAATTTATAGCTGGTGACTAAATAGAGCTTGTAAGAAAGCTTAGGGCAGAATACCAAGGAAGCGACTACTTTTAACAAATGGAAATGGTAGAATTCTTAGAGGCCTACGTACTATAGTATAGGAGTAGCCCACCTAGCGTGCGCGAGTACTGTAGGCAGTTTATACTAATCTTCCAAAGGGTTACGGAGGCAGGCAATCTAGGGAACGCTTAGCAAGGGTACTGGTTTATAAAAGGACTTCCGCTTGAATATTAAAGACATACTATAGCTAAGACGGGAGCTAATCCCAATAGATAAAAGTCCTTTGACTTCTATTAGCTACAGAGGGCCGTAGAGGACAGGCTTAGTTTATATAAGGGCGCAGATTGTCTGCCAAAAATAAACCCTAAGGAGCAGAGCCTTCGTTAGCTGGTTCAACAATTCCGCAATCAGCAGCCGGTTTAAAGGGATAAGATCAACCGCCGGAGGGAAGGAAGACTTCTTAACCTAGCTAGACCAGGTATACGCGGAGGAGCCCTAATATAGCAGCAGTCACCGACCACGGATCAGGCTATAGTTTAAAGCCCAGCACAAGGATACAAAGACTGGCAGAACAGCACCCGACCTCCGCAGGACTCTCGACCTTCGCAAGACCCTTAATATCCGCAAGACTGTCAATATCCGCGGGATTCTACTGCCTTTAGACGGCCGCAACGGGACTCATAGGGTTAGCAAGGTACGCGAGGACAAGGCCGACGGACCTGTTCTAGATGCGGAGGAAGTCATCGTTTTACTAAGTTCGAATACCAAGGCCTAAAGGATCTTATCCAGTAAGGACTTATACACCTGTCTAATTAAAAAAGGCTAGTAGTGGGGACACGCGATTGACCTAGACCTATACTTCCATGGCTCGGCAATGAAGGACAATTGAAAGGTATTAAGAATTGGCTTCGTACGTACTAAGGAATAGACCTAGATAGGCAGGTATATCAGAAAATAAAAGGACAAAAACAGACGCAGAAATAGGCCCCTATAGTATAGACGGATTTTACTACTTTCCATAACAGAGTAGTGCTAAAGAACATTAACAAAATGCGTACGAACTGGGAGGACTACTATTAAGTACGGCCTACGGACTTAGTAGTAACGCCCAGCCAACAACGTCCGCAGACTCGCCCGACCTTTAAAGACAGCCGTATAACTAGGACAGCTATTGACTTGTAGGCTCCGCAGCAGGTACCACAGGCTCCGCCGTAGGAGAAGAATGTACGACCGAGAGATTATATCTAGATTAGGTCACGGCCTGCGGATAAGACAGCTGAAGCTAGGAAAAAGAATAAATTGTCTGATCCTTAGAGACAGTCTTAGAGACGGACGCTTGACCAGCAGGCTCCGCAGCAGGCTCCGCAGCAGGTATAGGATGTTTAACTAAGGGACAGTTAAGTTCTAAGGTGGGGGAGGGGATGCAGGTAACAGCCGTATAAAAGATTTCTATTTATCTGCTTAATTATAGTATTTCCTAAAGCTCCTTTTTTTGTTTATTTTCTTAATTACAGCGTATTAAGACGCGTTAGTCGCGACAACCTACCGCAAAGATATCAGTTTAGCTTACCGCCTATTACCGAGCCAATAGCAATTTTCTATCCCGGGGATGGAAAATCCTAATTAGTCCATTCAGCAATAGAGCCAGCAGAACTCTACACTGCCCCTAGAATTCGATGATACAGCTACGCGATAAGAACGACACCAAGAGCCTTAACTAATTGCACGGATATAGAGCCGATTGTACAATGTAGAGCTAGACGCAGAGCTGCATACAGAGCCTTAATCAAACGACTGCACGGAAACCTTAATCAATCGAGTGACTGCACAGAAGCCGCGACTGGTCAAGGAAACGAATCAAGCCAGAGCCTCAATATCAGTACGTCGCCGTTACTAAATCAAATTAGTTAAATGTCATCAAATTAGAGCCTTCGACCGGGCTGACCTTGTTCCTTAATTGAACGACAACTAATCGCAGCACGACTGCCACTACTATCCGAATTTAGTACTGCGCTAGCTACGCGATAAAAATAGACACCGCAATAAGGAAGGGACTTATATAAGGGCAGTAGCACGATATTAGTGATAAAGCACCGCGTGCCCAAGCCATCTTCATGCGACTGAAGACAGGACCAAGCCGTGTCTGGCTGAGCTAGTAAAGGACCTTATTGAGGATTATAAGGGAAACAGGAATTAGACATATAGGAATTAGCGCTTTTCCTCAGAGGTTGTCTTAACAAAGGGCCGTATTGTGGACATAAGGGCAAGGGATATGCGACGGAGGTAGTCACAATAGCCGAGAAGCTGCTATTAGATGGTTTTAAAGGACGACTCAGACAAAGCATAAAGTCAGTAGGACAGTAATTAAGAGACTAGAAGCAGAAGATAATCCTAAAAAGGTTCTTAAGCCGGAGGAAGATTAAGGATACGCGAGTATACTGCCAGCAGTAAAAACAAAGAAGCAACCGTAAAAGCCTAAGGATACGCCAAAGAAGCCAAGAGCAAGGACGGTTCAGAAAGGGAAGAAAGTAGCTATTAAGGACGTCCTAGAAAAGGCCCGCGATAATAGTCTACTAGAAGCTGCCGTTTATGCCTATAAAGAAGGACGTCTTAAGACAAGTCTCTAAATTAGACTTTTAGAGGATGCTAAGAGCCTTAATCGACTACGAATACAGAGCCTAGGTTGTACGTACAGCAGAAAACGCCTTAAGTTAAGCCAGAGCCTTAGTTAAATCCTAATTAGTTAAACGCCGCCTATATAAGCCAAGTCGTTAAATTAGAGCCTTCAGTCGGGCCGACCTAATACCCTATTTAAACGTCAGGCAATTGTACGGTTACAGTTAAATCAAATTAGTTACCTATTGCCGTCAAACGTCTTTAATCAGCAGTCAAAGATCCTATAATGGCAGACACGCAGGCATGTAGGCACTAGGCCTAACCAGGAGATCAGTATACGGCCGGAAGAACGTTTTAGAGCCTCTGCGAGAGTCTCTTCCCTTAACTGCCCACCCCCTTATCAATTAATCGCCCGTCCCAACGCCTACGGATTGGTTAACCAGAACGATCTTTCCTATAAACATAGATACGAAGCCTTACACAGAGTCTCACACGGAGTTATATATGGAGTCTACGGATATAGAGCATACAGGTGCAGAGCCCTGATTGGACAACAGTACGGCAGCTTAACTGGACGCCTATATAGGAGAAGCCTTGATCGAACGGCAGATGCGGAGCCTTGACCGACCGTACGTCTACGCGGAAGTTTTAATCAATTGTCTACGGGTGCAAAGCCTTAGCCGTACATACAGCAGAAGATACCTTAAGTTAAGCCAGGGCCTCACCAAATCTTAATTAGCTGAACGCCGTCTCCGCATTTAAATCAGGACAATTAGAGCCTTCAACCGGGCCAACTTTCTACCTTAATCAAACGACCAAACGATTAGTTGCAGCACGTCGTCGCCAACCAATTAGACAGTCTTTGGCCAGCAGTCAAAGTAGGCACGTAGACCCATACGCAGACACGGACGCAGAATATGCAATGTAGAGTTACTAATACACAGCCAGATGTATAGCTAAACGCACAGCCAGATATATAGCTAGATGCAGGGCCTAATGTAAAGCCACGGGCGGAGCCTTAACTAAGAAGCTGCGTACAATACAGACCAATGCAGTGCTAGATGTAGAGTCTTAATATTAAACAGCTAACTAAACAATTAGATTAAGCCAGAATTTCTACTATCTTAATCAACTACCCTACCGCCACCGCTGCTGCTGTCACTATTCCGTCCAGCTATTTCGTCCTTACTGTCTTAACCGACTACTCTGTCTCTACTGTTCTAGATCTATATCATTGCTAGATCTATTTTACTGCCAGGTCTGCTAAATCTTTTATACCGTCCAACTGTTCTAACCGACCTGCTCTAGGCCTAATGCTGTTTTGACTATTCTACTACTGCTCTCCCGACCGCCATACCCTACCATTTTGATCGCCCCGCCGCCGCCCGACTAGCTGCCTCCGACCAACTGCTACCAACCATTCTATTATTAACTGTTCTGTCACTGCTGCTACTGCTACTACTGTATCAACCGACTGCTGCTAACTGACTGCCATCGACCATCTGCCGCTACTGAGATTTCTGCTACCAAAAGTTCTGCTGCCGGATGTCCTACTGCTTACTAACTGTTAGCGAGTTCTACCACCGACTGTTCTATCTTATTTTGCCGCGCTAACTATCTGCTTTTATTACTGTTTATGCCACTGTTACTATTACTACCGCTACTGCTGTTACTGCTGCCGTTATTATTTTTGGTTTACTGCTGTTCTAGTTACTACTAATAGGAAGATCGGATTTTAGCTATAGGTAACGGAAGGACACCGTAGAGCAGTTTTATAGAAGGGCTAAGGATATAGTTACCTGCGTTCGTTTAGGGATATGCTTTCTTTTATCTATTCTGCTTTTACTATACTCTCGTTTTGCTATTCTTCTATATTGTAGAACGTTAGGGGACAACGTTCTTAGTGGGGGAGGTATATAGTAGTGTAGATTGGACGTCGCCTACTATCTTGGCATTTTCCTATATTTATAGAGCCTTCGGCTTCCTTCCTTCTTCCCTCTATTATACAGATATATCACGACCTTACCAGTTACCAGAAATACACTCTTTTCTTTCTTTCTTTCTAACTGATTATAACTGACTAACTAACTAACTAACTAACTGACCGACCGACCGACCGACCGACCGACAGACTAACAGACTGACGGCACTGTGACTTTCCTATCTTAGAGAGGTCGTACCCTCCCACAATACTATACCAACTTAGTTTATTATCGCATCTTACGTCATTATATATCTCTAATATTAACCTAACCTATAACCCAATTAATCTTTAGATTATATTTTTATAACTAAGGCATTCCTAATACTGCTTTATTATTTCCTAATAGTAATATATTAAAAGATATCTCAATTTGTCTCCCTTTAATGGTTATCTAAACTGGTCCTATTTCGAGATTAATAATACCTTCTCTATAGGCTATCGGATCTCCTAAAATTATTACTAATAGATAAGGGTGCTCTTTTTGCCTATGTGGTAGCCCTATCCTTTTAACTACTGCTAGTAAAATATGGTTCCTTATTACTTTACTATCTACTAATACTTCGAACTGTTAATCTTGCTAATTAACTCTTAGGTTTAGGTATTGTCCTTAAATTCCTTTAAGGGTCTAAGGCTCTACTACTGGCTCCCTCTAGTTCTATAGGCCTCTACTTTTCCTAACTATTAAATATTTAATCCTGTTATACTTAGCTTACTCTTTAGCTAATACCTAGTTTGCTTTTTGTCTTTAATATACTATAGATAGGTATTCTCTAAATATTCCTACTATTATCGTCCATCTAAGCATTCTTCCATAAGAAATCTTCCTGGTTAAAGTATTAAATTTTCTTCCTCTTAGACTTTTGCCGGATGCTAGCTATATATATACTTAGTATTCCTATACTATTATTTATCTATTATCTAGTATATCCTTACAGAGTATTTCTAATTCTTTTCCTTTAGATTTTTGTGTATTTTATATATGTCGTCTATATATACAATCTATAATAGCGTATAGTATACTAGGTACTTTAGGTTAACTCTTAGCTTATCTTTACCCTTAAGTTTAAACCTTTATTGCACTAATCTAAACGTTATAACTTTATTCGCAGGTACTAAGATATGTTTCTTACTTCTTTAGTCCTCTAATTGTTCCTCTAGATCTTTTAATATTATAATTAAGGCTCCCTTAATATAATTCATCGCTTTTTCTGTAATTAGGTGGTCTTAAATAACTTTCTTGTCCAACCATATATAGAAATCTTCCTACTTATCGTTGTGTTGCTACCTATACTACTTTTAGTATAGCTGCTAGAGTATATATAGCTTATCCGCAAGGAAGTATCTTCTCGTTACTATATTATAATAGCCCTTTATATATCGTTCTTCGAACCTAGTATAAATCCCTAGATCCTCTTTGTTTTCTAGTTTAGTAAGCCACTTGGCTCTTAGTATGCCTATTCTCGGCCTATTAGTAATTCTTTATACTAGTGCTTTATCCTTTATACGTCCTAATATGCTAAATCTTATATCTAGTTTCTTTTCTTGCTATGCGATAATTCTTGCCCTAAACTCGTCTATAGTTTCTTGTTATTTACGTCTTACAATTAAATCCTTAAAGTTCTCTTACTTCTTAATCTTAGTATTAAACTCTCAATCTTTAGTTTAAACGTCTTATTTAACTAGTAAATCTCCTAGGTTTATATATCTGTCTCCTAATCTAACTGCTATTTATATTGCAGATTCCCTAATCTATAAAGAAGCCTCTTACCTCTTGCTTATAGGTGTCTTAATTTATACTCTAAATTCTTAATCCCTTAGATTCTTTAATCCTAAGCTTGCTTCTAACTTAAGCTTAGCTCTAGCCTTAGTCTAACTAGGCTTTACTAGTGTCCTTATCTTATCTTAAGAATCCTAGATCTTACTCATCTCGTCTTAAAAGTCTTATACCGTTAGGAATACTTATCCTAAGCTTATTTATATGTTCTTAAACTAAGCTGCTGCTCTACTCTATTAGTTATCGTCCGTTATAGGTTTTTAAGCATGCCTTATCTTATTTTAAGAATCTTAGTCGTCTCTTATCTCATCTTAAGAATCTTAAGCCTTTGGCCTTTTGCCTTTATTAAGTAGTAAGCTAGCACTAGCAGTTGTCTACTTACTTAATTGTCTCTAAATATTACTTCTTCCGTCTTATAAAGCGATAGATGCCGTATCTAATGGTGTTATAATGCCCGTTACTAAACCTTACTTTATAGCGGTCTTAGTCTCTACTTCTATTGCGTTATTAAGGTTTGGATACCCCTAGTTGGTTCCTTTACTATCCTCGTCGCTATTAATTAATAAGTACTCTAACTTTATTATTATTATCGCTAATCTTTATCCGCATATTGCTGTAATATCTTAATCCAGCTTATAAAGTTAATCTTATTCTTTATCTAACTCTTTAGTTTCTTTAAGTCCTCTTAACTCTGGCTCTTATAGCTAATAGCTTATACTATACTTAGCGTCTTTATAAATTTAGCATGCGTTGTTATAACAAAACGTAAAACTTCTAATTAAATACTCTTTTGTTCCTCGCAGCGTATTATTATCCCTTTATACGTATATGTTACATACTACTAGTCTAGTTCCCTTTACTATGTAGTAATTTTAACCACTTCTATAGTCTCTGGCGAAATAACCTTATTTTCTATAATTTATGCAAGCTCCGTCTTTAAACCATTATTTTTATTATAGAGTCCGCTTAAACGTCTTCTATTACTAAGATTCTTAGTTTAGCCTATGCTCCTTAGTCCTATAATCACTTAATCCTTAACCTTTAGGTTTCTATAGTTTTCTACTCCATTTTTTATAGGTTTCTTTAGTACCACTTAGGTCTATTAGCTCTGCGCCATACCATAGTTTCTAATTTAGCTTTAGTCGTTGCGTGCTCTACGTCTTATACAACTATAGAACTTTATCCTAGCCCCTCTTAGCCTGTTCCCTTTGGAAGATCCTATTATAGGAGGGTACGACCACTCTCAGATAGGAAAGTCACAGTGCTGTCTATCTGTCGGTCGGTCGGTCGGTCGTCAGTCGTAATCAATCAGTAGGAAAGCAGTCAGTAAGAAGAAAGGAAAGAATGTATTCCGGTAGGTCGTGATATCCAAGAAGGAGGGAAGCCGAAGGCTCTATAAATACAGGAAAATGCCAAGGTACTAGGCGTAAGTCATTTTACCCCACCACACTATTATTAATTTTTATTACTTAATCTATTAGTTCCCTTAGGGTGTCTATATTTTCCATTAGGATAATTACGTCCTAGACTTTAGCCTTAAGTCCCTATTTATACTATGCTATAAGCGCCTTATTATTCCACTTAAGTTATATAGCTAGCGTTTAGAATTATATCGTGTACTTAATTACTAAAGTTCGTTATGTTAGGTCCTAAAGCTTTTTTTTTACGGTAGTTATTGCTTCCGGGTCCCCAAACATTTGTATAAGTTATTCTATAAATCCATTCTAACTTAAAAACATAAACCATACTTCTTAGTTTATTGTTATTATTCTATTTACTTATATCTCTATAAGGTAAGGCTTAAACTATTTAAGTGCTCTTCCTAATAAGAACAATCCTGCATATGCTACTTAATCCATAGTTATTACTAGCTTTACTCCTTCTTATATAACCTTAAAGTATATTTACGTAAAAAATCCTTTAAGCTTTAATCTTTCTCCTAAGAATCTTTTAATTGATAGTAACTTAACCTTCGCTGCTCCTATCCTATTAATCCTATTTTTGAGTGCTGTATTATCTCCCGTTAACTAATCAACTATTATTTATAACTGTCCTACTATTATAGGTTGTTATAAGTTAGTGTCTACTATACTAGTATTGTTACCTAATCCTAATATAGTTGCCGCCGTCGATAGCGTTATAGTGGCTGCTTTTAGTAGCATGTTGTTTAACTTATTAAAACCGTAACTATAGTAGTAATTATGTAATGGAGCCTTATAGCAAGAACTACGGTAAACTTATTAATAGGTTAGGTATATAGGTATTATAAGTAAGTTAATAACGTAATAATAACTAGTGGAGTAGTTGCCTAATAGATTAACTCTAATTATATTCTAAGAATTACTATAAGGAAGGAACCACCTAGGTAGGGACTAAAGGTCCTTAAATATACAGCCGTACTCCTATGAAATCCTTTTTATACGTAATGTACGTGTTATACATAAGGTACGTGAGTTCCTCTTATCCCTCTCGTTTAATACGTAGCACATTATATAACCTCGCTTACCATTCCTCGTCACATGGTTCCACGGGTTCTATCCTAAACCGTGCCTATATTAACCAACTGGCTTCTTCCGACTCCTCTCTAAGTAGTTATAACATTGTACTTAAAGCGTCCGTAACAGTTATAAATATTATTATTAAATAAATGGCGTAGAGTGTATGCGGTGGGGGCTATATACGTAGCATAGGTTACCTAACTGCCTACGGCCCGATAGATAGCCCGACCTTTACTACCCCTTTCTTTCTCTTTTAGTAGACGAGAAAAGACACGAATAAACCAAGAACTAGAACTACTTATTGCAATTGCAGTACCCCCCAGGTGATACCGATACTAATTAGTGATATTATAGATCAGAATCCGGTGTTATTATAAAGAGAGATAATACGCGATCGCTCCTACCAAGGCCCGTCGATCGTGTCGCGTTTGCTAAGGAGAACCCTTCCTACTAAGGCCCTGGGAACTTAAAGAACTGGCTCCTACTAAGGCTTTATCCGGTTCGCGTCTATTACGCAAATTAATACCTAGTATAACCTCTTTACTAAGTGCTAGTACCCCCTACAACCTAGCAGCGTTAGCAGCACCCCCTACCTACACCACGATCTACACTAGTTATTATATTCAATATAGGAATCTAACGTCCGCGCTAGGGTAACGGAATTACCCTAACTAACAAGACTACTATAGAAGATATTACTAACTATATTAACTTTAAAATTAATAAGTATACTAAGTACAACTTTAAAGACAAAAGCCTATGGGAATTATACTAAGAGGACTTTAATAATTTTGAGGTATAAACATTTAAGGACGCTAATAGGTCTATAATTAAAAGACTTAAACAACTGCTCCGATGTAATGGAGTATAGGTCTTTAACAAAAAGAGTAAGTTAGTACCACAAGCACTATACGACGTCGCTTATAAGGACGACCCTATAGAATAGTTAGATGTAGAAATTAAGCTATATATTAGTAATAAAGGACCCTTTAATTTATACGTTATTAACCGCCGCCTTAAATTACGTTCATTAACTCCCTTAACGTTATTTACTACCTTAACCCCAGCTGTCTCAAATAACCCTCCTCCTACGGCCAAGCCCCCCTCGCCTATGAATGTTACAGCTCCCTCTATAAACGTCATGGCTCCCCCTATAAACGTCATAGCTCTTCCTATAAAAGTCACAGCCGCCGTTAACTACGGTAGAGACTTAGTAACCCTAGTAAAGATATAAATAGAGGAAAGCAAATATAGTAGAGAGGATAACAACTTTGACCACAAGCTTACAATTTTTAACGACCTTTATAATAGAGTTGGTATACCGTAAGAGGTAAAGATTAAAGGCTTTCTAATAATGCTACGTAGTATTACTCTTAACTTTTACTATAAGAATAAAGCAACTTATACCACCTTTAATAGCATCTATAACGCTATACGCAACTACTTTAAAGAACTAGAATATAAGTGTGGAGTTCTAATAAAGTGGAACGCTATAACTCTTAAGATAGTAATGATAAAGAGCGAGGGTAAGTCTATAGAGGACTACCTATAACTATTACTTAACGACCTCCGTTACTTACAGTATGGTCTTAATACTAACCTCTATAATAACGACTTCCTCTATAATAAGCTTATCGTCGCTTACTAAGACGTTGCTACTTACTAGGTAGCTTGCTCTAACCCGCCTACTATACTTACCGGCCTTATAAACAGCTTATAATCGTTAATTGTTACTTATAGGAAGATTAATAGTACTATAGGACAGCCCGCTAATGTATTCTTTACTAACCGTCGCTACTACTAATCGACATCTCAACTAAGTTTATTAAATAACCGTTACGGTAACAATAACACTAGGACGTGCTTTGTGTGTAAGAAAGGTAACTATTGGTTAACTAGGTATACTAAAGAAGAACGTAATAAAGTAAGAGAAGGATTTAAAAGACGTGTCTACCAATACCTTACGGATAATAATATTGATAACAATTTCGATAAGGATATAACGGCCATAGCACTTAATATATTAACTCCAACTACTACTAATAACAATTTCTTCTATAACAACTATGGTGTTAAGCACTTTATGACTTTAAATGGACTAATACTAATTGAAACTGCTAAAAATATAGTCATGTCTATAAATAACAATGCCTTTGCCTACAGCCTCACTGGTAGTATAGAACCTGGTGGTACGGAACCTAGTAATACGGAACTTAGTGGTATAGAACCTAGTAATACGGAACCTAGTAGTACGGAACCTAGTATAGCAAGACGCAATAATAAGGGCAAAAACGCCACCTACTTCTGCAACGACGATAATAACGTTAATATAGAGAACCTTACTGTTAATATCGACTTCCTTAATTATTATTTCGACGATGACGGATAGGACTTAGCCCTTCTACCTATTTTACCCTATAGTCTGCAACAGCTCTATAACTCTTATACCTTCCGAAGCCGCCATACCTTCGGTTCTAACTTTAACTGCGCTCTGCTACAGGATACTCCTATAACACCTTCCGCAATATTTACGATATCCGCAATATCCGTAGCGATATCCGTAATATCCGTAACGATATCCGCAACGTCTACAATATCCGTAATATTCGTAATACTTAAATATCTGCGATTACTGCCCTAAGTACCTGTTGACCTATATACTTCTCCTTTATACTTTCTTACCTTCTTTCCTTTTTATAAATGTCGCCAGTGTCTATATAAGTAGAGGTTATAAATATTATTATTAGATAAATGGCGTAGAGTGTATGCGGTAGGGGCTATATACGTAGCGTAGATTACCTAACTACCTACGGCCCAATAAATAGCCCGACCTTTACTACCCCTTTCTTTCTCTTTTAGTAGACGAGAAAAGATACGAATAAACCAAGAACCAGAACTACTTATTGCAATTACAGTACCCCCTAGGTAATACCGATATATATAATAATAATAATTCATTGCTTAACGTCCGATTCGGATCCCTATTAGGCCCACGCGGACTACTCCTTATTTACATGTGGGGAGAAAACTCAACTTAAGAAAGACTCAACTTGAGAAAACCCCGTGATCCATCTCCCTGCCTCTTGGGACTCGCCTATAAGGCGCCTGCGAGGCGCCTATAAGTCACCTGTAGTGCTCCTACTACCTTACTTTTTGACCTCCTTAGGAACCACTGCTGCCGTAACTAGCCTACGGACGCGCTAGTATTGCACACTTTACTCTAATACTATAGTCATTAGGGGGCGCCCGTTGCTCGCCCCCCTACCCTCTATTATCATTTCCTTTGTAACCCAGAACTGGTTTAGTATATTTTGGCTAATAAGCCACTAGGTAACCGCCTTAAGGCCTTTTTATATTAAGAGTAGTGTCTTATAGTTCTCTATGCCAGCTACTAAGAGTATTACTTCTTAGTTAGTGCGTAAGGGGCATAATAGTATTACGTGTTTTAGTATCTATCTTAGCCAGCCATATTTATATCTTAAGCTACCTACTAGGACATCTACCTAGTAGAGCTAGTCTTTTAGTCCTATTATTCCTGTTCTTAAAAGCATTACTATTATATTTTCTACCTTTATTAGGCCTTCTTAGAGCCCTAGGGTGTTTACCCCCTATAGTATTAACTATACTACGGCTTAGGTTCCTCTTACCTTAGTTAGCCTCTATACCTTTAACTCCCATACGCCTCTCTAGCGTTGGTCTAGCTAGTATTATATTGCAGTAAATGGTTTCCTAGCGTTCTTTTATACTCTACTTTAGCTCCTTTCTCTCTCTTGCTATTATCCTTACTGGCCTCTTACGCGTCTTCCTTTCTCCTCTATATGGGCCTGGGCCCTAAGGTAGCACTATTCTTCTTCTGCTTTCTTTACCTATTTCTCCAATATATCTTCCCTACTTTAGGGTTGTTAGTTTGTTCTCCTATAAGGCGCCCTAGGGTCCCTCTATAGTTTATTTAGGCGTATCTTAATATACTTTATAACATTAGAGTTACGTTCCTTTTATGCCCTTTATATTGCAGTGGCTTTAATATATAGTTATAGGGGGGGAATATTAGCTTCCTTCTTAAGCAGAGCTATAGCCGTTCGCTTATATCCGCCTATTATACTCCAAAGGTAGGCTGTTTAGACCTTTTGGAGTGGTTTAAGGAGCGATTTAGGGGGGCCTTTCTCAGATCCTCTAATGGCCTAGATACTAGACCTATACGTTATAGTTAGCCGGACAACTGCTATATATAGTAGGCGTGACCTCTAGAAGCATGGACCCTATATAGAATTAACGATCCTAGATAATGCGATGTATTATACTTAGCCCTTATAGGCCGCTTACGCCGTATATACGCTCTACTAGAGCTTACTGTCTACCTATACTCCTAATACTCTTAGGCCCTAAACTAGTTAACCCCTAAAGCCTTAAATACAAATTATATGCTAGAGATCTGTAGATTAGTTACGTTTTCTTATAAAATAGATTAGCTGGTATTTCTCTGGTGAGAATTGGACTCTATATTATCTTACTTATTCTATATAGGTGTTATATACTTTCTCTAGTGTTCTGCAATTCTTTGCGGCTATTAGCCCGTATATAATTAGGTTTATATTATTAACAAAGCCTATCTCCTAGGTCGCCCCTTTCTTAAAGAAGTTAAGTAGGTTACTTATAAAGAAAAGGAAGAGTATAGGCGAGAGGGGTAATTCTTATAGTATTCCTGTTGCAACTGTAATAGGGGGGCTTTAGTATCCGCTAAAGACTAGTAATATTTCTTTTTAACCTATAAACCCTTAAATAAATTATATAATCTATTTTAGGAAGCCTTTTGCCCTAAGGATGTATAGGAGACGCTTATGGGGTATATTATTATAGGCGCCACTAATATCTAGGCTAAGCATTAATACTACGAAGTCCCTTCGCATCGCCTATGCAGATTTAATGGTAGCAGCGAGTAGCGTAAGTGCTAATAGTATTAAGCGGTTCTTTCTTGCCCCTATTTAGCTTTATAGTAATAGGGCGTATTCCTTAACCATGTCTACTATACGGTCCGCTATTACCCTTTCTAAGATCTTACTAAGGGTATTCTCTAAGGTAATAAGGCGGTAGCTTCCTAGGAGTAAGTAGTTTACTTTACCTTCTTTATATAGGACAAACGTTGTTATAGCTCTTCCAAGTCTTAGGTAGTAGCCTATTATAAAGTATACTCTAGCTACATCCGTAAGCTAAGGTGCTATTAGTAGTCTGTAGGTCTTTAGGGCTTTATTTAGGATCCTATCTAGTCCTGGTACTATATTATTTAAAAGGCGGCTAATAGTTCTAGCTATTTCTTCGGTTGTTATATAACTGTTAACCCTTAGGCGAGTTACTGGTGCTTTACCCGTAATATCGCTAAGGTCTACTAAAGCTGGTTAAGGGAAAAATCTTTTTATAAGGATCTTTGCCTTCTTATTATTATTACTTATAGCCAGTAATTTACCTAGTTTTTGTAGGGGCGGAAGGTATAAGTCTTCTACTAGATATCCTACCTTTTTCTTTGCTTATTTTGCTATTCTCTAAAGACCTTTATTATAGGGGAGGCTTAGGTTAGTAGTATACTCATTTATAAACCGTCTCTAGCTATTCCTTACTTCTTTTTTTAGGGTATTCTTTAGCTAGTTTCTTATATCTTTATATTATCTCTTATCTTTAGAATTATAGCTACTTATATATTTTCTTCTTACTCGTCATTAGCTAGTGATAAGAATTATATATTATACGGACCATGCGTATTACGCGTAGGGGCCTAGTTTTAAGACTAGGCAGTACTCTTCTAGCCCATTTTTAATTACTGCCTAGATCCTTTCTAGTCTTTAGTTAATTTCCTTAGGGGTAGCTAATAAGCCTCACTTGTTTGGTATTGGGTGGATTTCTTCTAAATCTTAAAGTTATTATTTAACTATATTAAGGAAGCTATTTATCTTAAGCTTTCTTATTACGTATCTTTTGCTATTTAGTTGCGCCTTAATATCCAGATCTAGCTGTATTTAGATGGGGATATAGTCTAAGATGAGTGCCTATTCTTCTTTAGGTTTATACCTTTTAAGTCTCTAGTATAGGCCTTCGTCTATAAATATAAGGTTAATTATACTTCTAGCGGTACCTTATTGCCATATAATTGCTCCTAGGGGGGTGGCTAGCTTAAGGCCCCTAGTGTTTATAGCTCTTAGTAGGCACTCTGCCTGTTATTTAGCAGTAATATAGATACCCCCCTACCGCGGGTAGTAGAGGTTTATGTCTCCTAATAGAATAGACTCTATGCCTTCGGTTTCTAGTAAGCTTATTACTAATATAATATTCTTTATTTATGGGACCCCTTTAACCCTAAGGTTATATATATTAATAATCTATACCGGTCCCCTATATATCTAGATTGTTATTACTATAATATCTAGGTTAACTGCCTACTATAACTATAAGGATAGGCTGATAGCCTTACTAATTATAAAGTATATATATATAGCTGCTTTTAGTTTATATAGGAGCTGGAATCCTTGGGGGCAGTATATTAATTATATATAGGCATTATAATACGGCTCTTATATAGTAAGGATATAGTATTTCTCTAGGTCTAAGCTATCTAGTAAGGGCCTTATAAGACGGTGGTTTGTATTGCCGCAGTTATACTATATAATAGATAGGTGGCGGACCCCTAGCGAGGGTCCTTCGCCTTTCCTTTATTCCTTGCTTTTTCTATTTCTACTTTCTCTAAGATATTTAGAACTTTTGTCTCTTATATCTATACCCTAGTTACTACTTATTTTATATAGAGCTTTCCATTCCCATATCTTATGTTCCTACTAGCGCTTTTATATCTAAATCTGTTATTATCTCCGGTTCTTCCCCTATTCTTACTAGTTAGCTATATACCCTTTAAAAGTTAGCTATAAATGTTATATTTACCGCGTTAAGTCTAATTTTTAATTATCCTAGTCTTAAGCTTGCTATAGCTGTCCATAAGGGTCTTCCTATAGGGCGTCCTCTCCCTTATATTCCCTGTGACCCTTATATCCCTATATAGTCTAGTAATATTGCGCGGCGTTGCTTCTAGCCCGTTAAGGCTTAGGATAGCTGGCCTAGCCCCCTAGTATTAAAGGTAGGAAACGCTAGAAAGGCACCTACGCCCCCCTAGCTTATTACCTATTATTTCCATTTATATAACCTAGCGTATAGTTATTCCCGTAGCTATTAAGCCCTTACCTCCCGTCTCCTGTATTTAATATAGTTTTCTCTCTCCTACGCCTTATATATGCTTTAGTAGCAGTTTACGCATTTTATTTAGTCTTAATTTAAGCAATATCTTATATCGTAGGGGCCTATACAGTGGCCGCAGCACACCTATGCTGCGTATATGGATTAGGTATATCCCTATTATATACAGCGATAGTATTATTCTAGGCAGAGTCTATAGTTATAGAGCCTTATATTATATATAAGGCTATTTATAATAATACCTTTTTAGATAAGGAGTTTTTATATTCCTAGTATATGTATGCTAACAATAAGGGAGCTATATATTTAATTAGCGCCTCCCTAGCAAGTCTCTAGCGACCCTTATATTCTTTTATTATTCTTATTATATACTTAGTTTATATTTTCCTATTATAGCTATTAGATTTAGGTAATCTTAAGTCCTAGTATAAGGCGTTCCGTTTATTTTACTATCTTATATATAGTTGCTATATTGTCCGCCTAGCGTCCCTTTTTTACCCTAAGGCTTAGGGGAACCGCTAAGACTTTAACTAGGTAATCTTCATAGAGCACTTTTATGCTAATACGTTCTCCTAGCCTGTCCCCTACCCTTACAGCTTATTCCTTTGCCTATTAGTCCTTTAAGGTAACTCTAATATCTCCACTCCTAAGGTATTAGACTATAATAGCGTTATAAACCTCTTTACAAATTTTTATAAGGACTTCTATTTCTAATTATCCCTTAAGCCCCTCTACTTTTTCTATATTTGGTTATATTATAATTATATACCTAGATATTATCTTTAGGGGGGTGGGTTCCCTATATTATAAAAGCGTAGCTATAGCGGCCCAGGTGCGGTTCGCCGGTAAGAAAAGGTTTTATTTATTTTTAATTTTACTTAGCCGTTAGAGGATTTAATTAAGGGTTTGCTAGAGGGGCGCCTAAGGTTCGCTAGACTGGCGGAGCTATTCTACTAGCTATATTAGTTTGTTATAGCTAATAGTTACTCCCCCATAACTGCGGATACTAGACGCGTTTAATAGGCTTTATATTTTATCAGATGCCTTTTTAATAGAGGTCTTTCCGCTTTATAGTGTGGTATTCGCCCGTTCTTATTATGGAGGGCTATTACTAGGCGTGGTTCTAGTGGACGCGCGCGAGTGCGAACTACTATCGTTCGACGTATGCCTCCCCTGCGATGCGTGCATCTTAGGGGGATTCTCTAGGTGTTTTTTCAGGGTTCTTTTGGTTGGTTTTAGTCTTTTTTAGGCCGGGTATAGCAAGAGCTCCAGACAAGTTCCTACGCGTTATATATAAGGTACCCGATATATATAAATAGAGTACTTACTAAGTAGAAGTTTATAGTATTGTATAAAGTTTTTACTTAATTAGATGGAGGTGGAATTAACTAGTAGCAATATTTAATAAATATCTTAACACTAAAACTTCTTCTATTTGCCTAGAGCCGTATATACTTAAATCCTAATATAATTATATAAAAAGATAAGGCTACTTCTTATATAGTAAAGATTTACTAAACCTACTTTAATGCCTATAAGATTTAACATTTTCTTTAGCTAGGTAATTCGCCTAATCTAAATATAATTAAGCCCTACTAGGGCTATTTAAAACGGGTTACTATAAAAAAGAGCCTACTTACTTCTTATATAGCTATAGAGAAGGCTTAGCTTAAAGCTTAGTAAGATCTTAAGTAGTAGTAAATTTAATAGTAGATTAAGAGGATCCCTTACTATATTAAAAAAATTATAGAACTTAAAGGAGACAATAATTATATAGAGGGGGTAGAGGAAAGGCAGTAAAGCCGGAAGTATGTCACGGAACGAGGTCAGGAGGCTCTGTAAACGTCGTAGTATTAACTATAATACACGACAGGATATTGTATAAAGGTGTAAAGAGGTGCGAAGGGACTAGCACTCTATATACTGTGGGTGCCAAGGCTCGCTAAGGGCCGCTAGGCCGGAATCCGTAACAAAGTAGCTCCGTAAAGAAGTCAATTATAAGCTTCCTATAATTATTAAAGTGCTTTAAATGGGCTATAAGACGTTATATAATTACTATAATTTACCTAACACCTATTTATAATTCTTCCTTCCTATATAAAGTAGTAAGGAAATTAAGGAAATTACTAAGGAAGAGTGGCAAAAATTAGTTAATATAGTTTTTCCAAATCCATATTAAAATATTTAAGGCCCTAGCTTAATTATAGATTAATAGCTCTATAATTAAAGACGTTAAAGAAATTAGGTAGTTAAATAGGTAAAGAGCTAGGTAGAAAGCTAAGAGTAGTAAGGGTAGTTAAGGCCTCGAAAACCTCAAAAGCCTATAGAATATAAGGTGCGATAAAATAAGGTAAATTATATAAATATCAAACGGTAAAACACTACGATTTAAAAGATATATAGGTGATATATTAGTATTAAATGCATTAATTAAGTTAAATAAGCTAATTTGTGGTAGGGCCTTAGTACCAAAACAACGATTTTCCTAAAAAGGAAGGAGAAATCTCTTTTCGCGCAATCGTGCGTATAGGTCGGCTAGACCACGCTGAAAGGTCGGCCTAATAAGCGAAACCTCCACCCACTATACCAAATCTCACCATCTCTCTCTTACTTTAACCTTACCTTCTACCTTACCTCCTATTACTAATTTATTGAAATCTGTTCCAAAACTAATTTAAAATACAATATCTACTACTTTAAAGAGCTGCGTAAGCTATTTATAACCTATTTTAAACATATTTTAATAGTTTAGGCTACTTATAAAGCCTACTTAAAAATAAAACGGCTCCCTAAGGGAGTAGATGCTTTTATTATAATAAGTAGTTCTAAATATATTTAGAACGCGTTTTTAATATAATACTAGCATAGTAATAAGGTAGATTTAACTATGGGGGAGGTTTTCTATTAGCATAATATCTTACCTAATTTAGAGAATCCAGTACTATATAGGGTAAGTAGATAAGTATATTGGGTTTATAATATATTGCTAATATATTTATAACGCGTTTAGACAAAGTTAGAGATTATAGCGCTCTTAGAAACTATATAAAGAAGTATAGTATTAGAACTAGGAATATTAAAAAGGGAGAAGCTCCTTTTATTAAGAAGCAAAAGGAAGTAATAAGTATATATTCTAAACGTGTTCTTAATATATTTATAGCTAGTTGTTAACCTATTACAGCTTTCTATTCTGCTATTATAGCTATATATAATTAGAACGTGTTAGAAACCGCTTTTAAATATAATGCTATTAGTTTAAGCCGCTCTGCTACTACCTAACCCCTCTATACCTCTACCTTAGCTCCCCCTAGCCACCCTTTTAAAACTACTACCCTATAATTAACAGCTCCTATTAAAAGAAAGTTATACTTATTAGATTTAAAAGTAGGCCTTAAAAAGGCGATATAATATATTCCTAATATGTTTATAATATATTCTAATTAATCTCCTAGTACAACTTCCTAGAATGGTTACTCTACTTAAGGATTTAGATACTAAGGCTCTATATTAAGTATTTAGACATAACTTCTAATTATAAGTTAATTTAGAACCTGTTTTAAACCGGTTAAGAATATATTCTAAATCTATTACGTCTTGCCTATTTAAAGGCTGTTCTAATTAGAGCTATTTCCTTATTAATAGATTAGATAATACTAAGACTTTTACTACTATAGCTCATACCAAGACCTCTAAAACGCGTTTAAAGAAGTCTTGTTTAAAAGGTTTAAAGGCTATAAAGAAAAGGGCTTTTAAAGCTACTAGACCTATAGAGGAGGATACTATAGCTATATTTTAGTAGATAGTCTAAAATCTAATTTAAAGTATATTTATAATAGAATTTAGACTTAAATTTTAATAGGGTTCTATACTACTTTGGAACATATTTATAATATATTAAGTAGCAAAAATAAAAGTTATTAGTTAAATTATAATGTCTATTAAATTTTACTAACTTTAGCTCTTTCTAACAACTCCGTTTATATAGTTTATGATTATAATTAATTAATTATAAATGAATTATTACTTAAATTCTAATAAAATAAGAATCTTTATTTTTTAAAATAGTATAATTATATATTTAAAAACACCCTTTAAATTATATTTTTTTAAAATATATTTTATATAAAAATTAATAGTTTTTTTTTAAAAAAAAGTATATTAACTTTAAGCTATTATAATAGTCATATTTTTTACTTTTAAAATAATTATTTAAATATTAAAAGTTATTAAATCTTTAAATAATATATAAAATTAATTATAAAATTAGTTAATATAAGACTTATTATTTTATTCAATATATTTTTAATTAAGTATTAACTAATAACTTTTTATAGATAACTATATTTATATATATAAATAAAGCTTAAATATATAGATAGTAAGAAAAAAAATAGATTTTTTTTAAAAATAGAATAGAGATAGGGTATTTATATTTCTTATCGTCTTTTTTTCTATTTTTTTTTTTAACTATTTAACAGTTATCAGTATCTTAGTATTTTATTGAGTAACTATAAACCCCTAATTAAAATATTTATAAATTATTAAAATATAATTACTAATATATATTAAGTTATTTAAAAAGAATTTATATATCTAAAACTCTAACGCTATAGTCTAGAAGCTATATATATATAATTATTATTATATATAGTATTGGGCGTTATATAATAAAACAAGTATAAAAAATAGGCCTAAATATAAGTATATTTTAATGGGAATATAAGAGGAACATATTTAGAATGTATTTTATATTTAGCATACTTATTATTATTAGTCGAAGTCTTTTTTCCACATTCTTTAGCTCCCTTACCTTTAGTTTAGTCTCTATTTTATAACGTTTAAGTCTTTAGTATCTTTCCTAAATATCCTAGTTATTACTTAAGGCTTAATGCTTTAGTAACTATAAGAGACCGGTACTAATATATCTAAAATATATTAGTAACTAATTATATATATATTAGAATATAAATATGCTTTATAATTCCTTAAATACTATAAAGGATAACCTAAAACGCAATATAGATATAGATTTTAGCCCCCTTAAACGCTAAGTAAAACTAGATCGTAACCTTACTACATCTAATAATTGTGACGGCGCTGGAGCGCGTCACCTAGTCAGGGGTTCGCTTAAGACTTGGCATGTATATATAGACATGGCCTCACCACCTTCTCTTACTCCTTAGCTTAATATCTTTATAATATAACATTCGTTCGCTTAATCTTGCAAGCATTCGTTTAAGTCTCTATTAAGACATTTATTCGATAGTTTAAGCCGTTATAATAATAATATATAAAATAAAATATTATCCCCGCTATTATTAGCAGCGGCCTACTCCAATTCCTCTTAAGGGTATTAACGGTTTTATTTTAAACGTATTAAAAACCGGTTTAAAAGAGGCTTATAATAAGTACATACTCTTTCTTTACCTATATTGGGCTAATATTAATGTATTTAGGAGGGTAAGCCCTAGTAGAGGCTTACGAACACAACTATTACGTCTTTACATACACGTCTAGTACACTCAAATCACAGCATTTTAGTTACGGCGTTCCCCTCCTTTTTATGCGGTATAATAAGGTATTAAAGGTTTAGGTTAAGCTTAGCATAACTTTAGGTTATATATAACCTCCTAAGGTTCACAACATATCGTCTAAATATTACCCCCCCCCTTTAGTAGTGGCCCCTACTTTTTAGACGCGTTTTTAAGGCCTAGGTTAGTACTAGGTTAGTATAAAGGGCCTTAGCGCGCCTTTGACCTTACCGTCGCCTTAAAAATACATTTTTTTAACTCTCTCCTATCTTTATACCCGCGCTAGCTCGTATAAGGCTTCTAATTTTATATAGAAAGGCCTACTATAATTCTAATTATATAATATAGAGCCCTCTCCTTCTTCTTCTTTAATATTTACGTGTTTAGTAACTTAATTTACCTATACTGCGCTTATACGTCTCCCTCTTACCTCTTGCGGATATAGAGTCTTTTAGGAATCTTCTTACCCTATAGTCTACTTTATGGTTAAATTAAGCCCCCCTAGCCTCCTTTTATAGCCTTTAGAACGAATTTAAGGCCTAAATAGCGCGGCTATATAATATTTATAAGGCCTAGCGCTTAAAGAATATAATAAGGGCGTATAAGCCGAAGTAGAAAGAGTAGGAAGACTAATATATAAGATTAGAAGGTAATATAGACGGCGCTTAGGTAATAAAAGATAAGCTTTACCTACTTTTAGAGCAGTAAGTTATTAACTAAGAATTGAGGGCTGCTAGCTATTAAAAATATAAGTTAAAATAGAAAAAAATATAGAAGGGTAGTAAGCGGGTAAAGAAGAGGCAGAAAACAGCTAAGGGAAAGGCAGCTATAGCGGCAGCTGTAGCTATAGGGGAGGAAGCTGTAAAGGAGGAAGAAGAGATATGGGATAAGAAGGCCTTAGACGCTCTATTTAATGAGATAGTTTAATACTTAGTTATAAATAGTATGTCTCCACTATTACTAAGCTTTATATATAGTAATTAAAAGGTAAGGCCTTGCAGTCACTATAGGGAGCGAAGCTCTTAGCGGTACTAGATAGTATCCGCTATAATAAGGACTAGATTTAACGCGTTAACATTATTAATTAAGGCCTATTTATAATTACTAGCGGCTATAACATTAAAGGGCTTAAAAAGGCGATTACTTAGTACTAGGAGACGGGCTTTAAAATGCTAGGTTTAGTTAAGTCTTACCTTTAAACTACGGCTAAGTATTTATCAGGCTTATATCTAGTCTATATAGCTACTATTTTTTAACCTAACTCGTTTCTTAGGCTATATTACTATTACCTAGGATAAAAGTAAATAAGACGTTTAGCTTACTAACCTTACCCTTATTAAACTAGATAAGCTAGCGCTATATATAATTATATTAATAATATAGGGGAAGTAGAATTAATACGGTAAGGTTAAGTATATAGACTATATACGCAATACTAACCCTATTCTTTACCCTCTCTCTTATTAGCAACTTAGTTAATTAAGGCATAAGCACGGCAAAGGGGACGCGTAAGCCTATATAATTAGATTGTCTATAAACAAGAATCTAAAGCTAGGAAAAGAAAAGGAGAAGAAGAGTAGCGCCGTTTAATATTTTATAAGATCTTCGCGTTACGTAACCGCAATATGCGGCAATCTATAGCAACTTACTGGTATGTTATGGGACGGGGGCAGTGGCTACAAAGCGTATGTATTCGAGGAGTCTACAAGACGTTGCGCGATCGATCGTAAGGGTTAAGGGCGTAAGGAGGTGATATACCTACGCGTAGCTGACATAAGCTGTACGCGAGGTGTACGTAAGAGCATGGGGCTCTCCTATAGAGGCCCCTGCGGTGGGGTTCCGTAACACTACCCCCCCTCTTATAGAGGCGGAGCTCCGGCAACGCTGTGGTTACTATATATATATAAAAGGGACACTTAAGGTATAGAAAAGAAGAAAAGGGGGGTATTGCTAAAGGCTTAAAACAACGTTATATAATAGGGCTTGGCATCTAAAAATCCGACTAATTAGATAACTTTAACCGCTGGTTAAAGTTCCTAGATATCTTAACGATATTCCGGTTATATAATCGCACTTTACCGTAATCTAACAGCAATCTAACGGCAATTTGCCCTTACGTGGTAATATATAACGGTTTAACTCTATAAGAGCTCCTATAGAGGATTAGGTATAAAGTCTCTACTTAGGCCTAGTTTCTATAGGTTCGCGTAGTAAAAGTCACTAATTAGATCCTTTGCATTTTTAAAGTCTTTCTATAGTTACCATTCTGGCTAATTTATATCAAATCCTATATATATAGCTCTGTAGTAGAGCCGTTGTCCTCTGCCTTTACCAAAGTATTTAGAGTTAATAATTTATTTAACGGTCTACTTCTCATGGTTCTCGTCTTTATTCTTATCTCAGATTAGTACTAGTAGGGGTTTAGGCTATATCTGCCCCAGTAAGGGGTTGGGCTAATAAAGGTGTAGTAGCCATGGGTAAAATACGGGCTATATCCCGCGGGTGGCTAGGGCAGGTAGGAGTTTTAGCTTATACACAGCTCCCCTATTAATAACTCGTTTAATTAGATAGGGGCTAAGGTTCTTATAATTAAGTAACTTTATAGGCCTCTATATAGAGATATTACGTATATTTAGCTATACCTAATCGCCAACATATATCTCCGGTGGTGGCGTTCTATAACGGTTAGTAATGTAGGCCTACTTTGCTTAAGCCTAGGCTATTTCTCCCTTACAGTAGTTAAGTAGATTTTTCATGCGGTCTATATACTGGTTAGTAAGTAGCATCTTAAGGCGTTTTCTATATAGCAGTTTCTTATTAATAGGTTTTAGTGGCTCTATGCTAGATTAGGGGTAATAACCCTTGTTCGCGAAGAACGGGGTAAGTCCTATAGTGGTTAAAACGTGGTTATTCGCTGCGAATTTACCTAGTAGGAGGTAATCTACCCAGTTATCTTAACTATAGGCGACTACCTGTTATAGGTACGCTTTTATACTAGCATTAGCGTTTTCCGGTTACCCAGTAGTTTTATAGTAGAAAGATATAGATATCTTAACGGAGATGCTAAGGCGTTAGTAGATTCGTCTCCATACATTAAAGTTAAATTATATACCTTAGTCGGACGTAATTAAGTTAGGTAACCTATATAGTCGGTAAACTTTATAAAGGAAGGCGTTAGTAACGTCGCTAACGGCTATACCTTTAGTTGGGACGTAGTGGCGCTCTTTTATAAGTCGGCATATTATTATAAGGATGTTCTTATAGGTACGGCCGTATTATTTATAGGGTGGTAGGTTAACAACGAAATCTATAGCGATATCTGCCTATTATTATATAGGTACTAGTAGAGGGTGCAGTAGTCCTTAGTACTTTGTATTAAAGGCATTAGCGCGCTTACAACCGTAGTAGGCTCCTATAAAGCGTTTAACTAAGTCTATTATTTTTAGCCAGAAGTAGTATCGGCTAAGAAGCTCGTAGGTTCCTTTTCTGCCTAGGTGGCCGCTTAATCGGAGGTCGTAGGCTATTTAGATTAGTTGCCGTTATAAATTTTCTAAGTTGGGGATAAATAGGCGGCCTCTATAATAGAGCCTATTCTCTTTTACTTCTAAGGCTGCTATATTAATCTAGCCTAAGCTTTAGAGGTTAGTAGGCAGCGTACGGGCGCTAGCAGTCTTTGCGGTAATAAGTTAATACAGTAATAAGTCGACAGAGGCGTTATATACCGTAGTAATAAGTTCGTTAATTTTAGGAGGTAACTCTAGTTCTGTAGTATGAAGTTAGGGTATAGTTAGCTCTATTGTAAGTAGTATACCTAGGGCCAAATTTCGTGCTTTTAGGATCGTCTGTTGTTAGAACTAATTATAGGGGTTATCTTTAGACTAAGGAAGGTCTTACAAGCGGCGTATTAGGCTATTAGGCTTAGTACCTTATACTCCTAGTCTATATATAATTTTAAAGTTAAAACCAGAGAGGAACTCATTCCAACGTACTTGGCGTTAGTTTAGCTACTTTATAGTTATAAAGTACTTAAGGTTATAATAGTCCGTAAGGACTTCAGTTAGCTAGTCAAGCTCTACTAAAAAGAGTTCTGGTTAGAATTCTTTAAACGCTTATATAATTACAAGGAGTTCTTTATTATAGATCTTATAGTTACACTCTTATAGTATAAGCTTAGACGAGTAGAATATAACTAGGTAAAGGAGACCGTTATTACCTATCTAGGAAAGGACGCCTACGTTAACGTAGTCTAAGGAGTTGGTTTTAAGGTAGAGTTGTCGTCCTAGTATAAAGTAAGCTAGGACAGGTACTTTAGTAAAGGCATTTTTAAGGTCTTAGAACGCCTTCTCGCATTTAGGCGTCTAGGTAAAGCGTAGGTACGTTTTTCTTCCTTTTATAGAAAGGCCCTTTATTCGCATTATTGCTATAAATAGTGCTACTACGCCTAAGAAGTTATATATGAATTTCTAATAGAAGTTAGCGAAACTAAGGAAGGCTAATATGTCCTTAATACAGTTAGGGGCTTGCTATTCGGTAATTATATATACCTTCTTGGGGTCCATACAGACACCCTTAGTAGTAATAATTAGTCTAAGGTATTTTACTTCTGTAACTAAAAATTCGCATTTCTTTAAATTAATATAAAGTCCTACGTCCCTAAGGCGCTATAGGACCTTTTAAACGTGTTTAGTATACTTAAAGGGGTTATCGCTATAAATAAGTATGTTGTCTAGGTACGCAGAGCAAAAGTCATTAAGGTAGTCCTATAAGGCGTTATTAATATAGCTTTAGAAGGTGCCTGGGCCGTTATATACGCTAAAGGGTATAACGGTATATTTAAATTAGCTAAAGCGCGATGCGAATGTAGTTTTCCATTTATTACCTTCCCGTATTCAGAGATAGTTAAAGGCGGCGATAATATTAAGCTTAGTATAGATTTTGGCTTAACTAAGCCGCTTAAGGGTCTCACGTATGAGCGGTACTAGGTATTGGTTTTTAATCGTAATAGCGTTAAGTCCTTTATAGTTAACACAGAATTAGATACCTTCTCCTAGCTTCTTAGCAAGAAGGATAGGGATAGCTATTAGTAATATGCTAGGACAAATAAATCTTTTATTAAGGTGCTTGTTAATATTCTTTTTTATAATTAGTAGTTTATCTTTTAATATTAGGTAGGGTCTCTTATAAGGTAGCATTTTTCCTTATTTAATATTAATAGTATAGTTATTAGGTTAATATAGGGGGGGTATATCTACGCTCTTTTATAAGTATATATCGGTAAAGTTATAGTACCTCTTAGGGAGGAGCTTGCGGAGTTCTTTATTGGTAAGTCCTTTTTTAAGCTTTATAAACTTCTTAAAGTCTAAAGGTAAAAGTCCGTAGAGTTCCGTAGGGGCGTTATCTTTTAGAAGGTTAACTATGTCTATCCTATTACTATAGAGGATATAGTCCTGTTCTTTATTAAGCTTATATAGTCGTAATTAGGAAGCTACAGCAACAGTTTAGCCTTTCTTATATACTATACGGTAGAAGGCTAGGGCACTTACATAGTAGCAGTTAATTATAGGTAGGGTAATAAGGGGTTCCTTAGGTTAATATCCTGGGGAGTAAATAGAGGCGGCTAGGCTATGCCCTAGGCAAGTCTCTCTGCAGTATTTAAAGTTAAAGGTTACTTCTCTCTTCTTCTAGTTAATAGCGGGGTTATATTATTTAAGCTAGTTTATTTTAAGGATAATAGGGTAGTTGGTAAGTGGTATAATATAGGCCTAGAGTTCTTTCTGGTGCCCATTTATATCTAGGTAGAGTTATGCTATATAGGTAATCTTTTATGCGGTATAATTACTATTAGCAAGTTATAGGGCGCGGGCTTTAGTAAGGGGTAAGGTAGGTAGGTTATAAGTGCGTACGAATTAGGTATCTATAAATTTATTAGTAGCTCCGCAATTAATTATAGAACGGCTTTTATATTATTTTTTAGTAGTAGTTCCTATTATAGGTAAAACTATCTATTTCTATCTATTTATTTTTATAGAGTTATCTATTAAGTAAGCCGATATATAGATCCCTCTATTATTAGGGCGTCCCAACCTATAACTTAGAGCTAGGACTCGGCGTTTTCCGCTTCCGTATCCGACTTTACTGCTATTACTACGTCTTCGTCTTATATAGTAGTGGCGCGTAGCAACATATTTAGTATTTAGGGTATTAGGTTAGGTATTAGGCGGCAGCTACTAAACCTAGCTATTAGGTAGTTTAGGTTATTGTAATAACAGCCTTCTTAATAGTATCTATAGCAGCGTCCTAGTTTCCAAAGTAGCTTGCGCTCTTTATCTAGGAGTTTTTATAGGAAAGTTAGTATAGAGAAATTAATATTGGTTCCGGTAGTACTTAAGGTAGTAGGTATTAGTGGCTTAGTATATATAGGTTTAGTAGGCCCAGAGGGCTTCTATAGAGAGGTCTTTAAGTAAGGGTTAGTAGTAGCAATCTAATTTAGTTGTTGTTTAATCTTCCGTAGAGCTGCTACTATATTATAAACATCGTTATAGTTATAGCTGGCGGCTGCGTAACTAAGGTAATAAGTAACTTTTTTAAGGAGGTTCTTCTGGTCTTTAGTATCGTCTTAGGTAAAAGCTCCGGTATATTCCTGGAATTTAACATAGAATTTATTAAATAATTTAGTAGGGCTCATCTTTAGGGCACGTAGTTTAGCTTAGTTGGTGGCTAGTAGGTTATAGTCGCGGTATATTAGGTTAAGATCATTAAGGACTTCTTAGTAGAACTACTACTTCTAGGGGCCACTAGTCTCTTATTAGGCGAAGAGTCTATTAAACGGTATACCCTTTATTCGCCTAATAATATAGCCAATCTTAGTGTCTTCCGTAGGAAAAAGGCAGGTACTCTAAGTTAGTTTTTTACGGATTTATATCTTCTAGTGGCTATATTCCTTACGGTCTCCCTAGAAGACTAGGGGATTAAGGTAGCGTACATTAGACCCTATAGTAGCAGTTTAGGTCTAATTATTATAGCTTTTATCATTACTGCTTTAGTAGGGGTTCCTATTAGGTAAAGCTGCTTAGTACTAGCCCTCTGTTAAGCGTTAAGTAGGTAAAGTTACCGGGGGCGTAGAAACTTAGGTGGCATTATATATAGTAAAGAGGTGTCTAGCGTTATTACAAATATGCTTATTAAGCTAAGATTATAGGTATTTAATTATGCCTTCTCTTTTAGTGACTGTAGCGATTAGTGCAATCTTAGCCTTCTTTAACTGTTAGACGTTGCGTTTAGACACGTAAAGGTTATCCTTGGTTTCTTAACGTATATTATTAGCGAGCGCCTTATAAGCTTATAGGTCTTAGATAATATCGCAATCTTAGGCAGTACGCACTTCGGCTCGTATAAGCTTTAGGTAGTAGTTCTATAGAAGGCGGTAGTATTTATTAGGGTCTTATACTACTATTTTTACAAACGTCGTCAGGAAAACGGGAGAGTGGTAGGGGCTAGCCAGGGGCTAGCCCGGGGCTAGCCCGGGGTCATTTTAGCTGGATCCGCTAATCTGCTTATATACACTTCTTTACGCTAGCCCAGGGCCTCTTTAGCTACTTTAGCTACTTTAGCCACTTTATATCTAATAGTTATAATATTTATAATATTTCCTATAACTGCAATATTTATAATATTTCTTATAGCCATAATATTTATAAAATTAAAATTTTTAAAATTAAATTAATAGCAGTTAAAGGGGGGAGCCTTTTACAGAGGCTCTAAATCGTTAATTGGCTAGTCTNGATAATCCGCTACCCGTATACTGATTTCCTAACTAGGTCTAATGCCTATTTACCTACCTGTCTACCTACCTGCGTATCTGCGTACCTATCTACCTGCCTACGTACCTACCTGCGTACCTGCCTACGTACCTACCTGCGTACCTGCGTACCTACCTACGTACCTACCTGTCTACCTGCCTACGTACCTACCTACGTACCTACGTACCTACCTGCGTACCTACCTGCGTACCTGCCTACGTACCTGCGTACCTACGTACCTGCCTGCGTACCTATATACCTACCTGCGTACTTACGTACCTGCGTACCTACGTACGTACGTACGTACGTACCTGCCTGCCTGCCTGTGTCTATTATAGGAGCTCTACGTCTTTTTAGGGAGACTACCGCTTAGTCTTCGAGCGATTAATTGAGGAGCAGGGGGGAACCTTACGTAGAGGCTCCAAATAGTCGATTACGGTATTCCCGATAATCTGCTAGTCGTGTACCGATTTCCTAACTAGGCCTAGGGCCTGCCTGTGTCAGTGTCTAATTTAATTTAGGGGAGGAGTTGGTTCAAACAGTGGTCATCTAGGGTGCCTCCCTAGGAGGCCTTAATCCGATTTAATTCGGTAACAGGCTGTATCGAGGCTCTAGTTCGATTCGATCGATCAATCGATTGAATTGTTCATAGTGTTCGCTAGCTGGTCGTTGTCGTCTAGTTCTGGCGACGGTCGTCTGGTTCTGGCGACGGTCGTTTAGTTCTGGTTATAGTCTGCTAGCTATCGTTCTAGTGCCTCCCTAGGTAGGGAGGATGTAAGAAAGGGTAAAAAAATAAGGTGGTATTTAGGTGTATAAGGGGTATATAAAGACACGTGTTAAGGCTATTAGGAATATAGCGGGGACCCGATAGTACTTAGGATAATTTAAATAATTAGGAAAAATTAAAGTCCTACTAGAGCCTGCTTAAAGCCTGTTTAAAGCCTACCAGGAGGCCTTTAGGATTTTAATACCCTAATAGCAATAAATATAATAATAGTAACAATATTTATTTTATAGCTATAAGCTAGCATATAGCTCTAGGGGGTCAGCTAATATGGCTAAAAGCTAGCGTATAGCTCTGGGGGGTTAGCTAATATGGCAGAAAGCTAGCGTATAGCTCTGGGGGGTCAGCTAATATGGCGGAAAGCTGGCCCCAGGCCCTAAAATCACTTTTAGCGAAACCAAATTTCGTGCACCACCTCCCGTTTTCCTGACGGTCTCGGCATCTCGTATTTTAATTTTAATAAGTAGTAGCCCTTCCGTTTACTTGTCCGTAGTTATATAGTTAATAAAAGATAAGACATTATTAGTGTCCGTCTCTTTAGGGGTTAAGGCTAGGGCTAATAAATTAAATTCTCCTGGGATTAATTGGTATTGTAGGTTAAGTATAGGTATTAGATTATTCTTTGGGTTTAATATAATAGCTAGTAAGGGATATCGTCTTACTATTATAAGTTCCTTAAAAGTATAAAGTAAGGTAATTCATAAACACGCTGCTTTTGGTAGCGCCTATAGTATTATAGAGACGTAGAATTAGTTATAGGCTAAGCGTTAGTAGTAAAAAAGGCGCAACGTAATATTATAGGATGGGAGTAGTGGCTATAAAGCGTATGTATTCAAGGAGTCTACAAGACGTTGCGCGATCAATCATAAGGGTTAAGGGCGTAAGGAGGTGATATACCTACGCGTAGCTAACATAAGCTGTACGCGAGGTATACGCAAGAGCACGGGGCTCTCCTATAGAGGCCCCTGCGGTGGGGTTCCGTAACACGTATAAAGTTCTACTAAGTTCTGCCAGTGCCGTAATATTACCCCCCCCCCTTCAAAAAAGCCTGCCCTTAGGCTTTGTTGCTAAAAGTCTTAGCAAGAAAATCTAACTAATTAGATAACTTTAACCGCTAGTTAAAGTTCCTAGATATCTTAAGACCTTATATAACTAAGAAATTTCTAAGGCGTTTTTATCCTTATATTCTTCTAATAGCTTATTATCTTTATTATGCTAATATTCTATCCACTTATTTAGGTACTTTAGCAATCTAGGTTTATTAAGGTAACGGTTATAAAACTTTTAAAGCTTATAAGGACTACCTATAAAGTTTTATATAAGGTGCTAGGTAGGGTCTAAGTTATATCCTCTTTAACTAATATAATACTTTAACGTTCCCTTTATAAGTTTATAGGCTAGTATTTCTTTAATTCCCTATTTATTATCGCCATTAACTTAAATTAGTAGGGAAGGTTTATTCTTTTATCTAGGTAGTAGGTTATTTATAGCTTTCTATAGCTTATCTAGTAAGAAGATAGGGTAAACTTTAATTAAGTCTGGGAGCTTAACTTTATATAAGTTGCCTACTTTATTAAAAATCTTATATAGTCCTACTATCTTATAGTCCAGCTTATGGCTAGGCCGTTCTATCTTCTAGTTCTTTATTATAACCTAGACTATATTACCTATAGTAAAGTTAGGCTCGCGCCTATACTTATTTACTTACTATTCTATTAATTTCTAGGCCTTTTTTAGGTTTATATAGGCTACTTTCTAGGCTTTTTCTAAGCGCTTAGCGTACTACTGGGCTTCCTTATAAGATAGTTTTTCGCGTATAGTTTGGGGCCCTTCTAGTTTTTCCCAGTTAAAGCTTATACGGGGTAAGTAACCCATTTTTAGTTAAATAGGGGCAAATTCGGTAAAGTTATAGGGTAGGGTTGCTTAGGCGTAGTCTATTAAGGGCAGTAGTTTAGCCTAGTTATTCTAAAAGTAGTTAATAAAAGGCCGGAGTCTCTAGTCTAAGTATTAATTTATAATCTCCGTTTAACTATCTATTTAGGGGTAATATACTATAAAAAGCTTTAGCTTAATACCTAGGATCCGGGTAAACTTATTCTAAAAGGCTAATATAAACTACGGCTTATAGTTAGATATAATAGTATCTAGTAATCTATAAATTCGGTAGACGTAATAGATATATAGTTAGGCCGCCTCTTTAACATTAATATTCTTATAACAGGGAATTAAGAACGGGCGCTTACTAAAGCGGTTAACTAGGATTATAACTATATTATATCTATTACGGTCTAAAGGTAGCTTATAAAAGTCTATAGAGATATATTACTAGGGGCGGTTAGGTATTAGAAGGGGTTTTAATAGTCCTAGGGTCTTATCTTATGGAATTATAGACCTATAGTAGTTATTATAGTTCCGTATATAGCGGTTAATATTTATAATTATTCTAGGCTAGTAGTAGCGGTTACTAATAATCCTATAGGTTTTATTTTTTCTAGGGTGGGCTGTAGAGACCTAGGCATATACCTCGGCAATAAACTAAGTCCGTAAATTCTATTCCTCTACTACCACTAGCCATTTATGGTGCTTAAGTAGTCCACTTTTAAGGGACCATAGGCTAGAAACGTTCTTTACCTTTTCGCGGTACTCCTATAGAGAAGGGGCCGTATAGTTTGCTTATAGTAGTTTATTAATAAGGTTTAGTTCTATAGAGTTAATAGGGTATATCTTAGTATCTAAAGAGTCTATATTTAGTTCTGCCTATATTTAAGAGTTAAGGTACTCTAGTTATAGTAGCGCTTAGGTCTATAATAAGATCTTTACGGCTATCTAGTTATTTATATCCTATTTACGCCTTATAAGGGCGTCCATACGGTTAGTAGCGCCTAGCTTATATATAATTAGGAAGTTAAATTAAAATAGGGTATCCGCCTAGCGCGCCTATTAGGCTATAAGGGCCTTTATTATTATAAAATATTCTAAGGCCTTATAATTGGAAACTACCTAAATAGACTTAGGGGTGCCTTTTAGTTAGGCTCGCCAGTACTAAAAGCTAGAGATAATAGCTAGCATTTTTTTATCGTATATTAGGTAGTTTAGCTTAGCATCTACTATAGTCTTTAAATAGTAAGCAACGGGGTACTATTCTCCATTTATCTACTTTTAGGAGTAAACGCCAGCTATAATACTATCTAAGGCATTAGTTTCTAGCATTAAGGGCCATTTTAGGTTAAAGTGGGCGAGTAAGGGAGTAGAGACCAGTCGTTTTTAAAGCTTATTAAAGGCCTACCTATATACAGTATTAAAGTAAAAGGGCCGGTCCTTATAGGTAAGTAGGCTTAGCGGCTAGGTAATCCTGCTATAGTTCTTAATAAAGCGTTATTAGAAGTTATAGAACCCTAAAAATAACTATACCCCCTTTATAGTCCTTGGGGGTACCCATTAATTAATTATAACCGTTTTTTTTAGGTCTACTTTAATCCCGTTTATACTAATAATAAACCCTAGGTACTTTATACGCTTGACACTAAATTCTAACTTTTTAATATTAGCTTAGAGGCTAGCTTTCTAAAGCCGTTATAGAACTTTATAAATATACTCTTTATATTTTAGTTTATTTTTAGAGTAAATTATAATATTATTTAGGTATACTATATAGAAGTTATTAAGGTAGTTAAATAGTACATTATTTATATATTGTTGGTATATAGCTAGTCTGTTAATTAGTCTAAAAGGTAATACTTTATATTTATACGTTCTATAATAGGTCTAAAACGTAATAAGGTCTTTTAATCTAGGGTTTATTCTAATTTGGTAAAAAGCCTAGCGGATATTAAGCTTTATAAAGATCTTAGCTCTACTTATTTAGGCCAAAGTCTTATTAAGTAAAGGTAGTAAGTAGCAGTCTTTAAGGGTTAAATTATTAAGTTTATGGTAGTTAATACAGAAATAAAGTCCTCTATTTAGCTTTTTAGTAAAGAGAATAGGTAAGTTAAAAGGGGCTTAACTAGGCTTAATAAAGCCCTTATCTAGGTTATTAATAAGATACTACTTTATAGCCTATAATTTAGCAATAGATTACTATTAGAGGGGGCTATAGCTAAGGGTAACTACCTTATCCGGCTTAATTTTAATCTTATAATTATATGGTTAATAAGGCGGGAGTATATTAAACACTGCTTTAAAGAAGGCATTTTTAAATTTCTAATATTAACGGGGTAATTTTTGTTCTACTAGCTCCTTATCTATAAGCTTACCTTTCTCTTAAGCTAGGGCTTCTTTCTCTTTAATTATTTAATTAATTTTATATAAGCTAGTTATAAAGGCAATAGTATTAGGCTAAACTAGGTTCTAATAGAATCCTATAGCGCCAATATAGCAGATATTAACTAGTGGGAGGTCCATAGGTTTCTTTATAGATATTTATTAGGCTATATTTTGCGGTATAGGGTTTATAGTCTTCCTTAGCTTANNTTNTATTTTCNATAAGTTATCCTTNTAGTNTATTAGTTTNGTATATNATCTAATATCCCTAGCCTTNCTTTATNGCTGCGTAGGGCCTAAGTTCTCTATTAGGGACTTAGCTAGGCTACTACTAACTTCCTAAGTCTCTAGTGCGGGTAGTATAACATAGGCAGTCTAGGGTGGCGTAGTATACAGATTTGTTGCAGATTAAGCTATATATCCTTTTTAAAAGCCTAGTCCCTACGCGTTATATCGGCTTAGTAAACGGTATTTATCTATAGCTATATAAGGTTTTCTATTATAATATTAATCTCTTTTATAAAGAAAGGCATTAGGGGTATAGTTTTAGGCTAGATAAGCTGCCTATTCTATATATTAAGCTATAAGCCTAAATAGGCTAGCTATATTTTTTTAAGATTATATTATAGCTTCTAAGGTCCATAATAAGGAAGGGGATATTATACTACCTTCGTCCGTTAACGCGGAGGTAGATTTATAAGATAGTTATAATAGATGGCCCTATTTATCCGTTATAACCGCAAATAGGGATTAATTTAGGCAGTTCTTTAAGGGGTGCATTTAAAAAGTTAGCCAGTTTTACAGCGCACTTTATATTAATTAAGGTAAAGGCATTCGCTCCTAAGTTAGCTAAAGTAAAGGTTAAAACTTAATATCTATTATAAAATAAAGTATAAGGGATAGTGCAGCTTCTTCTACTAACTAGCTAGCCTAGATTAATATATAACATATTAATCCCTTTTAACTTTAGAGAAAAGTCTTCCTCTAAGGTTCCTCTTTTTCTAGCTCCGTACTATCCTTCTAAATTAATAAGACCTCGTTTATCTTTACCTTTATTAAGCAGTTCCTTATAAGGTAGCCTATTTAACCATATAAGAAGTAAGCTCCTTAATTATTAAGGGCCTATATATAGGGGTTACTATATATAGGCTAGGTGTACACTAAGCCCGTAGTAGAGGTAGCTATATAGCTAGCTGCTAGGTTAGCTATAGGAGTTACTAATTATGCTAGGGCACTATAGGCTGTACTTGTAGTACTTATAGCCTAGTTTATAAGGTTTCTAGTTTTTAGCTAATTAGCGTATGCCTTAATTTAATAAAGGCCTTAGTTAATAGCTAGGCAATAGTCCATAAGTTTCTTTAATATCTATACTATAATATAAGCTGGCAATACGGCCCGCTATAGATCTAGGGTAAGCTTATTAAAGAGGTCTAGTAGTAGGTATTTTTAGGGGATCTAGGCCTATCCGGCTAGGTATAAAAAGTAGGTTTAAAAGGCTAAAAAGGTCTCCGTTATTTTTATATTTAGGCTTTTATAGCTAAGGCGGGCGTTTTATACTTTAAAAGGGTCTTTATAAATAGAAGATAAGTATTTTATTATTTCTTCTTTAGAGATAAAGGGGTTTATTAAGTCTTTAGTATATTACGGGCGTAAATACGTCTAGGCATCTCCGCTAGTACGGCCGAAGATATAAGCCATTCTAGTTTAGGCGTTAGGGAAATAGTCTATATTAACTTTAAGCTTATTTTATAATTAAAGCTTCCAATTATTAAATATAGGGTTGGTTCCGTCTATAAGTAGCGGGGAGTCTATAACCTTTACCAACCGCCTTAGTACTATATTATTACGGCACTAGCAGAAAACGGCAGAACTTGGTGGCAGAACTTGGCAGAACTTTGCGGTCACGTAACTAGAGGACTATATAAAAGAACCCTACTTCGACCGGCGCTGCTCTTTTTCTCCTTTCCTTTCTCTAGCTTTAGATTCTCGTTTATAGACAATCCAATTATACAGGCTTGCGCGACCCCTTTGCCGTGCTAATGTCTCGATTAACTAAGTCGCTAACATTATCTAAAGCTTAAACTACCCTTTATTCCTAAGAAGGAACTTAAAAAATATCTATAGGACTATAAATAGGACAAGGATATAGAATAGGACCCTAAGGACATTACCAGAACCACAAGAACAGGATTAAAAGGAAAAGGACAAAACCCTAAGGAAAGGACCTACAAGACACGCACAGACCAGAACCCCTAAAGAAATTACCCAGAATTACCTAACACCCCTACCACTATGCCACGAAACACAGTAGTAGGTAAAGCAGCTGTAGGACCCTTAAATACCTCAGACGAAGAAATAATTAATGTTTTAACCCCCTAGGCGGAGCTTGTGGCTGCTAATACTAAAATTAAATAACTGCGAGAGCTGCTTAAAGCTAGAGATACCCCTATATCTAATAATAAGTCATTATTAGACAACTAAAGACTTGCTATAGTCCTATAGGCCCTATCCTAGCGCCTTAGTAGATCTACCAAGGCCTATATAGCACTAAAGCGGTCAGTAAAGGTTGCGGATCCCCTACTACTTACGGATGGAATGGACCCGACATTTAATAACTAGAAGCTTTAATTACGGGACAAGCTTAAAGTTAATACTAACCACTTTCCTACCCCCTGAGCTAAGATGGCCTATGTCTTTAGCCGTACTAGCGAAGACACCCAGACGCATTTACGCCTACGATACACTAAAGACTTAGTAGACCCCTTTATCTCTAAAGAAGAAATAATTAAATACTTATCTTCTATTTATAAAGACCCTTTTAAAGTATAAAACGCCCGCCTTAGCTATAAAAGCCTAAATATAAAAATAATAGAGACCTTTTCGGCCTTTTAAACCCGCTTTCTATACCTAGCCAGACAGGCCTAGATCCCCTAGGAAGACCTACTGCTAGACCTCTTCAATAAGCTTACCCTAGACCTATAGCGGGCCGTATTACTAGCCTATACTACAGTATAGACGTTAAAGGAACTTATAGACTATTGCCTAGCTATTAACTAAGGCCTCTATTAAATTAAGGCACGTGCTAATTAGCTAAAAATTAGAAACCTTGTAAACTAGGCCACAAGTACTATAAGTACGGCCTATAGTGCCCTAGCATAATCGGCAACTCCTATAGTTAACCCGGCAGCTAGCCGTGTAGCTACCCCTACTGCGGGTCTGGTGTATACCCGGCCTATATATAGCGACCCCTATATATAGGCCCTCAGCGATTAAGAAGCTTGCTTCTCGTGCGGTTAAATAGGCTACCCTATAAGGAACTACCTAATAAAAGTAAAGATAAGTAAGGTCCTATTAATTTAGGAGGATAGTATAGAGCCGGAAAAAGAGGGACCTTAGAGGAAGACTCCTCTCTAGGGTTAAAAGGGATTAATATATTATATATTAATCTAGGTCAGCTAATTAGTAGAAGAAGCTACACTATCCCTTATACTTTATTCCGTAATAGATATTAAGTTTTAACCTCTGCTTTAGCTAACTTAGGAGTAAATGCCTTTACCTTAATAGATACCCAGTATGCTATAAAGCTGGCTAACTTTTTAAATGCACCCCTTAAAGAACTGCCTAAACTAATTCCTATTCGCGGGTATAACGGACGGATAGGGCCACCTATTAAGACTATCTTGCGGATTTACCTCCGCGTTAACGGACGAAGGCAGTATAACGTCCCCTTTCTTATTACGGACTTAGGAAGCTATAATATAATCTTAGAAAGAAAATAGCTAGCCTATTTAGGCTTACAGCTCAAAGTACGGAGTAGACGGCTTATCTGGCCTAAAACTCTACCCCTAACCCCTTCCTTTATAAAAGAAATTAGCATTATAATGGAAAACCTTATACGGCCCCAGATTAATACTATTTATTAGGCCGATGCTATACGCAGAGACTAGGCCTTTAAGAAAGATATATAGCTTAACCCGCAACGGATCCGTATACTACGCCGCCCTTAGACTACCTATATTACGCCACCCGCACTAAAGACCTAAGAAGTCGGTAGTGACCTAGCTAAGTCCCCTATAGAGAACCCTATGAAGCTATAAAGGAAAGCTAGGGATATTAGACGCCATACTAAACTAATAAATAGGAAGAACAATTTACGGAAAATAGAACGTAAGTTAAGGAAGACTATAAACCTTATACCGCAAACTACAGCCTAATAGACGTCAAAGAAACCTACGGACCTCCCACTAGTTAATGTCTGCTGTATTAGCGCTATAGGATTCTACCAGAACTTGGTTTAGCCTAATACTATTGCCTTTATAACTAGCCTATATAAAATTAACCGAATAATTAAGGAAAAGGAAAGCGAGCTTAGCAGATAGAAAAGTAGGCTTACGGATAAAGAACTAGTGGAATAAAAACTGCCTAATTAACACCGGAAATTCAAGGATATATTCTCTAAGGTAGCGTCTAATATACTTCCACCCTACTAACTGTATAACTATAAGATCGAGATTAAGCAAGATAAGGGAAGCACCCTTAGCTCTAGCCCTCTCTACCTATAGTCTATTGCCGAATTACAGGCTATAAAGCAGTACTTTATTAATAACTTAAATAAGGGCTTTATTGAGCCTAGCTAAGCCCCTTTTAACTTACTTATTCTCTTTATTAAAAAGCTAAATAGAGGACTGCGCTTCTGTATTAACTACCATAAGCTAAATAACATAACCCGTAAGGACCGTTACCTACTACCCTTACTTAATGAGACTCTTACCTAAATAAGTAGAGCTAAGGTTTTTATAAAGCTTAATATCCGCTAGGCCTTTTACCGAATTAGGATAAACCCTAGGTCTAAAAATCTTACTATATTTTAGACCTATTACGGAACGTATAAATATAAGGTACTTCCTTTTAGACTAACTAACGGACTAGCTACGTACTAGCGGTATATAAACGATATATTCTTTAACTACCTTAACGACTTCTGTATAGCCTATCTAGATAATATTATAATCTACTTAGAGAACAAACTGAAATACAAGAAGTATGTCCATAAAGTCCTATAACGGCTCCGCGAAGCTAGCCTCTAGGCCAATATTAAGAAGTTAGAATTTAGTGTTAAGCGTATAAAGTACCTAGGTTTTATTATTAGCACGGACGGAATTAAGGCCGACCTAGAGAAAACGGCCGTAATTAACTAGTAGACGCCCCCACGGACCGTAAAGGGGGTGTAATTATTTTTAGGTTTTTATAACTTCTACCAACGCTTTATTAAGAACTATAGTAGGATCGCCCGGCCTCTTAACCGCCTTACTAGGAAAGACCAGCCCTTTTACTTTAACGCTATATATATGCCGGCCTTTAATAAGCTTAAAAAACGGCTAGTATCGGCCCCCCTACTTGCCCACTTTAACCTAGAATGGCCCTTAATGCTAGAAACTAATGCCTTAGACGGCGCAATAGCTAGTGTTTTTTCCCAGAAGCAACTAGACGGAGAATAGTACCCTATTGCATACTATTTAAGGACTATAATAAATGCTAAACTAAACTACCACATCCATAATAAAGAAATGCTGGCTATTATCTCTAGCTTTTAGCACTGGCGTATATAGCTAAAGGGGACCCCTAAACCTATTAAGGTAGTATTAGATTATAAGGCCCTAGAATACTTTATAATAACTAAGGCCCTTACGGCCCGGTAGGTACGCTAGGCAGATATCCTATCTTAGTTTAACTTCTTAATTATATATAAACTAGGCGCTATAAACTGTGCGGATGCTCTTATAAGGCGCGAATAGGACCTAGATAACTAGATGGCCGTAAAGGTCTTATTACGGACCTAGACGCTACTATAACCAGAGCACCTTAACCCTTAGATATAGGAAGAACTAAGTACTAAATCTTTAAGCGCCGAGATATGTTCTATTAACCCTATAGAATTCGACCTTATTAATAAACTACTGTAAGTAAACCGTACGGACCCTTCTCTACAGGAGTACCGCGAAAAGGCAAAGGATGTTACCAGCCTATAGTCCCTTAAAAACGGACTACTTAAGCACTAGGAACGGCTAGTAGTAGTAAAAGGAAAGAACTTACGAACCTAGCTTATTACTAAAGCATATACCTAGGTCTCTACGGCCTACCCCAGAAAAAATAAGACCCGTAAGATTATTGGTGACCGTTACTACTGGCCCAGAATGGTTATGGATATTAACCGTTATATAAGGAACTGCAATAACTGCTGTAGATCTACGATTCCACGAGATAAAACCCTAGGACTATTAAAGCCACTCCCAATACTAGAGCGCCCCTAGCAGTATATCTCTATAGACTTTTATAAACTACTAGTAGACCGTGACGGGTACGATATAGTTATAATCTTAGTGGACCGTTTTAGCAAACGCCCTTTCTTAATCCCCTATTACAAGAATATTAATGCTAAAGAGGCGGCCTAACTATATATCCACTACATCTACTAAATTTACGGACCACTAGATACTATTATATTAGACCGCGAACTGTAGTTTATATCGGCTTTCTAAAACGAGTTTACCCGGATCTTAGGAATTAGGCTAAAGCTTTTTACGGCGTACTACCCCTAAATAGATGGTTAGACGGAGATTATAAATTAATACTTAGACCAGAAACTCCGGCCCTTTATTAACTACTTCTAAGATAACTGGGGTAAACTGCTACCTCTAATAGACTACGCCCAGGCGACCCTACCCTACGACTTTATGGGATTTGCACCTATCTAACTAGAAATGGGGTATCTACCTAGAATAAGCTCTAACTGGGATAGGCCAGAAGGACTACAGACCGTACGCGAGAAACTGTCTTATAAGGAAGCCCAGTAGTACGCTAAGCGCTTAAAAGAAGCCTAGACGGTAGCCCGTATAAACCTAGAAAAGGCCCAGAAATCTATATAACAGTAGGTAAATAAGCATAGGCGAGAGCCTAACTTTACTGTGGGTAATATAGTTTGGGTTATAATAAAGAACTAGAAGACGGAACGGCCTAGCCATAAGCTAAACTATTAGATAGTAGGGCCATATACGGTCCTTAAGAAAATAGGCAACTTGTATAAAGTAAAGCTCCTAGATTTAATTAAGGTTTACCCTATCTTCTTACCGGACAAGCTACGGAAGGCCATAAATAACCTATTACCTAGATAAAAGAACAAACCTCCCCTACCAATTTAAGTTAGTGGCGATAATAAATAGGAAATTAAAGAAATACTAGCCTATAAACTAGTACGGAAAACATTAAAGTACCGCGTTAGTTAGAAAGGCTATAACCTAGATCCTACTTAGTACCCTATATAGAACTTTATTGGCAGTCCCTATAAGCTTTAAGAATTCTATAGCTATTACCCTAGTAAACTAGGACCCCTAAAGTACCTAAACAAGTGGATAGAGTGCTAGCATAGTGAAAATAATAGGCTACCGGAAGAACATAAAGATAAAAACGCCCTATAGGTATAATACGGACATATAAAGCCTGAGGGCAGGCTTTTGCGGAGGGGGGGTAATGTTACAGCACTGGCAAAAAACGGCAGAACTTGGTGGCAGAACTTGGCAGAACTTTGCGGTCACGTGACTAGAGGACCACATAAAAGAACCCTACTTCGACCAGCGCTGCTCTTCTTCTCCTTTCCTTTCTCTAGCTTTAGATTCTCGTTTATAGACAATCCAATCGTATAGGCTTGCGCGACCCTTTTGCCGTGCTAATGTCTCGATTAACTGAGTCGCTAATATATATTAGCCTTAATAGATCTATTAAGGCGCTAAAATAGGGCCTAAAAAACTATAGTAAGTCTTTAGTTGTCTAATAATAACTTATTATTAGATATAGGGGTATCTCTAGCTTTAAGCAGCTCTTATAGTCGTTTAATTTTAGTATTAGCCGCCGCAAGCTCCGCCTAGGGAGTTAAAACGTTAATTATTTCTTTATCTAAAGTATTTAAGGGTCCTATAGCTACTTTACCTACTACTATATTTTGTGATATAATAGTAGGGGTATTAGGTAATTCCAGGTAATTTCTTTAGGGGTTTTAGTCTATGCATATCTTATAGGTCCTTTCTTTTAGGTCCTATCCTTATAGTCCTAATAATATCCTTAGGGTCCTATTCTATACTCTTATAGATATTTTTAAGTTCCTTCTTAGGAAGAAAGAGTAGAGTAAACTTTAGATAATATTAGCGACTTAGTTAATTAAGGCATAGGCATAGTAAAGGGGACGCGTAAGCCTATATAATTGGATTATCTATAAACAAGAATCTAAAGCTAGGGAAAGAAAAGGAGAAGAAGGGTAGTGCCGTTTAATGTTTTATAAGATCTTCGCGTGACGTGACCGTAATATACGGCAATCTATAGTAACTTGCCGGTGCGAAGTTTTACTAAGTTCTGCCAGTGCCGTAACATCTCTATAATAGCCTTTTACTTCTTTAACCGCTAGGGTAAGAATAGCGCTAAGAGCTTCCTATTCTTTTAGTAGCTAGAGGACTATTACAGCCTATACGTTTTCCTTAGTAGCATTAAAGTACTATAATAGCTGTTAAGCTATTATACGCAGTTTAAATAGAATAAGAAGATATTCTAGGGGGTAGGAATTTATTTAAAGGAGAAAACCTATAGCGCCTATAAGTAGAGCGTTCGGTATACTAAGCTTAGCGGCGTTAAGGAGACCTAAATTAAATAGGCTAGACGCTAGAATATAAACGCGATAACGGGAGTCTACCTTAGCTATCTACCCTATATGTTTATATAGTCAATTACCGCTTCCTAAAAGAAGAAAAGGGCTACTTTTTTCCCTACGCGCAAGAGGTACTAAAGAAGGCCCTTTGCTTAAAGATATAGCCTAAGACTAATATCTAGCTAAAACGCATAGAGACCTATTACCTAAAGAGGGCCAATAATAAGGTTATATGGCTTAACCTTACAGGCTTAGGATTTCTATACCTCCTTTATACACTTAGGGTAATCCTATTATAGGACTTAGTAATCCTATATAAGTAGTTCCCGCTCTACCCCTTATAAAAGGACTCCCTTTTTAGCTATAAGGAGTACTAAAGGTTCGCTATATAGGTAAAAAGCTCGCTAGCTAGCGTAGTTATGCTAAATAAGATAATAATACGGAAATACTGGCCTGCTTATAAGGCCGTAGCTAAGCTAAGATATAAGGCCGCGATCTTAGAGATAAAGGGGGTTTAATTACGCGTATAGACGATTTTAAAACGCCTTAGCGAGATAAAAAGGTTATTAGCATTATTCGCGCCTATATAAATCTAGTAAGGGAAGATGGGTATTTAAATAGGGCCTACGGAGTCCATATATCCATCTTTAAACGGCCTTATACCCTTACCTTTATCTATACCTATACCCGTATTTATACCCGCGTCCGTTTCTAAACGCGTTAATAGCTAGATTCTATCTTTAAATAAACCCTCTCTTATATATCCAACCCCCAGGGAGATATTAAGGGGTCCTTAACCATCTACTACCGTAGAGCCTACTTAGCCGTCTACTATAACGTCTACTATACCCCTATAGTAGCTGCCGTAAGCTTTTACTATACCCCCACTATAGCTGCCGTAAGCTAACACTTAACTTTTTTTATTTATTCTTAACTTATAGGCGCCGCTAAGAAAATATAAGATGATTTAGGGCGGTAATTTAGTGTTTTAGCTCTAGGCTAAGTGGACTTTAGGGCTAGTAGGTAGGCCGTTAATTAAAGCTCTTAATTACTGCTAGGGGCGCGCTAGCGGGTTAACGGCGAGGCTATATTCTATAGCCGTTACTATAGAATAATTAAGGATATTAGACGGCGCGTAGAAGACGGTACGGTAAGAGATAAGAGATAGGCTATTAACCAGCTAGAATAGCTACGAGGCCGGCATTCTTTAGATTGGCTTTATAAGAATATCTAAATAGTTATTTTACTGTAGTAACTAAGACGCCTTAATGTAGGACTATGGTGACCAAGACGCCTTAATATAGGACTGTAGTGACTGTAGTGACCGTAGTGCAGTCCTATATTAAGACGTCTCGGTCACTAGAGTATAGTCCTATATTGAGGCGTCTCGGTTACTGCAGTGCAAGTGTTTTAAATTCAGAGCAACATTACGCGACCGCCCAGAAGTACCGATTAAACTTGAATTATGTACCTTTTCGCCCAAAATCGCATGCGAGGGTACTTTGGGGCGGTTGCTGCGCGACCTCGTGCGGGGTTCGGGCGCGTTATCAGCAGGGGTGGCCCTAACCTCGTATTAACCCGGGTCGTAACCGCGCCAAATGACCCCCCCTGATATGTGATAGTTATATTGATTACGTCTTTTAGGCACGGCCCCCACGTGATATTATCTACACCTGAGTCATCACGTGTAGATAACACACTTGCCTCAGAGCTTTACCCAGAGCCTCCCCCTAAAGCTTTACCTCTCCCTCCTTTTATTTCCGCTATTTCAGCAGTTGATTATATAGTTACATCTACGTAACATAATCAGCAGGTGCGATTACGATTAGGTTAGCTATGTTCCTATTCAACATAATCCTAACTAACTAACTGATTATTGCCATCACTAAGCAAAGCTGAGGCTGGCAGCTCTGCTCGTACGCAATGCCCAGAGTACTAGCACACTGTCTGATGCGAAGCTATACATATCTCCACCAACCAAGGCCGGTGTTAAATTCACAAAGACGTGGCTAACTGTATCAGAATCGGTGGAGGGTCAAAGATCCAGCGAGAATCCCCTCCAAATCGTGGGGCTCTGTTGTGCTGCACACCCCATGGAGAATGCATGACGTTAGTGAGACAATGCAATATTGCGATTCAGGCTTTGTGCTGTACGTTCCCTATTTTTTACCATCGGTTCATGGGGGTTTCATGCGCATGTGCGGGGGGTGGAGAAGGATTCGGTGGGGATCTGTTCCGATCGTCACGCAGACAGAAATGCAGCCGTTCTCGTGATGCAGAGGCTCCGGTGAGTTAATAACTCGCGGTAATGTGGGGTGCGGATAACCTTCCACAGGACCTACGATTGCACCGCAGGGTCACGCACACTAAAACTGCCCTATTTGGAGAAAACGAAGTCTATTTGCTAATGGAGCTTTTTGCAGTGCGGTATTAGGATGGGACGATGAGTATCTTCTGAGATAAGTTTGGCTATCTGATAGTACTCATTGGAGGAGTCGTCCTATTGACTATCGGTGCTTGGTCCCGTTGGTCTTGCTTGAGCCACTCAAGGCGATCTAGCTGGGCAACTAAGACCGCCGCATCGGAACTCAACCTCACCCACCAACGCCTGTTAATTATCTTGAGGATTATATAGACTACTAAGAGTATGAAGTGCTATGACTGAGTTAGCTGAAAATACTATTGAGTTAATCATGAGCAGGAAAGAACTTACAGCTCCATAGGCTTCAGCTACCTTAGTAAAGTTTGGAGCAGTGCTCCACCACGTAGCGCTGACAAGGACGAACACGACGAGGCACCCGACAAGACCAATCCAAGCAACCCAGGGTTGGAACCATGCAAAGAAGGTATATGGTGTAAAATGGGCGGAGTCTCTTTGGAAGCGCTGGTGATGTTCGCTCAAGCCATCATCGCATATTCTTAACCTTGTACTCATCAGTGCCTAACGTATAATACGGCGCGAAGGAAACAAAGACTTACCACTTTTCGTACCTAATGAATGCTAGGCACAATGCGGCCCAAGCAATTAGACAAGAAATACTCGCCGAGACCGACATGATTTCGATCACTTCTTCGAGTGCATAACCACGGTTGAGATGCAAAAAAGGTAGCCAAATAAACGACACAGCGGAGAAGAATAGAGCCGCCGCCGGGACACCAGTTTGTCTTACCACAAGACTCAGACGATTGGCCTTTTTACCAATCCAGCTGGAGTCCGGTATCTGGCGTGCCAGACCGTACAATGTTCTCGAGGCAACATACAAGGTGCTATTTGACGTCGAGAGGACGCTGAAGATAAAACATCCGTTGAGAAATCCAGCGAGGTCATAATAGCCGGCTGCCAAGGTCGCATTTATAGCAAAGCTGACAGACTTAGGAGGGCTATTACTGGAGCTGGAAGTGCTGTTTGATGCGCCTCCAGAAATATCGGGAAGGTAAGGGTCAGTCCAACTCACGGCCAGGGCTTCGCCAATGGTGCATAGCATGTAGAGAAAGAAAATAGTGTAGCAAGTGTTGAAGCCCACCTGACCGATGTTGAGTACTTTGCTTCATATGCCGTGACTGCGATAACTTCGACTCCGTAAAAGGCAAATGCGATGAGTGGAATGGAATAGCTAACAGCTAGTCAGCCTTCTGGCGATTCAAGTGGTTTGGAGTGCGCTTGCCAGACAGCAACACCGGCATTTGATGCATAATTAGGATTATGTTGAATGCCGTTATTGATTGCTTTGCAGATATTAGTCATAAATCTCCTCAGCTACGCTTTCACACCTGCTACTTACGGCCATCGGTTCCTCCTTCGCCTTCTATCAGACACGGTCAGAATTATTCCAGAAATTGCGCCAGATGTACATACCTTTGGTAGCTATAATGTACAAGAGTATCGACACTCCAAGAACGAGGAGGCACTTCAAAAATCCTCCAATCGTCTCAACAATTCCATAATACTGCCGCACCATCAGCGCTTATCCTTCGATTCGGGCTTTGCTCAACCGTACAAACACGCCGCAGAAATTTAACGCTAGAATGAGCACTGGCGACACGACATAGAAGGCTATAATCTGTAATGTCTGGCCTGGGCTCCAGTATTCCGACAGCGCAGCGGCCGCCAGGTTCTCCAACGCAAACGCGGACGCAAAACTATACCAGTATGCAAGCCCAATCACCCAGCCCAGGTCTTCATCGACGAATGTCTTGACGTACTCGACAATCGCGTTCGGTGCAGCGAACTGTTGTGTGAATTCGCCGACGCATTCTCCCACGGCGACGGTGATGATACTGATGACGACCACGGATATAATCAGTCCGGCGGGCCCAGAGAGCTCGAGCGCTTCTCCGTTGTTGATGAAGATGCCGCTGCCGATGACCGTGCTGATGACGATGAACTACATGCCGAGAAGAGACGACGTTAGCAAAGTTCGCCAGTGCGAGGCTTATATTTTATTATGAAAGAATGGAAGAATGGAAGAATGGAAGAATGAAAGAGTGAACGAATGAACGAATGAAGGGATGGATGTACTTACAAATACCTGAAATCCATACAGAGTTTGCCTGGAAGGGCATATCGTTAGCGCTGGGCTCCATCGCAAGCCAGCACGATGGGGACACTTGCCTCAGCTCTGGACGAGGCTCGGTCGTCGTCATACCGTATTTTTCTTCTCCGCGCCTCACCAAAGGCCGGCACTCCTTTGCATACCAGCATCAGTTTCAGTGCAGGGCCTTCTAACTTTAATACCACCGGGGTGCAGTTTGTGAGTGCGGTCTTGCCACACCCACCATATTTGAATTGCCATCAACGTGTCCACAACAAAGACCTTTTTGTCATTCTCCATATTTTACAGGGCTAAAGTAAGGTCTTTGCTATTACATTCACGACGTTTTTTTAGCTAATTTGGTTTGTGTTTTAATGGTGCAGGCCTAATTAATAATTTCTGCCTTGGTGCCTTTAACCGAACACACAAACTGCACCCAGGTGATACCGGCGTCCGAATTCATACGCTGTACGGCTACTTCCGCCTAGCTTCTGCCTGCTGCATCACAGCGGGTGCAGTTTGTCATTTCGTCTAAGGCACTAACGCCAAAAATTTGTCCTTCTACAAATATATCCACAGCCACATTAAATAAAGGCTCTAAAGTAAGTAAATAAGCAATGAGGCTATTTCTAGTGCGGTCTTCTTAATGAATTTGATAGTTGCAAGCCTAGTATAATACTTTGATTGAGATAGCAAATTCGAGTGTGTTGATGCCTTAGACGAAATGACAAACTGCACCCGCTGTGGCATCATCATGCTGGCAGGCCTCCAACCATCCATGCTGGTGGCTGCTTGGTGTTTGCTCCTGTTATCCACCGCGCGGCTGCAACAGTGGACCAGCCAGTCGTTTGCCGCCTTAATATCTCGATTTTTTCATCTGGCCTCCAACGTGGAACGATACTCATGGTCGCCCTCTCTCGGACAGCATGCTTCAAGATAAATATCGGCCACTCTCAAGCTCAAGCCGGACAAGACACCTCATCACAAGTTCCCGATCCCAGCCTTTCGGAACGACCACCGTTATGTTACGTGCTGCCTTATACTACATCATGTCGCAAGAGCTATACTTGAACATCCCGGACCCGCAGTACGCGCGCTACATCGATCTCCGGCATGACCTACAGGAGTATCTGGAGGGGATGTATGGGAGCGATATCGATTTTGGGATTACTGTAAGCGAGCCTTGTGGACGCCGTCTCGCCCTGATGTGTCAAAGACCTGATTTCAGGTTAACCTAACGTGCTGAAGCACCAAAGCGACAGATGGTCCTTCTACGGACCTGATAAATTGAATAAAGTGAGTCGTCGTTGCCGCCCAATACCTCATGCCGGTTGCATTTTACTAAATGGCTGGTGCAGAAAGAGATCAGGTAAACGCAACCCCAGCCTCTTCCCAGGCCTCTCCCATCACTTCACTCTTCGCATTTTACTGTACGGTGTTGCGCTTTACTAACAAGCTGAAGGCAATTCACCAGGGCGGTTCTACGACGAAGACAGAGCACGTCGGCAAGCACCTCTCATAGCTCCTCATAGCAGCAACATTCCATCTTAGGGCGGGAGTCATGCTGCGGTCGAAGATAGGGCCCGGACGAGAAATGGCGATGCAGTGGTGCAACACGGTGTGGTTCCACAGACGAACTGTTGGCCATGCGCTGGGCGGGGCTGCAAATCATGGCCTTCCCAAGCTGGCGAGGTGCATCCCGTTACCTTTGGGCGGTAAAATGCTGAGGGTGTGGGAACAGCAAGCACCGGTTAGCCCACGTCCCGGTCGAGCCTTCAGTGCTGCACTGCTGCTGTGTTGCTGACCTCCCTGGGCGACCGCCACCGTTCACCAGGCAGCTTTCAGCAGGCCCTCCACGGCGGGCATCTTTACTGGAAAGAGGAAAGAGAAGACCCTCGGTTCGCCCTCCGAAGTTCTTTGCTACTAGGCTGAGCCAGGCTGAATCTTCAGGACACCAGAACGCCTACCATCTCCCCTCCCATCCAATCATCTCGTGATTGGATGGTTACTTCCGCCGCGTTGGTTCAATTGTCGCGCTTTAAAAGTGTACTGCAAGTCGAATGAATGCATTGACTGTCTGCCACAGACGAGGTGCCGCATTTTCCTGCCTGTTGCTGCGTCACTGCCAATGCCAAATCCAGCGTGTGGAAGGAGCAGGAGCAGGAGCCGCGTCGAAGGTAGGTCGAGAACTTAAGGGTCCCCTAACGGATTTTGCAACCAGCAAGGCGTCATGGCGACTGCAACCGCGTGGGAGGAGTATGTCGCCAACCTATCACCCTCCCACACAACTTCACTCAATGTCGACTGCGTACGGCGAAGATTGGAGGATCCAGATGGGCCTTTCTTCTCCGATGACGGTGGCGATATCAATGTCAGAATAACAGATCTTGGTGATGGTGAGCAACTCTGCGCGCAACATTCTTCCCACTTCTACTCGAGCTGAGAGCCATGTCCTAGCCGGCGCAACGTGTCGCGCATACTCTGATGGGAAATCATTATGGACGGCGATCAACAATGATCCTCCATATAGAACCCACATGCGAATAATGCAAGTCGTTGGCAATCAATTGCTGCGCGAACGTCGACTGACTCTTTTCCTCAGCTCCATCTACTCGGAACGAACCATCTACCCGCTCCAAATAACGTCGGACCTCCTTTGCAAAATCCTGCGCAAATATGATGTCCACCCTGACTTCTTTCGGGTGGTATTGTCCTTCGGCGAAGAGCCACATCTCGCAGAAGCAAGCAGCGGCAATCTGGCCATCCACCCTTCAGGTGCAGATCGGACAGGTATGTGGACCAGATCGAAGGAAAACCAGTCGAAGAAACTAAGCTGCCATCCAGACATTTCATACCAAATTAATTATGTCGAAGAAAACCTGAGGAAGGGTCAAGACCCATGGTCCTTCCGCCATACAGGTGTTTACCATCGCCACTCACCCGACTTAGACCTATTCATTCTCCTCCATCCCAACCAATACAGCGTCATCGAGGCACGTCTCTTCCAGCACCTTGGCATTGCGCCCGAGACTACATCCTATCAAATACTGCCGAACTGGAATTTCAATGATCAGGAACCATATCGCCTACATCTGCTGGTCTTGTCATCATTCTTTGATAATTGGCGGTGGTACTTTCGCTATCTGGGCGACCAATTCTCCGACGAGGTATGAAGACAATGTCTGTCAACGTGTTACAGCGCAAGGGACTAACAGTAGCAGAACAACCAAGCAATGATAGTCAAGCCCGAGGATGCCGATGCGAAATCGACTTTTCAACGAGTCCAGAAGTTGCGCAACATGAACGATTTCGCACTTTTCGCCAAGGCGTGCTGCAACTGTAACCTCAAAGTTGTGGAGTCGCTGGAGAGTAGCGCCGTCACCCCCCTACAACATAGCTACGATCTCGCCGCTCAAATGACGACACTTTGCGGCTATGTCGAGAGCTCGGATGTATTAGAATGCAGAATTCGCAATGCAATTGATCTGGTATGTGCAGATGCTGAACCTTCTTCTGCTAAGAAGCGACTAATAGATCGCACTGCGTAGGTCGGCTATACGTTGACGTTGCACAACCATCTCGAGACAGCGACAGTGAACAAGGAGCTTCGAGACATAACGCACGATATGCGCAACATAAATGAGAAAATGAAGAATCTGACATAGGACACCGTCGATGGCAGCGCGACGGTCAAAATCATAACATATGTCTCGGCTTTCTACCTGCCGGGAAGTTTTGCTGCCGTAAGTTTCTCTTCCTTCATCATCCCGCTCCGCTCCGCCCCTCCTATTTATTCCATCCCTATGAAAGCTGTGACGTAGAGTGGCTGATAGACAAACACATAGTCCCTATATGGCATGAACTTCTTCGTCTTCGATGCCGAGTCTCGAGGTCTTGCGATGGGAACTAATTTCTGGGTCTTTGTCGCGACGTGGTTGCCGTTGACGGGTATCACGGTGCTTATCTATATCTTCACGCTTTGGCTTGATGCGCGTAGGAAGGGAAAATCGTGGTTCCGATGGCAGGTTCGGCAACCTCTACCCCCGAAATTCGAATGAACATGTTATAGCAAGGCGTTTTCGCGAGTGTAAGCTCTCGGAGTCGGGTGTGTTACTTGTTGCATACTGTGGTACCCCGCTGTACTATTCCCTGTTGCAGAGTTCTGGCATTTCTATTCCAATATTTCATAAATTCTCGCGATGAAGGGTATTGATTGCTTTTTATAACTAATCCGATCATGTTCGGATGCCAAAAGACAGCTTTTCTTTCACATACCTTTATTAACTCAGATATCCACCCTAGACGATCAACATCACACCAACTGCAGCATCACAACCTACACTGGTACAATCTTAACAAATTCCACCACCGCATTCAAGTTACAAACAACGGCCATGACATTATCCCCCCACTCTCCCACCACCAATCTCGCCGACTCCTCCCTCCCCGTGTCCAGCTTACATATCTCAACTCCAGTCCCCAACTCAGCATTCTTCCCGCTATACTCAACCCTATACTCTTTCAAAACCGACCCATGCCACCTCCTCTCCACGGTTATCAGCGAGTGGTCGCAAAAGACGCACGCTGCTTTCGCGTCGACGATTTTAGCGTTGTGTTGAAGCGGTTGCGATGCTGCTTTAGCTGTACTTGCAGATGATTCCCGGAGCGAGGTGGTGGCACTGCCCAAGCGCGCTGCAAAGAAGCGCTTCTCTTGCGCGGCGATGATGCAGCCTTGGTATGCGTTGTAGGGGACCACGCGTGTAAGGTACGGCTTTCCGATTTTTTCCTATTGTAAAATCAACTTATTAGGGGCGGAATGGGTAAATGGCTTGGCGGCCACTTACCGTCTTGTAATGAGTCTCGGATTCTGGTTTCGCATTTACAACGCAATCTTTGCATCGCCAGACGTAGATCGAATCATTCTTGCCATAAGCCCACGCATGGAGAAGATCGCCGGTGTCGTTGAATGCTGCGTCCGTGAAGTTCTGTCCGGGCTGGGGGACCAGCGGCGGGCTCCACGTTTGATCCCTGTCTGCATCAGTGCAAGTTCTCGAGCATTACAGAGAGCACTTACTCAATCTTCACCACCAGGATCTGCTGCGAACTTATCAATGCCGCCGCTCCCGACTTGGAGACCGCAACTCGCACTAACATCTTTACGTCATACAGTCGAGGAAGACTAGTCTGCCGTTGCGACTCACGGACATCGAGCATATGTAACTGTAGAGAAGGTTGTTCATCGGGGATACCAAAGCAAGTAGGATGTAACACGAGACCAAACTCACCTGCCTCTCATGAGAGTAAAATCCCCACGCAGCCAGGAAGTTACCTGCGATAGCGATACCCTGCCATCCGTGTGGCTGCGGAAGCAGTACTTCGCGTTCCAGACTCGCCGACTGCTCGTTGACATCCAGCTTGTAAATGTAGACTGAGGATTTGGCAAGATACGCCACATGGATGCAACTGTCCGAATGTGTCACTGCGACAGCCGTGGCCCTGAGAGGAGAAGACCCCGGGCGCGGCAGTTCCCTTGATATGGCTTTGCCGGGCGTTCGGCGTATGACCCCGTCGACCATGATTCCGTGCGCGTTCGGAGGCTTGACATTCATTGTCGTTAAAGTCGAGCCACTTCCTGACGAGCTTGCGTTGGAAGTCTCGGGGGGGATGGAATAGCCGGGACCCGTATCTTCGGGTTCTTCGCCGTCGTGAGGGGGGACCAGCCCTCCGTCTTTTGCTCGTAGAAGACCACAAGGAACTGGGCTGCCGTCTTGAGAAGCTACGACGTGTGCCTTCACGTGCTCGACGAGTACCTGTAGTTTCGTCGCGTCGGGCCTTTTTTGCGTGTCCACGATGAGAATGTGTTTGATGGTTTCCACATAGCAATCCACCCATCCTTGAGAGTTAAGAGGTCTACCGCACAGACTGTCTAGCCACTGAAGTACTTTAGGATGGACCTGATACTGTTTCGGCCCAGTACCTGGGGTACTGAGGTGTCCTCGATCTTCTTTTTCGATATAGAAATAGTCCTTTCCATCCTGTCCTTTTCGAGCGGTTTGATACTCGCAGACGAGCTTATCTCCCCCAAGTGCAAAAGCTAGTACTTCGCTGAAGATGCAGCCATATGACCATATGTCGCTTCTGCGGCCAATGCCTTTCTGGTCAGGTGTTAGGTTTGACTTTTGTTTCGATGCATCCTCGGTAAGCTTGACTTCTGGTGCCTGGTATGTTCCTTCTTGGCGCTTCGGTTGGGAATTCATGGTGAGTTGGGAGTAGTAATCGTATATGGAAACGATTCCAGCGCCCTGCTGCGGTGCCTCCTCCTTCAAAACAGATATCCCGAAGTCTGATATCATCCATGTACCTATCATAGATTCAGGATCATACTGAATCAAAATATTGGCCGGTTTGAGGTCCATGTGAGCGCAGAGTACAGTACTTGAGTTCTTCTCAACCGTGATTCCGCCGTGCAGCCATTTGAGAGCATCTGTGAGATACCAACATTGGCGTAGAAGGGGAAGCGTAATGTCGCTGCTGTGGACGTTGTTGAAGCGCTTTTTGAAGTCATATTTGATTTCCCCTGTCGGCCCCCTGCCACAATGGAGGAATAGCTCCAAGTCGCCATATTCTGCATATGGGAAAAGAATATAATGTTTAAGCCAATGCTTTATGGTGGCAAGGTGCAACATTATTCTATTGTGGACGGTTAGGCTCTCTTTCAGAATCTGGAGATTAGCTACTTCTTCGTTAAAGGCTTCTGGGACTTTGATCTTCTTGACCGCGACCTCATAGACCTATAAGAGCGTTAATCTCAGTTCTCACTGGAAATGGGCACTTACTCTATCCCGCACCCAGCCCGATTCTCCCTTGATGTACCCCGGTGGTATCCTAACACGGTCGACCTTGCCGTAGCTACCTTCTCCAATATCCTGTTCGCTATATATGAAGGGCAGCCGTGCCATGCGATTCTCTATCAGCTGTATTCTCTGATTCCTGGTGAACTCTATAACAACAGGCGTGAATTGGAATTGGCGTTGGTAGAAGAGCTGCGATAAGGCCGATCCACCATCAAGAAAGGTGAGTTGCTCCATGGTAAAGGGCATGTCATCATCGGTCAGAAGAGGAGCGCCCGAGCTAGGGTCAAAAAACCTGCTGCGGAAGTTGGCCAGACAATCCATCGCGCCTACGGACACCAAGGTGGAGAGGATCATAATCATGCGCAACTGAATGATGTGGATCTGATCTGGAGACAGTTGATCGGGCTGTAGCAGAGTGACAATCCTCGCCGAGCTCGTGGCCCAAATGCTCCTCAGATCCTGGCCGCATATGAATGACTTCTCCGGCTTTTCAGGGCGCTTCAGGACCGAATTGATCTCATCCAGGATCTGTTTCATCACCTGTGTTTTCGCATCTGGAGGGCGGTGTTGGAAGGGATCTCTCTGGCTTGACATAACGCCGACCAGGCGGCCCCGGGAGGAGGGGGGGGTGGCGAGCAAGAAGGCTGAGGATCCGACGATGGCAAACAGTATATGTATAGGGCAAGAACGGAGATTAGAGGAGAGTTGCCAAGCTTTCCAGGGGACCAAAGCCTCAATCATTAAGGTTAAGCGCGTGGTGTCTAGTAACTTATAGGTAGTAGCGTAGCGTATATAGTAAACTTGGTTAACTAAAATATTTCTAGTATTATTTCTAAGAGAGCATTAAGTTGCAGATTATAGCGCTTCTATTATTAAGGTAGCGTTTAGCCGCGAATTACAGCATTATTATTAGCGGTGTAGTATATAGCCGCAAAATGCAACTAAATACAGCTAAATGCCGAAATTACTAGATTAGTATAAACCTAACTTAAGATACTAGTAAAAATTTTTATAATACCGCCTATGCTTACTAATATTAATAAAATATATATAAATATAAAATTTATTATTTTTATTAATAATATTAAATTTATAAAAATTATACTTTTATATATGCTTACTAATATTAATAAAGTATATCTATCTATTGCAGTCACATAAGGAGATATTTAATTTTTATATAATTGGGAGGCGCAGGCTTATAAGGTCGCTCTAGGGCTAGTTCTTAGCAGTTTTGCTAGTACTTAAAACTTAAATCTACTAAGGATTTGCCCTAAAGCGGCTAGATATCCCTAATCGCAAGCCTATAGCTGCAAGACTATTTAAATATAGTAGTCGCACTAAGGCTAGTTCTTAGCGGTTTTGCTAGTTCCTAGCACCTACTAAAGAATTACCTTAAAGCGCTATATATAATAATAATTCATTGCTTAACGTCCGATTTGGATCCCTATTAGGCCCACGCAGACTACTCCTTATTTACATATAGGGAGAAAACTCTATTTAAGAAAAATGAGAAAACCCTATAATCCATCTCCCTGTAACGGAACCTTATAGTAAGAACTACGATGGGTTCTGTCAATGGGCTAGGTGTATAGGAAATGCAAAGATAGTAGTTAACAACGTAATAATAACTGGTGAAGTGGTTGCCTAATAGATTAACTCTAATTATATTCTAAGAATCACTACAAGAAAGGAACTATCTAGGTAGGGACTAAGGGTCCTTAAATACACAACCGTACTTCTAAGAAAGTTATTACTTTGTCTACTCTGTCTGCTCTATTTACTCTATAACAGATCTTATAGACTATGCAGATTATATAGATTACATCACATAACTCTACTTACCATTCCTCGTTATATAGTTCTATGGGTTCCATCCTAGACCATACTTATATTAACTAACTAGCTTCTTCTAACTCCTCTCTAAGTAGTTATAACATTATACTTAAAGCGTCCGTAACACTATCTCCCTTCTCTCTATCTTCGTCCTTAAAGATACCTAGCATCTCTAGGTTATTCACTAGAGGTATAATATCCGTCTAATTAATTTAGTTAATATTATTACTTATAATGCCTAAAGCATCTTCTCTTTCTTCTACAGCTCGCCAGTCTCGTACCGTTGCTATAATATTGTCTCTTGGTGAAATAATGCCGTCTCCGTGTTCTCGTTATGCGAAAGAGGGGTTAGTCTATATTGCGTTAGCGAGTCCTTTATCTTAGCAACTATCCTCTTATTTAGAGTATACTAAGGCAAACATTTAATCGTCTTATAATGTACGTTCTATTTCTAACGCTAAGTATACACGTCCTATAACTCTTAGTAATCTTTAAGTTCCTTAAGTAATTTATTATAGGGTTTTATATTTAATTTAAGGCAGAAAGACTTAAGGGTAACCTTACAATAGCGCTAGCGGAAGCCTATTATTAATCTAAAAAATCCACTTATACCCTTAAGGCTCAGTAGTCTACCTTTATAAAAGTTTAACGTCTTTAACGTGTTTATAAGAAGGTCCGTTTTAAGGAGTAGAAACTTATAAAATAAGGTCTATAGGAACTGGGTAATAAGAGAACTAACTCTCCTTCTATAGTAAAGGGAACAACTCTAAGTAGTTCGGTAGTCGCTCTTCCTAGGTCCCCCTTAGGTAACTTATTCTTTAGTAATTCCTCCTTATTAATATTGCCTGACCTATTTTCTTCCAATACTCCTATACCTTTCCTATAGCATTCTTTAAATTTTTTAGTGGCTTCTAGGTAGTCTTATTATAGCCTATCCACTTAACCTTATACCATATTTTATTATCGACGTCCTTATAACTAATAATCCTTAAAACTTGCTATTTATCCTCCTTTTATCCTCTATACATGTCTGCTTTATAAACTAATAGCTTAATATTTCCGTATGCTAGCTCTAGCATTACGATGTGCTATATAGGGTAGATTTTCATTTTGGCTAGTAGGTTTAATTTAAATATAACTAGTGAAATCCTCTATATAATTTTAAAAGGTCCTAGTCTAACATAGTCTAACTTTTTACTTAGTTGTTAACTCTTAAAATTTTTATATAATAGCCACACTTTATCTCCCTCCTTAAGATCTAGTCCCTTAGATCTCTTAGCATTATAGTACCTTTTTATTCTTTCTTATACTGCTTTAGCTGTTTCTATAAGGTTTATATAAAGATTTATTAATATCTCCATCCTTTGCTTAGCTATACTACTCGTTTTCTTTACTTAATATAGCAATAATAAGGTCCTTAGCTTATATCCGTAATTCGCCTTAAATAGTAACGTACCTATTCCTTTTTATAGTATTGCATTATATACAAATTATATAACTAGTAATAGCGATACCTAATTATTCTATACGTGATTAATATAATGCCTTAGATATTACTCTAGTGTCTAGTTTAATCTTTCCGTTTAACCGTTTATCTATAGGTAATATATAGTAGAAGTTACTACTTAAACTCCTTGCTCCGCCAAGAATACCTCCTAAAATGCTGCTATAAATCTTAGATCTCTATCTAATATAATTTTACTTAGTGCTTTATATCTTGCAAATACTTCCTTAATATAGATTCTAATAACATCTTCCGCTAAGATTTCTTCTAAATATGCTATAAAGTATCCCTACTTCGTAAGCTTATCTACTATCACTAAAATCGCGTTATAATCTTATCCAGTAATAGGATCTCTTAACTTTAGTAACTTAATAATAAAGTCCCATAATATAACCTCCCATGGTCTCTCTAGTATTTTAATAGGTTATAGCCCTCTATACGGCTTATGCCTTATTAGTTTATTCCTTTAATAATTTAGATACTCCTTAGTAACCCTCCTAGCTATCCTCTAGATTCCGTTAATAATATACTCCTCCTAAAGTCTTAACACTAAGCCTATAGCTCCGTTATATCCTTAAGTTAATCCCTTATAGAAATCCTCTATAAACTATTCTGCTATGCTTCTTAGGATATACTTTATTTCTCAATTTTCGTATATATCTAACTATAGATCTTCTAGCTATACTTCTAGAATCCTTTATACCTAAAAGCTTTCTAGTATCTTATAGACTTTCTCTAACTTATTCTCTTAAGTTGCTATAATTTTTAGATAATTGTACCTAATTAATCCATCTATGTCTTTTCGCAATAAAGCCCCCAATAGCTTTTCATTGTTTTATAGTTCAGCCTTTTAACTTAACGCATTAGCTCGTATATTATCTATACCCTTAGTATACTAAATTTTAAAATAATATTCTATAAGCATCTCTACCCATCTAACCTGTCTTTAGTTAAATTCCTTTATTATTAGGAATCCCGTTAGGTTCTTATAATCTATTTTAACTATAAATAGTTTTTCTATACCTTATAAGAATAATCTCTATTCCTTTAGTACTATAACTATACCTAATAACTCCTTGTTATAGATGTTATAGTTTAACTCTAGTAGTGTTATCTTCCGACTATAATATGCTACTAGATGCTATTTATCCGGATACCTTTATATAAAATATACTCCTAGTATAAAGTCTAATATATCTGTTTCTATAACCATCTCTAGTCCTAGTTAATAGATCTTAAGAACTGGCTCCTAGGTAAATAACTTTTTAATTTTTTTAAAGAGTCCTTACTATTCCTCTCCCTATGCCTATAGTTCTTCTTTCTTTGTTAATCGTGTAAGTAGTTTAATATCCTTTAACTACTATACTATAAACCTTTTGCAGTAATTACAAAACCCTAAAAACAATCTTAACTGCGTAACGTTCTCCAGTTCTTACTAATTTACTATAGCCTCAATTTTCTTTAGATCTATGCTAAGTTGGCCTAGTTTAATAATAAATCCAACGAAATCGGTCTTCCTAGTAAAGAACTCGTATTTCTTAATTACTACTAATATCTGTTCTTCTTATAGTCTCTTTAAGACCCATTTAACGTGTTCCTTATGTTCTTCCTTAGTTATTAAGTAGATAATAATATTATCGAGGTATACTATAACAAATTCATCTAAATATTCTCCTAATATATTGTTAATACGCTTTTAGAACGTTGCTAGTGCGTTTATAAGCCTAAATTATATAACTAATGGCTTATATAGTCCTTCCTTTAACCTAAAGGCTGCCATTTATTTGTTGCCTTCCTTAATCCTAATCTAATGGTACGCCTATCTTAGATCTATCTTTATAAAGATTTGCGCGTTACCTATCCTGTCTTAGATTTCGCTAATTAAGGGTAAAGAATACCTATTCTTTCTAGTAATACTATTTAACTGTCTATAGTTAATGCATAGCCTTAGTTTACTATTCTTCTTTAGTATAAACAGTACTAGATAACCCGCTAATAACTACAATAGTCTAATATATCCCTTTTATAAGTTTTCTTAGACAAACTCTTTTAATGCTCTACCTTCTTCTTTAGTAAGCTTATAGATTGGAAAGAACCTTAGACTTATTCCTGGTTCCAATTCTCTTTTATAGTCCCATACTATATACTCTAACAGCTTTTTACTTTTAGGTGACCATAGTTTTTTACCATACTTATAGTATCTTTTTGGTATATAGCTTAGCCCTTTTTCCATTCCTTTATAGGTTGCTCCTACTTAATACCATACCATCTTAGCTTATTATCGTATTTTACGGCGTTAAGTATCCCTAATATCGACCTGACCTATAATCCAATTAATCTTTAGATTATATTCCTATAACTAAGGCATTCCTAATACTGCCTTATTATTCCCTAATGGTAATATATTAAAAGATATCTTAATCTGTCTCCCTTTAATAGTTAGCTAAATAGGTCCTATTTTAAGATTAATAATACCTCCTCCGTAGACTATTAGATCTCCTAAAATTGTTACTAATAGGTAAAAACATTCCTTCTATCTATATAGTAATCCTATTCTTTTAACTGCTACTAGCAAGATATAGTTCCTTATTGCTCTACTATCTATTAGTGCCTCAAACTGTTAATTTTACTATTTAACTTATAAATTTAAGTGTCGTCCTTAAATTCCTTTAAGGGTCTAAGGTTCTACTACTAGCTCCCTCTAGTCCCGTAGGCCTCCACTTTTCCCAACTATTAGCTACTAGATCCTATCTATACTTAGTCCAACTTAGGCTAATACTTAGTTCGTTTCTTATCTTTAATATACTATAGATAGGTATTCTCTAGATATTCCCACCATTATCGTCCGTCTAGGTATTCTTCCGTAAGGAATCTTCCTGGTTAAAGTATTAAGTCCCCTTATTCTTAAACTTCCACTAGGTGCTAACTATATATATACTTAGCGTTTTAATATTTCGCCTTATCCGTCATCTAATATATTCTTATTAGATACTTCCGATTTTTGTCCTTTAGTGCTCTATATATATTACACGTATTATCCACGCATACTATCCACGATAGTATATAATATACCTAATGTCTTAGGTCAACTCTCGGCTTATCCTTATCCTTAAGTTTAAACCTTTCTCGTGTTAATCTAAGCGTTGCGACTTTATTTATAGGTACTAAGATATGTCTTTCGCTTCTCTAGTCCTCTAATTACTCCTTTAGATCCTTTAATATTATAATTAAGGCTCCCTTAATATAAGTTATAGCCTTCTCTATAATTAGGTGGTCTTAAATAACTTTCTTATCTAACTATATATAGAAATCCTCCCACTTATTATTATGTCGTTGCCTATACCACTTTTAATATAGCTGCTTAAGTATATACGGCTTATCCGTAAGGAAATATCTCTTTATTACTGCGTTGTAATAGCCTTTAGTATATCGTTCTTTAAACCTAGTAGGAATCCCTAGATCCTCTTCTTATTCTAGTTTAGTAAGCCACTTAGCTCTTAGTGTGCCTGCTCTGGGCCTATTAGTAATTCTTTATACTAGCGCTCTATCCCTTATATATCCTAATATGCTAGATCTCTTATCTAGTTTCTGTTCTTGCTATAAGGTAATTCTTACTCTAAATTNCTNTATNGTTTNNTTTATNTCGCGTCTTNNAAGTANATCCTTAAAGTCTNTNTACTTCTTAATCTTAGTATTAACTTTTTAATCTTTAGGCTAAACACTATGTTCCCCTAGTAAGTCCTCTAGGTTTATATATCTGTCTCCTAGTCTAATTGCTGTTTATGCTACAGATTCTCTGATCTGTAAAGAAGCTCCTTACCTCTTACTTATAGGTGTCCTAATTTGTACTCCAAATTCTTAGTCCCTTAGATTCTTTAATTCTAAGCTTGCTTCTGTCTTAAGCTTAGCTCCAGCCTTAGTCTAACTAGGCTTTACTAGTGTCCTTGTCTCGTCTTAAGAGTCCTAGATCTTACTCATCTTATCTTAAAAATCTTATGCCGTTGGGAATTCTTATCCCAAGCTCATTTGTATGTCTTTGAACTAAGCTACTACCCTACTCTATTGGTTTTCGTCCGTTATAGGTCTTTGGGTGTGCCTTATCTTATCTTAAGAATCTTAGTCGTCTCTTATCTTATTGTAAGAATCTTAAGCCTTTGGCCTTTTGCCTTTATTAAGTGGTNAGCTAGCACTAGCAGTNGTCTNCTTNCTTAATNGTCTCTAGATNTTACTCCTTCCGTNTTATAAAGNAATAGATGCCNTATCTAATGGTGTTATAATACCCGTTACTAAACCTTACTCTATAGCGGTCTCAGTCTCTGCTTCTATTACGTCATTAAGGTTTAGATACCCCTAGTTGGTTCCTTTACTATTCTCGTCACTGTTAATTAATAAGTACTCCGACTCCATTATTATTATTACTAATTATTATCCGCACGTTACCGTAATATCTTAATCTAGCTTATAGAGTTAATCTTATTCTTTATCTAACTCTATAGTTCCTCTAAGTCTCTTTAACTCTAGCTCTTATAGTTAATAGCTTATACCATACTTAGCGTCTTTATAAATTCGGCATGCGTTATTATAATAAAACATAAAACTTTTAATTAAACACTCTTTTGTTCCTTATAGTACACTATTATCCCTCTATACGTATATATTACATACTATTAGTCTAGTTCCCTTTATTATATAGTAACTCTAACTATCTTTGCAATCCCTTATAAAGTAACCCTATTTTCCGTAATTTATATAAGCTTTATCTCTAAACCATTAACTTTATTATAAAGTCCGCCTAAACGTCTTCTGCTATTAAGATCCCTAGTTTGGCCTTTACTCCTTAGTCCTATAATCACTAGATCCTTAACCTCTAGGTTTTTACAGTTTCTTACTCTATCTCTTATAGGCTTCTTTAGTACTACTTAGGTCTATTAGCTCTACGCTATACCATAGTTTTTAACTTAGCTTTAGTTATTGCGTATTCTATATCTTATACAACTATAAAACTCTATCCTAGCCCTTCTTAGCCTATTCCCTTTAGAAGATCCTATTATTAATCTTAATCGCTTAATCTATTAATTCCCTTAGGGTGTCCGCATCTTCTATTAGAATAATTACGTCCTAGACTTTAGCCTTAAGTCCTTATTTATACTATGCCATAAGCGCCTTATTGTTCCATTTGACCTATATTATAAGTATTTAAAACTATATTGTGTATTTAATTACTAAAGTTCACTATGTTAGGTCCTAAAGCTTTCTCTTTACTATAGTTATTGCTTCCGGGTCCCCGAATATCTATATTAACTATTCCGCGAATCCTGCCTAGCTAGAAAATATAAATCGTACTTCTTAATTAGTAGTAGTTATTCCATTAGTCTATATTTCTATTAAGTAGGGTTTAAACTATTTAAGTGCCTAACCTGTTAGGAATAGTCCTATATAGGCTATCTAGTCTATTATTATGGCTAACTTAACCCCCTCTTGCATAACTTTAAAATATATCTACGTTAGAAATCCTTTAAGCTTTAATCTCTCTCCTAAGAATTGTTTAATTAATGGTAACTTAACCTTTACTACTCCGATTCTATTAAGTCTATTCTTAAGTACCGTATTATTTTCTGTTAATCGATCTACTATTTCTTATAATTGTCCTACTGTTACAGGTTGTTGCGAGTCGGTGTCCACTATACTAGTGTTACCCCCTGACCTTAAAGTAGTTGCCGCCGTTAATGGCGTTATAGTGGCTGCTTTTGGTGGTATGTTATTTAACTCTATATTTAATACTGTAACTGGGTAGTAATTGTGTAACGGAACCTTATAGCAAGAACTACGATAGGTTCTGTTAATAGGCTAGGTGTGTAAGAAATATAAAGATAGTAGTTAACAACGTAATAATAACTGGTGGAGTGGTTGCCTAACAGATTAACTCTAATTGTATTCTAAGAATTACTATAAGGAAGGAACTATCTAGGTAGGGACTAAGGGTCCTTAAATATATAACCGTACTCCTAAGAAAGTTGTTGCTCTGTTTACTCTGTCTACTCTGTTCGCTCTATAACAGATCTTATAGACTATGCAGATTATATAGATTACATCACGTGACTCTGCTTACTATTCCTTATTACATAGTTTCACGGGTTCCATTCTGGACCGTGCTTGTATTAACCAACTAGCTTCTTCTAACTCCTCTCTAAGTAGTTGTAACATCGTACTTAAAGCGTCCGTAACACTCCCCGCCTTTTAGGACTCGCCTACTTAGCGCCTATAAGTCGCCTATAGTGCTCTACTACCTTACTGTTTAACCTCCTTAGGAACCACTACTGCCGTAACAAGCCTATGGACGCGCTAGTATTACAAACTATTACTCTACTACTGTAGAGTTACTAGGGGGCGCCTACTGCTTGCCCCCTTACCTTTTATTACTATTTCCCTTATAACCCGGAACTGATTTAGCATATTTTAACTAATAAGCCACTAGGTAACCGCCTTAAGGCCTTTTTATATTAAGAGTAGTGTATTATAGTTCTCTGTACTAGCTGCTAAGAGTATTATTTCTTAATTAGTGCGTAGGGGGCATAGCAGTATTACGTGTTTTGGTGTCTATCTTAACCAGCCACATTTACATCTTAGGCTACCTACTAGGACACCCACCTAGTAAAGCTAATCTTTTAGTCCTATTATTCCTATTCTTAAAAGTATTGCTATTATATTTTCTGCCTTTATTAGGCCTTCTTAGAGCCCTTAGGTATTTACCCCCTATAGCATTAACTATACTATAGCTTAGGTTCGTCTTACCTAAGTTAGCCTCTATACCTTTAACTCCTATTTACCTCTCTAGCGTTAGTTTAACTAGTATTGCATTACGGTAGATAGTTTTCTAGCGTTCTTATATATTCTACTTTAGCTCCTTTCTCTATCTTACTATTATTTTTACTAACCTCTTACGCGTCTTCCTTTCTCCTCTATATAGGCCTAGGCCCTAAAGCGGCACTATTTTTCTTCTGCTTTCTTTACCTGTTTCTCTAATATCTCTTCCCTACTTTAGGGTTGTTGGTTTATTCTCCTATAGGGCACCCTAGGGTCCCTCTATAGTTTACTTAGGCGTGTCTTAATATACTTTATAACATTAGAGTTACGTTTATTTTATATCCTTTATATTACAGCGGCTTTAATATATAACTATAGGGGGGGAATATTAAATTCCTTCTTAAGCAGTGCTGTGGCCGTTCGCTCATACCCACCTATAATACTCTAAAGGCAGGCTGTCTGGACCTTTTAAAGTGGTTTAAGAAGTAATTTAGGGGGGCCCTTCTTAGTTTCTCTAATGGCCCAAATACTAGATCTATATATTATGGTTAGCCGGATAACTGCTATATATAGTAGGCGTAACCTCTAGAAGTATGGACCCTATATAGAGTTAACAATCCTAGATAAAGTAATAAACTGTACTTAGCCTTTATAGGCCGCTTACGCCATATATGCGCTCCACCGGAGCTTGCTATCTACCTATACTCCTAATACCCTTAAGCCCTAAACTGGTTAACCCCTAAAGCCTTAGATGCGAATTATATACTAAAGATCTGCAGATTGGTTACGTTTTCTTATAAAATAGATTAGTTGGTATTTCTCTAGTGAGAATTAGACTCTATAACGTTTTGCCTATTCTATATAAGTATTATAGGCTTTCTCTAGTGTTCTGCAATTCTCTGCGGCTATTAGCCCATATATAATTAGGTTTGTGTCGTTAATAAAGCCTATCCCCTAGGTNGCCNCTTCCTTAAAGGAGTTAAGNAGGTTNCTTATAAAGAAAAGGAANAGTATAGGCGAGAGGGGTAATNNTTATAGTATTCCTGNTGNAACTNNNATAGGGGGGCTNTAGTATNNGCTAAAGACTAGTNATNTTTCTTTCTAGCCTATAAACCCTTAGACAAATTATATAATCTATTTTAGGAAGCCCTTTACCCTAAGGATATATAGGAGACGCTTATAGGGTATATTGTCGTAAGCACCACTAATATTTAGGCTAAGTATTAATACTACGAAGTCCTTTTGCATCGCCTATGTAGATTTAATGGTGGTAGCGAGTAGCGTAAGTACTAATAGTGTTAAGCGGTTCTTTCTTACCCCTATTTAGCTTTATAGTAGTAGGGCGTGTTTCTCTACTGTGTCTACTATATATTCCGCTATTACCCTTTTTAAGATCTTGCTAAGGGTGTTTTCTAAGGTAATAGGGCGGTAGCTTTCTGGGATTAAGTAATCTGCTTTACCTTCTTTTTATAAAACAACTATTGTTATAGATCTTCTGAGTCGTGGGTAGTAGCCTATAGTAAAGTATGCTCTGGCTATATCTATAAGCTAAGGTGCTATAAGTGGCCCATAGGTTTTTAGGGCCTTATTTAGAATCCTATCTAGTCCTAGTGCTATATTATTTAAAAGGCGGCTAATAATTCTAGCTATTTCCTCTATTATTATATCGCTATTGACCCATAGGCGAGTCACTAGTGTTTTACCTATGATATTACTAAGGTCTGCTGGAGCCGGTTAAGGGAAGAACCTTTCTATAAGGATCTTTGCCTTCTTATTATTGTCATTTATGGCCTATAATTCTCCTACTCTTTATAAGGGTAGTAGGTATAGGTCTTCTACTAGGCGCCCTGCCTTTTTCTTTACCTATTTTGCTATAGCCTAAAGGCCCTTGTTATAGGGGAGGCTTAGGTTAAAAGTATACTTGTTTATAAACCGTCTCTAGTTATTCCTTACTTCTTTTTTTAGGGTATTCTTTAGCTAGTTTCTTATGTCTTTATATTATCTCTTATCTTTAGGGTCGTAGCTACTTATATATTTCCTTCTTACTTATTATTGGCTAGTAACTAGAACTGCGTATTATATAGACTATATATATCGCGCGTAGGGGCCTGGTTTTAAGATCGGGCAGTGCTCTTTTAGCCTATTTTTAATCGCTGCCTAGATCCTTTCTAGTCTTCGGTTGATTTCCTTGGGGGTAGCTAATAAGCCTTGCTTGTTTGGTATTAGGTGGATTTCTTCTAGGTTTTAAAGTTATTGTTTAATTATATTAAGGAAACTATTTATCTTAAGCTTCCTTATTACATATCTTTTTCTATTTAGTTACGCTTTAGTATCTAGGTCTAGCTATATTTAGATAGGGATATAGTTTAGGGTAAGTGCCTATTCTTCTTTAGGGTTGCACCTTTTAAGTCTCTAGTATAGGCCTTCGTCTATAAATATGAGGTTAATTATACTTTTAGCGGTGCCTTATTGCTATATAATTACTCTTAGGGGGGTAGCTAGCTTAAGGCCCCAGATATCTATAGCTCTTAATAGGTACTCTAACTATTAATCTACAGTAATATAGATACCCCCTATTACGGGTAGTAGAGGTTTATATCTCCTAGTAGGATAAACTCTATACCTTTGGTTTCTAGTAAGCTTATTACCAATATAATATTCTCTATTTATAGGACCCCTTCAACCCTAGGGTTATATATATTAATAATTTGTACCAGTCCCCTATATATTTAGATTGTTATAACTATAATATCTAGGTTAACTGCCTACTATAACTATAAGGATAGGCTGATAGCCTTATTAATTATAAAGCATATGCGTATAGCTGCTTTTAGTTTATATAGGAGCTGGAATCCTTGGGGGTAGTATATCAATTATATAAAGGTATTGTAATACAATTCTTATATAGTAAGGATATAGTGTTTCTCTAGGTCTAGACTGTCTAGTAGGGGCCTTGCAAGGTGGTGGTTTATATTGCCGCAGTTATACTATATAATAGATAGGTGGCGGACCCCTAGCGAGGGTCCTTTAACTCTCCTTCATTCCTCGCTTTTTCTGTTTCTATTTTCTCTAGGATATTCGGAGCTTCTATCTCTTATATCTATACCCTAGTTACTACTTATTTTATATAGAGCTTTCTATTTCCGTGTCTTATGTTCCTATTAGCGCTTCTATATCTAAATTTATTATTATTACCGGTTCTTCCCCTATTCTTACTAGTCGGCTATATACCCTTTATAGGTTGGCTATAAATGTTATATTTGCCTTATTAAGTCTAATTCTTAATTATCCTGGTCTTAAGCCTGCTGTTACTGTCTATAGGGGTCTTCCTACAGGGCGTCCTCTCCCTTATATCCCCTGTGACCCTTATATCCCTAATCGGTCTAGTAATATCGCACGGCGTCGCTTCTAGCCCGTTAAGGCTTAGGATAGCTAGCCTAGCCCTCTAGTATTAAAGGTAGGAAACGCTAAGAAGGCGCCTGCGTCCCCCTAGCTTATTACCTGTTGTTTCCATTTATATAACCTAGCGTGCAGTTATTCCCGCAGCTATTAAGCCCTTACCTTCCGTCTCCTATATTCAATGCAGTTTTCTCTCTCCCACGCCTTATATATACTTTAGTGGCAGTTTGCATATTTTATTTAGTCTTAATTTAAGCAATATCTCGTATTATGGGGGCCTATATAGTGGCCGTAGCACACCTATACTGCGTATATAGATTAGGTGTGTCCCTATTATATATAGCAATAGCATTATTTTAGGTGTAGTCTATAGTTATAGAGCCTTATATTATATATAAGGCCATTTATAATTATTCCTTTTTAGATAAGGAGTTTTTATATTCCTAGTATATATATGCTAACGATAAGGGAGCTATACGTTCGTCCGGCGTCTCCCTAGTAAGTCTTCGGCGACCCTTATATCCTCTTATTATTCTCATTATATACTTAGTTTACATTTTCCTATTAAAGCTATTGGATTTGGGTGATTTTAAGTCCTAGTATAAGGCGTTCCGTTTATCTTACTATCTCCTATATAATTGCTATATTGTCCGCCTAGCGTCCCTTTTTTACCCTAAGGCTTATAGAAACCGCTAGAACTTTAATTAGGTAATCCTCGCGAAGTACTTTTATACCAATACGTTCTCCTAGCCTATCCCCTACCCTTACGGCTCGTTTCTTTGCCTATTAGTTCTTTAGGGTAACTCTAATATCTCCGCTCTTAAGGTATTAGACTATAACAGCGTTATAGACCTCTTTACGTATCTTTATAAGGACTTCTGTTTCTAATTATCCCCTAAGCCCCTCTATTTATTCTGTATTTAGTTATATTATAATTATATACCTAGTTATTAACTTAAGGGGGGTAGGTTCCCTGTACTGTAAAAGCGCAGCTACGGCGGCCTAGGTGCGGTTCGCCGGTAAGAGGGGGTTATACTTATTTTTAATTTTGCTTAGCCGTTAGAGGATTTAATTAAGGGTTTGCTAGAGGGGCGCCTAAGATTTACTAGACTAGCGGAGCTATTCTACTAGCTATATTAGTTCGTTATAGCTAACGGTTACTCCCCTGCAATTTTAGATACTAGACGCGTCTAATAGGCTTTATATTTTATTAGATGCCTTCTTAATAGAGGTATTTCCGCTTTATAGTATAGTATTCGCCCGTCTTTATTGTAGAGGGCTATTGCTAGGCGTAGTTCTAGCGGTCGCGCGCGAGTGCGAGCCACCGTCGTTCGACGTGTGCCTCCCCTGCGATACATGCATCTCAGGGGGATTCTCTGGGTGTTTTTCAGGGTTCTTTTGGTTGGTTTTGGTCTTTTTGGGCCGGGTGTAGCAAGAGCTCCTTTTATAAAAGTTTAAAAGCGCTATATATAATGCATACTAAGTATAAAGGACGGCGGGTAGGAAAAGCAAATTATCTACGTAGTAACTGCGTTTAATATTCGCGAATATTATAGTATTATACGTTACTAAAATAGATGCTGCTAAGTAATATATAAATGCTAGTATCTGTCTATCGTAGTTATATAAGGGGATATTTGATTTTTATATAATTGGGAGGTATAGGGCTATAAGGTCGCTCTAGGGCTAGTTTTTAATAGTTTTACTAGTACCTAGCACTTAAATCTGCTAAGGATTTGCCCTAAAGCGGCTAGATATCTCTAAGTAAAGCTCCTGCGCCTAATAAGACATTACCGTATTTTACTATATTCTGCTATATTATTATATTCTGCCAAATTATTATATTCTGCTATATTCTATAAACTTTAAGTCATAAGCTAACTAATTAGGATTTTCTATACGCGGTATAGAAAATTACTATTTGTAATAAAGCCTTATAGTAGGAACTACGGTAAACTTATTAATAGGCTAGGTATATTGGTAAATAAGAAGTCAATAACGTAATAATAACTAGTGGAGTAGTTGCCTAACAGATTAACTCTAATTATATTCTAAGATTTACTACAAAGGAGAGAACTATCTAGGTAGGGACTGTAGTCCTTTAAATACACAACCGTACTCCTAAGAAATCCCCTTTATACGTAAGGTATGTGTTATATATATTATATATACGTTCCCTTTATATACCACATATACTGCGTATAACGTTATATAACCTTAGTTACTATTCCTTATTATATAGCTCTACCGGCTCTATCCTAAACCGTGCCTAAATTAACTAACTAGCTTCTTCTAACTCCTCTCTAAGTAGTTATAATATTGTACTTAAAGCGTCCGTAATACTATCTCCCTCCTCTTTATCTTTATCCTTAAAGATCTTAAATATCTTTAAGTTATTTACTAAAGGTATAATATCCGTCTAATTAATTTGGTTAATATTATTACTTATTATACCTACGGCTTCTTCCTCTTCGTAGGCGTAACGTTATGCTCGCACTATTGCTGCGATATTATCTCTTAGTAAGATTATACTATCTCCATATTCTTGCTGTTTAAAAAAGGGGTTAGTTTATATTACGTTAGCGAGTCCATCTTCGTAACAACCGTTCTCTTATTTAGAGTGCACTAAAGCAAATATTTATTTGTCCTATAATATTTGCTTTATCTCTAATACTAAATATACACGCCCTATTACTCTTAATAGTCGTCTAGTTCCTTAATTAATTTATCTTAAGGTCTTATATTTAATCTACTGCTACGCGGCTAGATGGTAAACTATCTTAAGCCCTTACTAAGCTAGAATATTCTTAGGATGTAGAGTAGAAGGCTCTTAAAGCCCGCATCACGGCATCCGCTTAGTTACTCCGTCTTAAGAAGGTTTGTAAGAAGGTTTATTCTAAAGAGTAGAAACTTATAGAATAAGGTTTATAGGAACTTAGTAATAAAAAAACGGATTCTCTTTTAACTAAAAAGGAAATAGATCTAAGTAGTTTAGCAACTACTCTTCTTAGGTCCCCCTTAAGTAATTCGTTTTTTAGCGATCCTTTTTTATTAATACTACCTAACCTAATCTCTTCTAATACTCCTATACCTTTTCTATAGCGTTCTTTAAATTTTCTAGTAGTTCCTAGGTAGTCTTATTATAGCCTATCTACTTAACCTTATACTATATTTCATTATTAATGTCCTTATAACTAACGATTTTTAAAACTTACTATTTGTCTTCTTCTTGTCCTTTATATATGTCTACTTTATAAACTAGTAGCTTAATATTCCCGTATACTAGCTCTAGCATTGCAATATGCTATATAGGGTAGATCTTTATTTTAGCTAGTAGGTTTAACTTAAACNTAACNNGTNAAATNCTNTANNTAATTTTAAAAGGTCNTAGTNTAANNTNGTNNAACTTCTTNCTTANTNNTTAACTCTTAAAATTTTTGTATAGTAGCTATACTTTATCTCCCTCCTTAAGATCTAGTCCCTTAGATCTCTTAGCATTATAGTACTTTTTTATTCTTTCTTATACTTTCTTTATTAATTCTATAAGGTCTATATAAAGATTTATTAATATCTTTATTCTTTCTTTAGCTGTGCTACTTATTTTCTTTACTTACCGTAGTAATAATAATGTCCTTAGCTTATATCCATAATTTACCTTAAATAGTAATGTGCCTATTCCTTCCTATAGTATTATATTATATATAAACTATATAATTAGTAATAGCGATACCTAATTATTCTGTATATAATTAATATAATATCTTAGATACTATTCTAGCGTCTAATTTAATCTTTCTATTTAACCGTCTGTCTGTAGATAATATACGGTGGAAGTTACTGCTTAAACTCCTTGCTCTACTAAGAATACTTCCTAAAATACTGCTATAAATCTTAGATCTCTATCTAATATAATCTTACTTAGTGCTCTATGTCTTATAAACACTTCCTTAACATAGATTCTAGCGATATCTTCCGCTAAGATTTCTTCTGTGCATACTACAAAGTATCCCTACTTTATAAGCTTATCTACTATTACTAAAATTACATTGTGATCCTATCCGGTAATAGGATCTCTTAACTTTAGTAACTTAATAATAAAGTCCTATAATATAACCTCCTATAGTCTCTCTAGTATTTTAATAGGTTGTAGCCCTCTATATAGCTTATGCCTTATTAGTTTATTCCTTTAGCAATCTAGATACTCTTTTATTACTTTTCTTATAATATTCTAGATTCCGTTAATAATATATTCTTCCTAAAGTCTTAACACTAAGCCTATTACTCTATTGTGTCCTTAAGTTATTCCCTTATAGAAATCTTCTATAAAATGCTCTGCTATGCTTCTTAGGATATACTTTGCTTCTTAATTCTTGTATATATCCGTCTATAGATCTTCTAGTTATACTTTTAGAATTTTCTATACCTAAAAGCTTTCTAGTATCCTATAGACTTTTCCTAGTTTATTATCCTCTTAAGTTGCTGCTAGTTTAGGGTAATTATATCTAATTAATCCGTTCTTATCTCTGTGTAGTATTGCTCCTAATAGCTTCTTATTATTCTATAGTTTAGCTTTTCTGCTAAGTATATCTGCCCTTACATTCTTAGTTCCTTTAGTATACTAAATCTTAAAATAGTATTCTGTAAGCATCTCTACCCATCTAACCTATCTTTAATTAAGTTCTTTTATTATTAGGAACCCCATTAGGTTCTTATAATCCGTCTTAACTACAAATAGTTTCTCTATGCCTTATAAGAATACTCTCCATTTCTTAAGTGCTGTAACTATACTTAACAACTCCTTGTTATAAACGTTATAGTTTAACTCTAGTAGTGTTATCTTCCTACTATAGTATGCTACTAGATGCTATGCGTCCTTATACTTCTATAGCAAACATGCTTCTAATGTGTAGTCTAATACGTCCGTTTTTACAACTGTGTCTAGTCCTAGTTAATAAATCTTAAGAATTAGCTCCTAGGTAAATAACTCCTTAAGTTCTTTAAACAACTTCTTTTACTTATCTCCCTATACCTATAGTTCCTCTTTCTTTATAAGCTTAGTAAATAGTTTAATATTTTTTAACTATTATGCTATAAACCTTCTGTAGTAGTTATAAAACCCTAAGAATAACCTTAACTGCGTCACATTCTCTAGTTCTTACAAACTCACTATAGCTTTAATCTTCTTTAGGTCCATACTAATATAACCTAGTTTAATAATAAATCTAACAAAATCGGTCTTCCTTATAAAGAATTTGTATTTTTTAATTGCTACTAGTATCTGTTCTTCCTATAGTCTCCTTAAGACCCATTTAACGTATTCCCTGTGCTCTTCCTTAGTTATTAAGTAGATAATAATATTGTCGAGGTATGCTATAATAAACTTATTAAGGTACTCTCCTAATATACTATTAATTTGTTTCTAAAACATTGCGGGTATATTTATTAATCCGAATTATATAACTAATAGCTTATATAGTCCTTCTCTTAACCTAAAGGCTGCTTTCCATTTATCGCCTTCCTTAATTCTAATCTAATAGTACGCCCATCTTAGATCTATCTTTATAAAGATTTGCGCATTACCTATTTAATCCTAGATTTCGCTAATTAAGGGTAAAGGATACCTATCCTTTTAAGTAATACTGTTTAACTGTCTATAGTTAATGTATAACCTAAGCTTTTTATTTTTCTTTAGTATAAATAGTACTGGGTAACCTACTAATAACTGTAATGGTCTAATATATCCCTTTTATAAGTTCTCCTAGACAAACTCTTTAAGTGCGCTTAACTCCTTTTAAGTAAGCTTATAGATTAGGAAGAACCTTAAACTTATTCCTAGTTCTAACTCTATCTTATAATCCTATACTATATAATCTACCAGCTTTTTACTTTCTAGGCTCCATAGTTTCTTGCCATACTTATAGTATCTTTTTAATATATAACTTAAGCCTCGCTTAGTCTCTTTATATATCGCTCCAACCTAGTACTATACTAACTTAGTTTACTATTATATCTTGCGGCGTTAAGTATCTCTAATATCGACCTAACCTGTAATCTAATTAATCCTTAGATTATATTTCTGTAACTAAGGCATTCCTAATACTACCTTATCCCGTCCTAATAGTAGGATATTAAAAGATATCTTAATTCGTCTTTCTTTAATAGTTATCTAAATAGGTCTATTTTAAGATTAATGATCCCTCCTCTATAGGCTATTAGATCTCCTAAAATTATAACTAATAGGTAAGGTTACTCCTTCTATCCATAAGGTAATCCCATTCTCTTAACTGCTGCTAGTGAGATATAGTTTCGCGTTACTTTACTATCTATTAGCGCTTTAAACTGTTAATCTTACTATTTAACTCTTAAATTTAGGTGCTGTCCTTAAATTCCTTTAAGGGTTTAAGGCTCTACTACTGGCTCCCTTTAGTCCTATAGGCCTCTACTTTTCCTAATTATTGGCTGCTTAATCCTATTATACTTAGCTTACTCCTTAGCTAATGCCTAGTTCGCTTTTTGTCTTTAATATACTATAAATACATATTCTCTAGGCATTCCCACTACTATTATCCGTCTAAGCATTCTTCTATAAGGAATCTTCTTGGCTAAAGTATTAAGTCCCCTTCCTCTTAGACTTCTACTAGATGCTATCTATGCATATACTTGGCATTTTTATACTATTACTTATCTATTATCTAGTACATCCTTATAGGGTATTTCCGATTCTTTTCCTTTGGATTTTTATGCATCTCGCATATATCGTCTATATATACAATTTATAATAGCGTATAGTATGCTAGGTGCTTTAGGTTAACTCTTAACTTATCTTTATTCTTAAGTTTAAACCTTTATTACGCTAATCTAAACGTTATAACTTTATTCGCAGGTACTAAAATGCGTCTCTTACTTCTCTAGTCCTCTAATTGTTCCTTTAGATCCTTTAATATTATAATTAAGGCTCCTTTAATATGCGTTATAGCCTTTTTTATAATTAGGTAGTTTTAAATAACTCTTTTATCTAACCGTATATAGAAATCTTCCTACTTATCATTATATTATTGTCTATACCACTTTTAGTATAGCTATTAGAGTATATACAGCTTATCCATAAGAAAGTATCTTCTTATTACTATGTTGTAATAGCCTTTTATATGTCGTTCTTTAAACCTAATAGGGATCCCTAAATCCTCTTTATTTTCTAGTTTAGTAAGCCACTTAGCTTTTAGTGTGCCTACCCTAGGCCTATTAATAATTCTTTGTACTAGCGCTCTGTCCCTTATACGTCCTAATATACTAGATCTCTTATCTAGTTTCTATTCTTACTATACAATAATTCTTTATCTAAATTCTTCCATGATTTCCTTTAGTTTGCGTCTTACACTTAGATTCTTAAAGTCTTCTTACTTCTTAACCTTAGTATTAATATTTTAATCTTTAGGCTAAACACTGCGTTCTCCTAGTAGGTCTTCTAGGTCTATATATCTGTCTCCCAGTTTAATTACTATTTATGCCACAGATTCTCTAATCTGTAAAGAAGTCTCTTACCTCTTATTTGTGGGTGTCCTTATTTATACTCCGAATTCTTAGCCCCGTAGGATTCTTAATCCTAAGCTTACTTCTATCTTAAGCTTTACTCCAGCCTTAGTCTAACTAGGCTTACTTAGTGTTTTTATCTCGTCTTAAGAGTCTTAAATCTCACTTATCTTATCTTAAGAGTCTTATACCTTTAGGAAACTTCGTCCTAAGCTTATTTATATATTACTAAACTAAGCCGTTACTCTACTCTATCGGTTATCGTCCGTTATAGGTCTTTAAGCTTACCTTATCTTATCCTAAGAATCTTAGTCGTCTCGCATCTTATCTTAAGAATCTTAAGCTTTTGGCCTTTTACCTTTATTAAGTGCCGAAGTAGTTCACTATCCTACTTCTCTTACGTCTTATGAAGCGATAGATATCATATCTAGTAGGGTCTTAATCCCTACTAATATTCCCTATTCTATAGTGGAATTATCCTCTACCTCTAGTATAACATCTCCAAAGTCTGCTCGCTCCTAGTAAGCGGCCTTTATCGCCATATTATTATAAAATGTTTCGCCTATATTAAATTTATCGTCCTTAATATCCGATCTACGAACTAGTTTATTAGTTTCTTTATATTCCGCTAAATATGGCTCCTATAGCTAATAGCTTGCGCTATACTTAGCGTCCTTATAAATTTGGCATGCGTTGTTATAATAAAACGCTAAACTTTTAATTAAATATTCTTTTGTTCCTTGTAGCATATTATTATCCCTCTATATATATATATCGTCTACTAGTGTGGTGGTGTAGATTGGACGTCGCCTACTGTCTTGGCATTTTCCTATATTTATAGAGCCTTCGGCTTCCTTCCTTCTTCCCTCTAATATACATATCACGACCTTACCAGTTACCAGAAATACACTCTTTTCTTTCTTTCTTTCTGACTGATTATGACTGACTGACTGACTGACTGACTGACTGACCGACCGACCGACCGACCGACCGACCGACAGACTGACAGACTGACGGCACTGTGACTTTCCTATCTTAGAGAGGTCGTACCCTCCCACACTAGTCTTGTGCCTTTTACTACGTAGTAACTCTACCTACTTCTATAGTCTCTAATGTAATAACCCTGTTTTCCGCAATTTATATAAGCTCCCTCTTTAAACTATTTTTCTTACTATAGAGTCCGCCTAAACGTCTTCTACTGCTAAAATCCCTAGTTTGGCCTCTACTCCTTAGACCTTTAATTACTTAGGGATCGTTCGGTTGCACCTCCGTTACGAATATGGAGGCTCCATATTGTAACCGAAATGGAGCTCAAATATGAATATAAGGGTGTCGTTCGGTAAATATGGCGACTTTTGAATATGGAGCTCCTCCATATCGGTAAGCGCGTCAAATTTGCAAGCTATACTGTATACAGTAGTTAAAATGGAGCTCTTGGCACCGTTTNAATATGTAGCTTNNAGCTCCTGTTCCATATTCCATTTTAATATGGAGCTCCCACATGCGTGCCAAAGTGACGATATGGCGACTCCACACACCCCAATCGCGATACNGCTGTCGCATTTGCAAGCCTTATATAATAATATTATTATCTTAACCTTTATAATCGCAATAAGCTTATTTTTGGGGCGTCGCGGGCGTCGCGGGCGTCGCGGGCGTCGCGGGCGTCGCGGGCGTCACTGTAACCCTACTACAGCTCCTACAGGAGGTGGGCAAAAGTATAGAAAGCGTCGATCGCAGAGGGCATTAGCTAAGGAGGCTCCATTACTACACCAAAGTAGGGAGTCGCGATAGAGGCCTGGTGGCAGAGAGGGCCTCATTCAAATCGCTCACCGACGTCAATCACGCATTATGCGAAGTCAAATCTGGAGCCTTATTATGGAGCCTCAACCNAACAATCGACTCAATTACATATTCAAATGAGCCACGGTAGTAGCCGCCACTAATTACAAAATGGGCGACACTAAAAGGCGCACGGATTGAACAGATTATAAAATGGAGGCGATTTGCAACCGAACGTTCCCTTAATCCTTATCCTCTAGGTTTCTATAATTTCTTATTCTATTTCTTAGATTCTTTGGTACTACTTAGGTCTATTAGCTTTACGCTATACTATGGTTTTTAACTTGGCTTTAGTCGTTATGTACTTTACGCCTTATATAACTATAGAACTTTATCCTAACCTCTCTTAGCCTATTCCCTTTAGTAGATCCAATTGTTAATCTTAATTACTTAATCTATTAACTCCCGTAAGGTATCCGCATCTTCTATTAGAATAATCGCGTCCTAAACTTTAGCCTTAAGTCCTTGCTTATACTATGCTATAAGCGCCCTATTATTCTACTCTACTTACGTCGCTAACGTTTAGAACTGCGTTATATACTTAATTGCTAAGGTTTATTACGTAATATCTTAGAGTTTTCTTTTTACTATAGTTACCGCCTCTAAGTCTCCAAATATCTATATAAGTCATTCCGCGAACCCTTCCTAGCTTATAAACATAAATTGTATATCTTAATTAGTGGTCGTCATGCCATTTACTTATATCTCTATAAGGTAAGGTTTAAACTATTTAAGTACCCTTCCTAATAGGAATAGTCCCGCATATACTATTCAATCCATAGGTATTAGTAGCTTTGCCCCTTCTTACGTAACCTTAAAGTGCATCTATATAAGGAATCCTTTAAGTTTGGATCTTTCCCCTAAGTACCTTTTAATTAATAGTAATTTGATTTTTACTGCTCCTATCCCATTAATCCTATTTTCTAACGTCGCATTATTTTCTATTAACTAGTTAACTATCTCTTATAACTGTTTAACTGTTACAGGTTACTATAAGTTAGTATCTGTTATACTAGTATCGTTACCTAACCTTAAAGTAGTTGCCGCCGTCAATAGCGTCGTGGCTAGTGCTTTTGGTGGCATATTGTTTAACTTTGTTAATACTATAACCTTAGTAGTGAATATATAACAAAGCCTTATAGCAGGAACTACGGTAAACTTATTAATAGGCTAGGTATATAGGTAAACAAAAAGTCAATAACGTAATAATAACTAGTGGAATGGTTGCCCAATAGATTAACTCTAATTATATTCTAATATTCACTATAAAGGAGAGAACTATCTGGGTAGGAACTATAGTCCTTTAAATACACAACCGTACTCCTAAGAAATCCCCTTTATACGTAAGGTACGTGTTATACGTATTATACGTGCGTTCCCTTTATATACCGCGTATACTGCGTACAACGTTATATGACCTTAGTTACCATTCCTCATTACATAGCTCTATTGGCTCTATCCTAGACTATGCCTGAATTAACTAACTAGTTTCTTCTAACTCCTCTCCAAGTAGTTGTAACATTGTACTTAAAGCGTCCGTAATACTATTACCTCGCCTACTACTAGTGCCTTAGCGGCCCTTTTAATATTATAACTTGCTACCTAGTAATCTTTACGCTAAAAGCAGTATACTACGCTAAAAGTAAGAATTAAGGTAACGGAGGTTAGTGGTCTTAGTCTTAATATATAGGTAAAAGGCTTCTAATAACTACTAACCTAGCTGCTAAATTTATTAATATAAACACCCTAAATCTTTAGCGAACTAGGCAGCGCCCTAATAGAAGAAGTAGTTTAAGTAGCTAATTAGGTTAATCCTAGCAGCTACTAGATAGGAGGAAAGGATCTTTTAAGCCCCTAGAGAAGTAAAGGGTTTACTATTAAGACTAAATAAGGAAGAGTTAAGGGGTTAAGGGTCCCTATTAAACAGCTTTATCTAACGTCCTATAAGAACCCCGCCCTAATTACCTCTAAAAGGAAAGTCTTAGAGCTAAGTTGCTCTCTAGGATGGCTCTACTATAGGATTTTATTAAATATATTTAATATTACAAACTCTAACTCTTAGGACTGTAGTATAACTATTAACTACTATTTTTGGCAAAATAGTTAATAGGCTAATGCTTAAATCCTAATTAATATATAGTACCTCGTCAAAAGTGTCCGTCCGAGGCCATACTAAAAATGACGCCCCCTACTAAGACACTATGCAAAAGTCACACAATTGATTCCAGAGCTTAAAAAAAATCCGAAGCTACTTATAGATACGTAATCTAGTAATCGCGATATTTTTTTGGTGTTTAAAATCTAGTGTGCCACCCCTTAGCCTCAATTACAGTGTTACATCTCTCTTCTATACTATTAATTAAAGACTTAAAAAAGGCAGGAGCTATTTCGTTTTAGCAAATTACTAGGGCCTTAAATAGCTTCTTAATTACCTCCTCTTTAGAGCCGCGCATAAATGCGATCTCTAGAAATCGTTTATGGAGCGTCTCCTTAAGTTATACCCAGGCGTGCTTAATAGGGTTCAAATTAGGTAAGTAAGGTGGCCAATTAATCACGTCTATGACGTTCTCTTTAAACCACTTAGCTACGAGCTTCAATTTATATATTAGAGCGTTGTCCTATATAAATTAGAAATCAAGCTTATAGATTTGAGGTATCTAGTCCTCTAAAACTTAAATATAAGACCGAGCAGTGTACCCCCCCTTAGGTAACTCATTGTCCCTTTCTATAACCACCCAATCAGACCTCCTAAGAGCCCTAGAAAGGCTTGCCTATACTATAACCGTATACCCCTTATTCTTTTTATAAGTGTCGATCTTATCTTTATCCCATTTCTATAGTGGTGTATAAAAGATATAGGATTATCGTTTACCAGAACTTCGCTTAACTAAATACTCATTACTCCACACAATCTTAGACCACCTTAATCGCTCCTACTTCTTATATTTAATTACCTACCTTAATTAAGCCTTTACCAAGTCCATTATAAATAAGTGCCGCTTCTTAGCTAGCCATTTTTTTAAATATAGTATTTGCGCAATATTTAATATAACGTGCTCTAGCTTATGGGAAGGCCGAGTTTAAAGCTAAGCTCCCTATATATAATCCTAGGCTTTATACAAGCTATCCTTAAAATCTTACGTTTGTCTTAAATAGTATATTTAGGAGGACGTCTAATTTAAGAAGTAGATATGCCTTATAGGCGTTAAGGTGCTTTAGACAAGGTCTCTTATATAGTCGATTTTAGTAGGCTTAACTTAGTCGCAATTCAAAAAGCTATAACTCCTCCTTCAGCAAATCCTATAACTACTCCTCTTTTGTAACGAGTTAATTCCTTTCTATAAGGAATATTTCCGCTAATTGGAGCTAATGCACAACGTGGCATAGTTAAAAGGTAGGGTTAAGGATAGTAAAAAAATTTCGTGTAAGAAGCACGGACACTTTTAACGAGGTACTGTAGGAGCTAGCAGTATAGAATTTATTAATAAGATTTTTGCGTAAGATAATAGTTTTACCTTAATCCCCCTTAACCGGCATATTAATATATTTAGATTTAATAGTAAACGCACCATCTTAGGCCGTATTACCTATATAGTAGCCCTAAAACTCTAATACCTAAACTATAAAAAACTAATTAAGCTTTTTATTACTACCCTAAGTTATTTAATAATTCTTAAATAGCCCTAAAAAAAGCTATATAAAGTAGTTATTAATTAAAATAACCTTAAGCTTCTATTTGCTACTCTATATTATAAGTAGGAATACTCTATAATATACTATCCTAACCCTAAACTAAAATTTAGGAAATCCACTAAAATCCATTAGCTTAAGATTTCTATTAATATCCACTCTACGCCTAAGGAATTTACCAAATTCTACTAACCTAGGAATTTTACTAAATTCTACTAATATAAGATTTTTACTAATATCTATTAAGGGCCTAAAAATTCTACTAAACCCTATAAATTAATCCTAAGTACTATACCGCCTAAAGCCAAGTAGAAGCTTAAGCTTACTATATAAAGACATTAGAAGAGCTAGTATTTTACTATAAAAAGGATACTTAAAAAACCTAAACCTAAATTTAATACTAACTCTATACCTAATACTAAACCTAAAATTAAGCAAGGAACTATATAAGAAACTATAGATAACTAGAGCCTATATAATTAGAGCTACCCCACTAGTATAACTTGCTAAAAAACCCAAATATATAATCTTCGTTATTACTATAGCTAATATTAAAAAGGCCTTAATACTAAAAAAAATACTAACTCTGCTATAAAGGTACTAGTATAGTACTATAACTGCCTAAAGGTATTTTTATAAAAGGAAGCTAATAAGCTACCGGAATACCAACTATATAATTATAAAATTATACTTAAAAAAGGAAAGCAGCCTAGATTTAGACCCCTATATAGGATATACTAAAATAAAATTTAAGTACTATAGAAGTACTTAAATAAGAACCTAAGTAAAGAATTTATTAGAGTAAGCTCTTTATTAAGAAACTAAGTAGCGAACTATACTTCTATATAGACTACTAAGCTCTTAATACTATTACTGTTAAGAACTAATATCTAATCCCGCTAATATAAGAAACGCTAAACTAATTAAGTAAGGCTTGCTTCTACATAAAGCTGAATATTATCTTTATATTTAATCGCCTCTATATTATAAAAGGAGATAAATAGCTTATTGTATTTTATACCTAATATAGATTATTTAAGTACTTAGTAACACCCTTTAGCCTTACAAATACTCTAAGCTTATTTTAATATTACGTAAATAATACCCTATATCCCTACCTAGATGTCTTCTATACTACTTCTATTAATAATATCCTAATATACAGTAATAACCTAACCAAATACCGGAAATACGTTTATTTTATTTTATAAGCCCTATAAGGAGCTAGTTTATAATTAGATATAGATAAATATAAATTCTATAAAATAGAAGTCCTATATCTTAGGCTTCTTATTTTTATAAACGGCATATAAATAGACCTAAAGAAAGTTAAAGTAATTATAAACTAGTAAAAACTTAAGAATGTTAAGGATATAAGAGCCTTTATAAAATTTGCTAATTCCTACTAATAGTTTATTAACAACTTCTCCGCCCTAGTTTTACCCTTTATAGCTTTAACCTAAAAGAATAAAGCCTTTATCTTTAATAAGGAATATAAAAAGGCCTTTACTTATCTAAAGGTTATATTTACTACTGCGCCTATACTCTAATACTTTAACCTAAACTAAATATGTTAGCGACTTAGTTAATTAAGGCATAGGCATAGTAAAAGGGATGCGCAAGCCTGTATAATTGGATTATCTATAAACAAGAATCTAAAGCTAGGGAAAGGAAAGAAGAAGAGGAGCAGCGCCGTTCGATGTTTTATAAGATCTTCACGTTACATAACCGCAATATGCGGCAATCTATGGCAACTTGCCGGTGCGAAGTTCTACTAGTACCGTAATATTACCCCCCCCCCTCTAAAAAAGCCTGCCCTTAGGCTTTGTCGCTAAAAGTCTTAGTAAGAGAATTTAACTAATTAGATAACTTTAACCGCTGGTTAAAGTTCCTAAATATCTTAACACCTTATATAACTAAGAAATTTCTAGGGTGTTTTTGTCCTTATATTCTTTTAATAGCTTATTATCTTTATTATACTGGCATTCTATCTACTTATTTAGGTACTTTAGCGGTCCGGGTTTATTAGGGTAATAGCTATAAAACTTTTAAAGCTTATAGGGACTACCTATAAAGTTCTATATAGGGTACTAAGTAGGGTCTAGGTTATATCCTTTCTAACTAATATAATACTTTAACGTTCCCTTTACAAGTTTATAGGCCAGTATTTCTTTAATTTCCTATTTATTATCGCTATTAACTTAAATTAGGAGGGGAGGTTTATTCTTTTATCTAGGTAGTAGGTTATTTATAGCTTTCCATAGCTTATCTAATAAGAAAATAGGGTAAACTTTAATTAAGTCTAGGAGCTTAACCTTATACAAGTTGCCTACTTTATTAAAAATCTTATACGGTCCTATTATCTTATAGTCTAGCTTATAGCTAGGCCGTTCTATTTTCTAGTTCTTTATTATAACCTAGACTATATTACCTATAGTAAAGTTAGGCTCGCGCCTATGCTTATTTGCCTACTATTTTATTAATTTTTAAGCCTTTTTTAGGTTTATATAGGCTACTTTCTAAGCTTCTTCTAAGCGCTTAGCGTACTACTAGGCTTCCTTATAAGATAGTTTTTCGCGTACGGTTTAAGGCCCTTTTAGTCTTTCCTAGTTAAAGCTTATATAGGGTAGGTAACCCATTTCTAGTTAAATAGGGGCAAATCCGGTAGAGTTGTAGGGTAGGGTTACTTAGGCGTAGTTTATTAAGGGTAATAGTTCGGCCTAGTTATTTTAGAAGTAGTTAATAAAAGGCCGGAGTTTCTAGTCTAAGTATTAATTTATAATCTCTGTTTAACTGTCTGTTTAGGGGTAATATACTATAAAAAGCTTTAGCTTAATACTTAGGATCTAGGTAAACTTATTTTAAAAGGCTAATATAAACTACAGCCCGCGGTTAGATATAATAGTGTTTAGTAGTCCGTAAATTTAGTAGACGTAGTATATATAGTTAAGCCGCCTCTTTAGTATTAATATTCTTATAATAGGGAATTAAGAACGGGCGCTTGCTAAAGCGGTTAACTAGGATTATAACTATATTATATCCGTTTCGGTCTAGAGGTAGCTTATAAAAGTCTATAGAAATATATTACTAGGGGCGGTTAAGTATTAGAAGGGATTTTAATAGTCTTAGAGTCTTATCTCGTGGGATTATAGACCTATAGCAGTTATTATAGTTCTATATATAGCGGTTAATATTTATAATTATTCTGGGCTAGTAGTAGCGGTTGCTAATAATCCTATAGGTCTTATTTTTTTTAGGGTAGGCTGTAGAGACTTAGGTATATGCTTTAGTAATAAGCTAAGTCTATAAGTTCTGTTCCTCTACTACCACTAGCCGTTTATAGTGCTTAAGTAGTCCACTTTTAAGGGATTATAGGCTAGAACCGTTCTTTGCCTTTTTACGGTACTCCTGTAGAAAAGGGGCCGTACGGTTTACCTATAGTAGTTTATTAATAAGGTCTAGTTTTATAGAGTTAATAGGGTATATCTCGGCATCTAAAGAGTCTATATTTAGTTCTGCCCGTATTTAGGAGTTAAGGTGCTCTAGTTATAGTAGCGCTTAGGTCTATAATAAGATCTTTACGGCTACCTAGTTATTTATATCCTATTTACATCTTATAAGAGCGTCCGCACAGTTAGTAGCGCCTAGCCTATATATAATTAGGAAGTTAAATTAAGATAGAGTATCCGCCTAGCGCGCCTATTAGGCTATAAGGGCCTTTATTATTATAAAATATTCTAAGGCCTTATAATTAGAAACTACCTAAATAGACTTAGGGGTGCCTTTTAGTTAGGCTTACCAGTACTAAAAGCTAGAGATAATAGCTAGCATTTCTTTATCGTAGATTAGGTAGTTTAGCTTAGCATCTATTATAGTCTTTAAATAGTAAGTAATAGGGTGCTATTCTCCGTCTATCTGCTTTTAGGAGTAAACGCTAGCTATAATACTATTTAAGGCATTGGTTTCTAGCATTAAGGGCCGTTTTAGGTTAAAGTGGGCAAGTAAGGGAGTAGAGACCAGTCGTTTCTTAAGCTTATTAAAGGCCTGCCTATATATAGTATTAAAGTAAAAGGGCCGGTCCTTATGGGTAAGTAGGCTTAGTAGCTAGGTAACCTTACTATAATTTTTAATAAAGCGTTAGCAGAAGTTATAAAACCCTAAGAATAATTATACCCCCTTTACGGTCCTTAGGGGTACCTATTAGTTAATTATAGCCGTCTTTTCTAGGTTTACCTTAATCCTATTTATACTAATAATAAACCCTAAATACTTTATATACTTAATACTAAATTCTAACTTCTTAATATTAGCTTAGAGGCTAGCTTTCTAAAGCCGTTATAGGACTTTATAGATATACTCTTCGTATTCTAGTTTATTTTTAGAGTAGATTATAATATTATCTAGGTATACTGTATAGAAGTTATTAAGGTAGTTAAATAGTATATTATTTATATATCGTTAGTATATAGCCGGTCCGTTAGTTAGTTTAAAAGGCAATACTTTATATTTATATATTCTGTAATAGGTCTAAAATATAATAAGGTCTTTTAATTTAGGGTCCATCCTAATTTAGTAAAAAGCTTAGTAGATATTAAGCTTTATAAAGATCTTAGCTTTACTTATTTAAGCTAAAGTCTTATTAAGTAAAGGTAGTAAGTAGCAGTTTTTAAGGGTTAAATTATTAAGCTTATAGTAGTTAATATAGAAATAAAGTCCTCTATTTAGCTTTTTAGTAAAGAAAATAGATAAGTTAAAAGGGGCTTAACTAGGCTTAATAAAGCCCTTATCTAGGTTATTAATAAGATACTACTTTATAGCCTATAATTTGGCAGTAAATTGCTATTAGAGGGGGCTATAGCTAAAGGTAACTACCTTATCCGGCTTAATTTTAATCTTATAGTTATATGGTTGGTAAGGCGGAAGTATATTAGACGCTGCTTTAGAGAAAATATTTTTAAATTTCTAGTATTAATAGAGTAGTTTCTGTTCTACTAGCTCCTTATCTATAAGCTTACCTTTCTCTTAGGCTAGGGCTTCTTTCTCTTTAATTATTGTAAGAGTATATATATTAGGTCCCGCCGCGCTTGCGATAAGTTCGCAAGCACTCTTAGTCTTTTTAGCCGTATGGCGACGTGGAGGCGGGCCACGTTATAATTATGCTTACGAACTTACTGGGGCCAGGTATCATGGGTTTAATCCCTATCAGTTACTTCGCTCTAGTACAGTCTAACGCGCATCCGTGCGATGAGGCGTTGGTGGAAATTCCGATTGCTTACGTTACTAGGGACTAACTAATATGGTAATACTCTTGGCGTTTGATTTCTGTGGAGGCCCAGAACGGGCGCACAGAGGAATCCCTGCGAGCGCTCGAGGACGAGCGCGCAGAGGAGAGGGCAATTGTAAGAGTATATATATTAGGTCCCGCCGCGCTTGCGACAAGTTCGCAAGCACTCTCAGTCTTTTTGGCCGTATGGCGACGTGGAGGCGGGCCACGTTACAATTATTTAATTAATTTCGTATAAGCTAGTTATAAAGGTAATGGTATTAGGCTAAACTAGGTTTTAGTAGAATCCTATAGCGCTAATATAGTAGATATTAACTAGTAGGAGGTCCGCGGGTTTCTTTATAAATATTTATTAAGCCGTATTTTACAGTATAGAGTTTAGGGTCTTCCTTAGCTTACGTTTTATTTTCTATAAGTTATCCCTCTAGTTTATTAGTTTAGTATATTATCTAATATCCCTAGCCTTCCTTTATAGCTGCATAGGGCCTAAGTTTTCTATTAAGGACTTAGCTAGGCCACTATTAACCTCCTAAGTTTCTAATGCGGGTAGTGTAACATAGGTAGTTTAGGGGCGGCGTAGTATATAGATCCGTTATAGATTAAGCTATATATCCTTCTTAAAAGCCTAGTTCCTACGCATTGCATTAACCTAGTAAATAGTATTTATCTGCGGCCGTATAAGGTTTTCTATTATAATACTAATCTCTTTTATAAAGGAAGGTGTTAGGGGCATAGTTTTAGGCTAGATAAGCTACCTATTTTATATGTTAAGCTATAAGCCTAAATAGGCTAGCTATTTTCTTCCTAAGATTATATTATAGCTTCTAAGGTCTATAATAAGAAAGGGGATATTATACTACCTTTATTTATTAACGCGGAGGTAGATCCGTAAGATAGTTATAATAGGTAGCCCTATCCGTCCGTTATAACCGCGAATAGGGATTAGTTTAGGTAGTTTTTTAAAGGGTACATTTAAAAAGTTAGCTGGTTTTACAGCGCACTTTATATTAATTAAGGTAAAGGCATTTACTCCTAAGTTAGCTAAAGTAAAGGTTAAAACTTAATATTTATTACAAAATAAAGTATAAGGGATAGTGTAGCTTCTTTTACTAACTAGCTAACCTAAATTAATATGTAACATATCAATCCCTTTTAACCCTAAAGAGGAGTCTTCCTTTAGGGTTCCTCTTTTTCTAGCTTTATACTATCCTCCTAAATTAATAAGACCTTATTTATCTTTGCCTTTATTAGGCAGTTCCTTATAGGATAGCCTATTTAACCATATAAAAAATAAGCTCCTTAATTACTAAGGGCCTATATATAGGGGTTATTATATATAGGCCGGGTATACACTAGGCCTATAGTAGGGGTAGCTATACGGCTAGCTACTAGGTTAACTATAGGAGTTACTAATTATGCTAGGGCACTATAGGCCGTACTTATAGTACTTACGGCCTAGTTTACAAGGTTTCTAGTTTTTAGCTAATTAGCGCGTACCTTAATTTAATAAAGGCCTTAATTAATAGCTAGGTAATAATCTATAAGTTCCTTTAACGTCTATACTATAGTATAAGCTAGTAATACGGCCCGCTATAAGTCTAGGGTAAGCTTATTAAAGAGGTCTAGTAGTAGGTCTTTCTAGGAGATCTAGGCCTATTTAGCTAGGTATAAAAAGCGGGTTTATAAGGCCAAAAAGGTCTCTATTATTTTTATATTTAGGCTTTTATAGCTAAGGCAGGCGTTTTATACTTTAAAAGGGTCTTTATAAATAGAAGATAAGTATTTAATTATTTCTTCTTTAGAGATAAAGGGGTTTGCTAAGTCTTTAGTGTATTATAGGCGTAAATGCGTTTAGGCGTCTCTGTTAGTACAGCTAAAGATATAGGCTATTCTAGCTTAGGCGTTAGGGAAGTAGTCTATATTAACTTTAAGCTTATCCCGTAATTAAAGCTTTTAAGTTTAATTATTAAATATAGGGTTAGTTCCGTTTATAAGTAGCGGGGGATCTACAACCTTTACTAACCGCTTTAGTGCTATATAGGCCTTAGTAGATTTACTAAGGCGCTAGAATAAGGCCTAAAGGACTATAGTAAGTCTTTAGTTATCTAATAATAACTTATTATTAGATATAGGGGTATCTCTAGCTTTAAGCAGCTCTTATAGTCGTTTAATTTTAGTATTAGTAGCCGTAAGCTCCGCCTAGGGGGTTAAAACGTTAATTATTTCTTTATCTAAAGTATTTAAGGGTCCTACAGCTGCTTTACCTACTGCTATATTTTATAGCATGGTAGTAAAGGTATTAGGTAGTTCTAGGTAATTTCTTTAGGGGTTCTAGTCTATGCGTATCTTATAGGTCCTTTTTTTAGAGGCTCTATTCTTTTCTTTTAGGTCCTGTCCTTATGGTCCTAATAATATCCTTAAAGTCCTATTCTATGTTCTTATAAATATATTTAAGTTCCTTTTTAGGAAGAAAGAGTAGAGAGAGCTTTAGATAATATTAACGACTTGGTTAATTAAGGCATGGGTACAGCAAAAGGGACGCGCAAGCCTATATAATCGGATTGTCTATAAACAAGAATCTAAAGCTAGGGAAAGGAAAGGAGAAGAGGAGTAGCGCCGTTCGATATTTTATAAGATCTTTGCGTTACGTAACCGTAATATGCGGCAATTTATGGCTACTTGCCAGTGCGAAGTTCTACTAGTGCTATAATAAAATAAGTATTATAGAAGCTAATTTATCTAACTATATTACTAGAGGCATTCTGTTTTAATATAATAAAGATAGAGTATTACACCCTATAGTATATTTCTTAAAATAACTAAGCCTAGCTAAATATAATTATAAGATCTATAATAAGGAGCTACTAGCTATTATTAGATATTTTAAATAATAGTAACCTAAACTAGAAGGCGCTAGATTTTTAATTAAGGTCCTTAGTAACTATAAGAACCTATAATACTTTATAACCACAAAATAGCTAGGCTATTAATAGGCCAGCTAGTTAGAATATCTATTACGCTTTTAATTCTTAATTATATACCGCCTAGGCGTCTAAGGCTAAAAGCCTAATACCTTAACCTAATACTCGCAAAACGCGCCAGTATTAGAAAAAGCGCGCTCTTACTAGAATTAGACCCTACTCCGTCCTAAACTATTTAACCCTTCTATTAAAGACTTTATAGTATATATCCTTAAAATAACCAATTAATTAATTAAATAGATTATAATTAACGAATACCTAAATAACGAGTTTATCTAAGAGACGCTTAAGCTAATACAAAATAGCATTAAATACTTTAAAAAGATTTCTTTAAGTAAATGCAAAGCTCGCGGAAACTGCTTATATTACTAGAACCGCCTAGTTATACCTAACTATAACAAACTTAAGCTTAAGCTCTTTAAATATATATACAATTTACTAGCAGCTAGCAGCTTAGGTTAAGGGAAGACCTTATTATAGAGTAAGTATAAGCGACGATAATATATAGCAAAGTAGATATTATTAAGCTATGTATATAAACTGTATAATAAAATTAAAACGTTATATAAGGAAAGAAGGTAGAAAACGGGAGAAAAGAGTATATATTGTGGACTTAGTTGCTTAGTTAACGCGTATATAGAGTAGGATAGGATTTAGGTAGTGGTCCTAGCAGAACTTAGTGGAATATAGCAGATTGCTATTAGATTGCCGTCTTATAGTCAGTCTTTAGTTACTAAATTAGTAGAAACAGGTGGACGTATATAAGGTATTATAGGGGTGTCCTATAATAGACCTTAAATCTACTCTAATAAAAGTACTACTAGCTAAATATATATAATATAATACCCCTTTACCGCATATGCGACCTTACCAAAAGGTAGCGCCACACCTCAAAACTTACGCATACCTATCTCTCTATTAAAAACAATCGATTTTCCAACTTTCAAGACCTAATTCCTACTGCCTAGCGAGCTAGAGGTGGATTTATTTGTCGTTTTACCCCCTTTTCCCCAACAGAAAATTCTTCTTAGGGGTGGTCCTAGCTTATAAGCGAGGTATAGATAGGAACACTAAAACTAAATACCAAAACGAACACTAAATAGGGGCTGGTTTTCTACTACCTTTTAGCCTAATCTCCCCAGAAATCTTCTAGTAAGATTAGTAAGGAGAAAAGGTATAAGGGTAGTAAAAACTAGTAAGACTTTTTGTCTAGGGAACCCCCTATAAGCTACTAGCTACAAAATGCCAAAAAATACTCAGGCTACTAAGCCTAAAAAAAAGCCTAAAAAGCCTCCTAGAGGCGAATACACTACAGAGACAAGTGATGACGAACTCTTGTCTGTACCCAACAGGCCCCAAAAACAACCTCCTATAGAAATAAGTGATAATAAGCCTATATTCACTTTTTTCCCTTCTCGTTCTCCTAGCCTATTTAGGACAGGAGAAAAAAGAGGGCATCCTCAGTCTTCTCCTGAAAAAGAAAACCAAAAACCTATAAAAAAGACGATAAAACCAACTACTATTGCGGATAGTATACCTACTGGTACACCCAGTATACCTTCCCCTCTCCTTTCTCCAAAACAACACCTACAAAAGGCTTTAGATAGCCTAGTCTAGGCCTATAGAGGGCTAAAAGAAGAAGAAGAAGAAGAAGAAAAAGAATAAGTTAAGCGGATAGGGAATTATATACGGAGAATCCTAGTAGGAGAAAATCTCTTTACAAAAGAAGAAACGGCAAAGGAAGAAACAGTAGAAGGTGTCCTAAAGGGACTAGTGGAAGAAGTAAGAGCTCTCCGTAAGGAGGTGGCCCCTACTAAGGAAACCTACGCAGAGAGGCTAAAGAAGAACCTCCCTTCTTCGTCCTCCCTACCCTCTACATTACTACTATCTCCTACCCCTTCTACTTCTACTAGAAGTAAGAAAAAGCAGCTATAAGAAAGAAAGCTAGTCCTAATTACAGATGAAAAGGACCAACCGCTAGATACCTTCTCTATACGGAACAAAGTCAACCAACTATTTGCATCAAAACTGCAAGTAGAAAAACCAGTTTTAGCGTCTATAGCTAGAACTAAAGGAAGACAAAATATTCTCCTTACAACTATAGAAGAGTATAATGCAGATTTCCTAGTCAAATATAAGGAGATCTGGCATAGCTGCTTTACCTTTTAAAGAGAACAAAAATTACAGCTATGGGTTCAAATTATAGCCCATAGTGTTCCTACCATACCGTTCCTAGGAGAAGGAGGCTCTAAGCTTCTAAAAGAAGAAATTGAGACCTTTAATCCTATAGGAATACAAGGACTACCTAGGTGGATCTTATCTAGCGTAAAAAGACACAATCTATAGACTAGATTTAGCTCTATAGTTTTACTATAGAGAGCGAGGAAAAAAGACAAGAAATCCTTAAGTAAAAAGAGATTTTAATTGCAGGTACGGCTACTAAGGTAGTAAAGTATTTCGAAGTCTCTCCTACTACGCAGTGTACGAGCTGCCAAAAATTTAGCCATATAGGAGATAGGTGCTCTACTAGGGCCTGTAGATTCTGTGCGGCTACACATCTATCTAAAGACCACTCCTGTTCTACCTGTATAATAACAGGCAAGGCTTGCAAGCATACTACCCCTCTTTGTATTAATTGTAAAGGAGAACACTTTGCTAATAGTAAAGACTGCGAGGTTCTTACAGCAGCTAAACTAGTAGGTAGTACTAGCGTAGAAGGTTCTATGGAAGAATAAAACAAATAGGATTCTAGAAGGAGGTAACTCCTATTAGGCTTCTAGTAAAAAGATATTAGAGAGCAAAAGGATAGGGACAGGCGTTAGGATTTCTTATATTTTACTGATTTTCTACTATTTCTTACTACCTAATAGTTGTCAGCAACCTAGTGTTTACTAGGGAGCGGTAAACGTCTAGCTTAGAGGTTTATAAACTACTAGGATATAGTTACTAGTATATATTAAGCTGCCTAAAAAGGATTCATATATATAGGACTATAGAGCCATAGCCTAGAGGCTGCATGCGCAGTATTATACGTAGTATAATACAAATGATTTAAAAAAAAATACGAAGGTATATTTCTAGCTGCTATATCTGCTAATAAGCTAACGCTTTATATAAGATATATAATGGCCTTTTTAAACTACTACCTATTCCAGACCAAAGATAGAAGGATATTTTAATTAACTTTATTACTAATCTCCCCGTAAGTAAAGGCTGTATAAATATTATAGTAGTTATAAACTAACTATCTAAAATAAGACACTTAATTGCTTGCCCTAATATATTAACACCTACTATCGCCTAACTGTTCTTAGACTATATATAGAAACTCTATAAACTCTCTAAAATAATTATCTCTAATAAAGGCAGCTAGTTTATCTTTATATTTTAGAAAGAACTAACTACCTAACTCTATATTAAAGTACTATTATCTACTATATATTACCTAAAAATAGATAGCTAAATAGAATGTGTAAATGCTATAATAGAATAGTATATTCGGATATATATATTATATTTATAGGATAACTGGATTAACTAGCTTATATTTGCCAAGTTTACTATAAATAACTCCATCTTAGAAACTATAAAGGTCTCCCCATTTCTAGCCAACTATAGCTAGCATCTATAAATAGGTTTTAAACCCTCTAGTAATATTCCTCGCCCCGCCTATTACGCCTTATAAGTTATAAAAATTAATAAATTCGTAAAGAAGATAGAGGAACTATAATAGTTTCTGTTCGTACTAACTTAATAGCACGAGTGAGTCTTATCCACGGGCACGAAATACATGTAGTATTGTATGCTTGTTTAGATAGTGACTGTTAATTATATAAAGCAGACTACGTGGTCTATATACTAATGCACCTCCCCCCTAATTAGTTAGTGCTTTATAAGTACATCAGACGCGTAAGCGAGTAGTTAGTGCACTGAACGCGTAAACGCGTACCTGGTGTACCGAATGCGTAAGCACGCGTTTAGTACAACAGGTGCTGTAATTATACACTAGCAGTACTTAAAAAATGAAACTACCTATATACAGCCTCTGTAATTACTTTAATAAAACTATAGAACATAAAGGAAAATACATAGGAAATCTCCCCTAAGGTGCCGTCTAGGCTGCCTTCTAAACGGTACCTTAAGCTGGCCGTAAGTCCTACTTACGGTCCGTAAAATAAACCATACGGCCTTTTAATGGGCAGTAGATGAGCTATAAGTTAGATTTTAAGGGCCGCTAAGGCGCTAGTGCTAAGCGAGCTAATGGCGATTTTCTATGCCTGGCATGGAAAATTATAATTAGTTAATTTGACCACTATAGCAGAATATAGTAGAATTCGGCAGGTTACGTAAGTCCACTAAGTTCTATTACAGCTTTCTACCATTTTTCCACCTAATAGCTTACGGTCCGTAGAATAGGCCGTATAATAAGCCGTACGGCCTTTTAACGGGCCGTAGGCGTACTATAGGTACTCCATTAATCCCATTCTACCTATTTTATAACTTTTAGGTTAAGCTTATTTATATTAATTAGGGTTTTAAGGGCTTAATATAGCTTTACCTTAGTTATAGCGTCCACTAGGTTGTCTCCACTGCTAATCCATTTAACCTCTATAATCTTACGTCGTTTATAGGCCTAATATAAGCACATTAGGTCGACTATAAGCCTTTTCTCTTATATTATACCTAGTTTAACTAGGCAGTCGTAAAGGGACTTTAAATTAGTGTATAAAACTAGGGGTAACTACTCCAGTTATAGAATCTTCTAAACCGTTAATTTAATTATAGCTACTATATTAAATCTATAAGCTAGTATATATAGTTTAGAAGCTAGTACACTACGGGTTACTTATTTATACTTAATTAAAGACTAGTACAGTATATTTGCGTCCTAATTATAGTCCGTAAGTACAATTATAAAACCGATTTATAATAATAGGTCTTTGTTATTAGTAAAGGAGGCGTCTATAAATACTAGTAAGCTAAGGGAACTTAGGTCTAGTGGTACAAAAGTAAGTCCCCTTACTGCATTATCAATTTGGCACTAAATGCGCTTATTAAGCTGCTTAATATTTTCTTCTTATAGATCTACTACCTAGGCCGCAAAGGATAAGTCATAGGTAGATTTGGGTTGGCAGACTATAGCAATATAGGCGCCTCTTGCACGCTGTACAGCATATTAGTCCTTTATATTTATGGTCTTACGGGTCTCTCTATAGGAACTAATAAGGTCCGTAGGCTTTACTATAACAAGCTTTAGGTTTTAAGCTTAGCGTTCCTAAGTTAGCTAAATTAAGTTGCCCTTTTATATAATTAAGCCTCTGTTAAACTTAATTAGAGTCTACTCAGTTAACTGCTTTTACGGCTTTACTAGGAACTTAGCTTCTTATAGTTCAGTCTCTTTAGCGTCCGCAAATGTCTAGTCTGCTAAGAAGAGGGTATTATCTATTTAGAGTCCAATAATACTAAGGCCGTTTAATAGGCTGTATAGGAGGCAGGGGTTGTAGGTTAATTATTCTATTTTAAGTTTACTAATATAGTGCTGGTAGTATATCTTAAACCAATAGTTTCCGGCTTCTGGTACTCTATAAAGAGGTTTTATAACCCATAAAATTATTCCTAGTTATAGGTTAAGCTTATAGGTTAGTCGTATAAAGATATCCCTACTTAAGTAGGTATTAGACTGCATATAGGCTTATAAGATATCCCGTAAGTAAAGGGCTACGGATTTAGTTTGCTGTAGTCCAAACATAAATACAAGTATAATCCGTTAACAAACCCATTAAATTATAGGCGATTGCGTAAGGATTAGGTCCTTTTCCTAGTCATTATAAGCTTATATAACAAGCCTTAATTTCTTAAAGGCTTTATTAATACTAGGGTGCTTAATCTCATTAATAAAGCGTAAGTTAAATATACAGACGCCTTACGGAACGTCTCTCTCTGTTATAATTATAAAGACACCCTTTTTAAATAGTCCGTTAATCTCTTTACGCCATAAGTCCGTAAAAGGGGTTTCCTATACTAGAACTAATATATCTATAGGCGGAGATTGCTTTGCGGATGTGCCTATAAAGGTTAGGTAGTTCTCCATTATAGGATTCTTATAAGGGCATCCTCGGCCACGCTTTACAGTAGGTTTAGTAAGTTTAGTAGGTTTTTAGGGGACCTCTAGGGTAGGCAAAGGTGCCTCTAGTTTATCTAATTCGGCAGTCATTTCTAGTTTATCTAATTCGGCAGTTGCTTCTAGTTCGTCTAGCTTAACGTCATAAGTGTTTTCAGGCTAAAAGTAGGGTTTTACAAACGTGCTTTTAAAGCTAGTTAGCCCGCTAGGAAGCTATACGCAGCACATCTCGTTTTCTACGGCTAGTAAACGGTAAGGTCCATTCCAACTACCGCTTTTACGCCATATAAGGACTTTAGAGTTAAGCGGGAGGTTATATACTAAGGTTATATTAGGTCCGTTACGGTAGTATAGGGCGTTATTAATAGTTTGTTTAGCCCGTAATTTAACTATTTCGGCTATTACCTTCCGTATTACAGCTGCTCATTCCGTAATAGACGGGGTAGGGGGGCCTAGGTTACTTATCTTTAGGTAAGCTCCGTAAACTAAGAGGGTAGGTACTAGTCCGTTAGGGCCAGCGGTATTATTAACGGCTTTTACGGCTATCTATAAAGCTAGTTCCTTTTAGATATCCTTATACTCATCCGTAATAATCTAATAAGCTCTCTATAGAGCTAGGTAAGCTCACTTAATAAGCCCAATAGACTAATACGCCTTAACTAGAACAGCTTTTGTTAATATAGCCATAGCTATAGCATACTACTAGAATTCCTTACTAATAAAGTTCTTACTGGCGTCGTGGGTGATATACTTAGGAGGTCTAACGTACATATTAATCTAGTAGGTCCGTAAAATATCCTAAGTATACTTTACGGATATATTTTATAACCAACGGGCAGCTTAGTAGCGGGTTACCTCGTCAATTATATATAATACTAGGCTGCCGTTAATATATATAATGTCTATATATACTAAGTGGTTAAAGTTAAGGTCCTTATAAAGGGTAAACTTAAATTAGCCTAGGAAACGTCCGTATTTCTAGCAAAAGGAGCAGTATTTAGTTAGGTAATCAACTGCCTTTTTATTAACGTTGTTGTGTCTAGAGCGTTTAAGGACTCTATATAGCTTTTCAGCTAACAGGTAGCCAAAACGGCGGTACAGACAGTAGATCTCCGTACTAGTAAGGTAGCACGGGTTATAGTTAAAAGATTCCTAAATATAGGTTTATAAAGTCTCTCCCTATATAAGGAATGGGTGTCCAAATCGTTGTATAATTAGCAGGGTAATATACTTACTTCCTAGGGCAGTTATAGGGCTGATTAAGGTATCCGTAATATTATTATAGTAAACCTATAACCTATCTATATTCGTAAGGCAAAGTAAGAAAGGGGTGTCTGCTTTTACTATATAGAAGTTAACTAGGCTAATTAGGGTCTTAACTGCAACTAATCTAATTAATACAGTTAAGCTAATGCCGAATTAGACGTTTATAGCCCCAGTTTACGTAATATTAATATCCGTATTGTCATTTACGGTAGTCCTATATATAAGGTATTATCCGTAGCCTGTAGTAGACTTCTTAAAGGCGCTTATATTAATTATAACACCATAGAATTCCTTAGGGGTATAGCGTTCTATAGTAATATATGCAAATAGGTCCTATTTATAATCTATAACGTCCGTAACGGGGGTACTTATAAAATGGTTTTTGGGCGTAACTAAGTGTATAAAGGAACGGTCGGCTAATACAGTCGTAATATTAAAGGCTTAGCTGTCTGTAAAAGGTCCGAAAGTAGTTAGGAACGTCTCTAGGGTCTCCTATTCCTAGTTATCTAGGTTAAAGTCAATTATAAGGGCTTCTATTAACTTATTAGGGGGCTCCTCTTCTTCCTCTCCTTTGTATTCTAAGATAAACTAGCTAATCCATTTATTAAATCTCTTCTGAGACCTATTACGTTCTTCCTAGGTATACCTTATAGACTAATATCCTTCCTTACTACATACGAAGCATTTCTAGCTTATTCGTCTACGGGGGTATACTTTTATATAGGAGTTGCTGTGGGGGTTATAGGTGGGACTTAGTTAGTATAGGTGCTGCTAGCAGTAATGGCGGTCTGTAAAGTAGACGTCTAAGTCTATCTACGGATATTAAATATCCGTAGCGAAGGCTTAAGTACTGCCTAGTAGGTTTAAGACTTCGTATATTATAATAGAAGAGCGTAGGTCATTAATAAGGCTAGTTAAGGTATCTACAGGCTTATAATAGGCGTACTTACAGGGCTCTACTTCCTAGCAAGCCATAATAAGTTTATTGTGCAGAAAGTCGTCTATTTAAAGCTTAGCGTTAAGGCCGTGCTATAGGTGCCGAAGGTCTTTAATAAGGATTTACAGACACTCTATAGTCGATTTTTCGGTATTCTTATTAATTACGGTCCGTAGCTTAGTCGCATTCTATTAGGTAAGGATATCACGCCTATATTCTGGTCCTTTAAAGTAGTTATAGGTAGCTTTATATAGCTTATTAAAGGGGACACCAAGGGGGTTACTCTTAAGGTTAGTGTAGTAGTAGTTAAGTGCTAGGCCGCGCAGCATAGTAGAGTAGGCTTAGCTAAACTCTTATTTAGGAATATTAGCCTTCTGGCAGAGGTCCGTAAAGATAGTTAGTTTAAAGTTAAAATTATTATTTTCACCGCTATACTTAGATTTGTCGGTATAGAGCTTAGCTAGGTTAGCTAGCTCCTTACCATAGGTCTTTACTTAGGTAGGTTGCGGATCTATAACTTACGGATCTATAGCTTATAGATATATAGCTTACGGATCTATAACTTAAATAGCAGGGGTAATTTAGTCCGTATTTTGGTTTACAGGGGTATTATAATCCGTAACTTAAGAGTAGGGTATATTTTAGCTAATAAGGTTAAGTCTAAAGCCGCTTAGGTTTATAAAACGAATTTGGTTAAGTGGGTTAGGTATAAGGCCAGCAATTACATTAAGTTTAGAAGAAGTAAAGGGTTCCTTAGTTTCTTAGAACTGATCTAGGATTTCCTCTTTAGTCTATTCCGTTTAGTCCTTCTTGTGTATTGTGTTATACAAGGACTATATAATAGTAACTCATTTATTCCTTTTAACCCATACACCTTAGTCACATAAAAGGGTTTGTAGTTTATAAATAGTAATAGGGTTATAGGCCTTAAGAATAGCTTCCATAAAGTCCGCAAAGTCTTCCTAGTATTACTTCTATAGGTCGTTATTTATGAGCTTAAAGTGTTTATATTTAAGGATTTTGAAACTAATATAGTTATTAACGTCGTTTATAGATATAACGTCGACTCCCTATCTCTACTTCTTTTAACCTTCGCTAACTTACTTACTAATATCTGCCATACTATAGTGTAGTATGGTGCGTAGCGGGTGGTAGCAGCTTATAACGGGTGGGGGAGGTCTTATAACGGTCCGTAAAATTAATTAACGGGTCCGTAATGGTTTGTAGGAGGGTAGGGGGTTTCCGCAAAAGGTCTAAAGAGGTTTAAGGTTTAAGGGGGTTAAGGATAGGGGTTCCGTATAGGTCTATATTCGCGTCTATAACTTCTAGTAAACCGTACTAAGACTTAAATAAGTATATAGAGTTAGAGATAAGTCCGTAATCCCCAACTTCTGACCTTTTAGCAGGTCGTACTAGGAGTCTAAACGGGTAGTTGCTGTCGTGTATATCGCTCGGGGGGAGGTATTAAGTGATTGCTAATCTGTGCGCGCTCACTAATTAGTGTTCGTACTAACTTAATAGCACAAGTAAGTCGTATCCACAGGCACGAAATACATATAGTATTGTATGCTTATTTAGATGGTAACTATCGATTATATAAAGCAGACTACGTGGTCTATATACTAATACACCTGCCCCCTAATTAGTTAGTGCTTTATAAGTGCACCAGACGCGTAAGCGAGTGGTTGGTACACTAAACGCGTAAACGCGTACCTAGTGTACCGAACGCGTAAGCACGCGTTTGGTATAACAGGTGCTGTAATTATATAGTTTCTTACTAACAAAATAATATAGGCTTAGTCTGTTTATAAAGCCATAGTGAATAAGAAATAAACCTTAGTACTAGCTTACTAAATTAGTAACTTTATCTAACTAGACATAAGAAATCTAAATATAAAACGACCTACTAAGAAACTTAACTAAAAGAACGCTGGCCCTTATAAGGTTAAGAAGGTTGTTTTCTCTTATACCTACTAACTAAAGCTCCCTAATATAGTTAAAATCCACCCCGTATTCTAATACGTCAGTCCTCTACCCTACTACCCTTATATTAGACGCCCTGCCTAAATAGATATAAAACCCTTCCCTACTAGTTAAAGTAGATAGCAAGAATAAGTACTTTGTTAAAAGAATTAATAACATTAAGTATAATAAGCGGAAACGCTAATTTATATATCTTATAAAATGGAGAGGCTTTATTAAGCCCTTATAGGAACCTATTAACTTTATAGGACTTATATAAGCCGCAGAAGACTTTTATAAACTTTACCTAAAACTACCGCAGCCCTATTTCGCAGAAGCTTAAGTTTAAAGGGGGGGGACTATTATGGGACATCTCTGTAATACCTTATATATATCTACCTATTTCTACCAATTTAGTAACTAAAGATTAACTATAAGATAGCAATTTAATAGTAATCTACGGCAATCTAACGGCAATCTACTATATTCTGCCATATTCTACTAAGTTCTACTAAGTTTTACTAAATCCTATTAAGTTCTACTAGAACTACTACCTAAATCTTATTCTACTCTATACACGTATTAACTAAGCAACTAAGTCTACAATATATACCCTTTCTTCCCGTTTTTCTACCTTCTTTCCTTATGTAACGTTTTAATCTTATTATATAGTTTATATACATGGCTTAATAATATCTACTCTGCTATATATTATCGTCGCTTATACTTACTCCGTGATATAAACTAGCGTTAATTGCGCCTTTATTTTATAAGCGTTATATAATATCTTTGGTTTTTAGGTAGTACGCTATTATATAAGTAATATTAGCGTACGCAGCTATATATTAAGCTTCGATATTATAATATCTAAATTAAGTAGAACTAGTCTAGTACCTCTAAAGCCTATGTAGATATTATTCTCTATAAAGTCTTTTATTATAAGCCGCTTTAAAAGCTAGTAAAAAGTCTTCTTTAGTAATATATATAATGCAATTATATGCTAAGGCCGAGATCCCATTGCTATACACGCGTTTTAACAGTAAGAAGTAGGCGATATTAAATAGTTATAGTAGGTGTGATAAATATAGAGGTATATAGAGAGTAATAATATTCTTCTCCTTATAAAGATCCTAGAATTAGATTAAGTAATAACTCTTATGCTTATTAATAATAAGGAGCCTATAGGCTCTAACCTAATAGCAACTTAAATACGTATTAAAGTGGTATAGCTAGTTAACTATAAGCTTATTATTAGTCTAGCTAATAGGGCTAATTATAATAACCTATTTGTAGGTAAATTATTATATTAGGTTAAAATAAGGACCTTACTTGTAACGGCTTAAACTATTAAACAAATGTCTTAATAGAGACTTAAACGAATACTTGCAAGATCAAGCGAACGAATACTATATTACAAAGATATTAAGCTAAGGAGCAAGAGAAGGTGGTAAGGCGACGTCTATATACACATGCCAAGTCTTACGCGAACCCCTGACTAGGTGACGCGCTCTAGCGCCGTCACATTACCTATAAAGATAAAAAAGGGTAAAATACGCCTCCCTATTAACCTAACGCCTTATATTAAGGTAACCTACTTCTAATTACTAGGCTATATTTTCTTCCGTTTACCAGGTTTCTTTAAGCCTATAATAATAAGCTAAGGCGTAATTTTACCTATTATAAATCTAGACTTATTAATATTATAGGTCTCTTTATTTTAGATACTATATTTATCTTTAATTAATTAAATAAGTATAAACTAGGGGCTAATAATTACCGGGTCTATTTATTTTTAACCTTAGGTATATACTTAATAAAGCGGTTAACCTAGTTCTTACTAACTAATTAACTGTTACGGACGCTTTAAGTACAATGTTACGACTACTTGGAGAAGAGTCGGAAGAAGCTAGTTAGTTAATTTAGGCACGGTTTAGAATAGAGCCAATAGAACCATGTAACGAGGAATAGTAGCCAAGGTTATATAATGTGATCTATATAATCTATATAATCTATATAATCCGTAATAGAGTAGATAGAGTACACGTATATTACGTATAAGGAGGATTTTATAGGAGTACAGTTATGTATTTAAGGACCCTTAGTCCCTACCTAGATAGTTTCTTCCTTATAGTAATTCTCAGAATATAATTAGAGTTAATCTATTAGGTAACTACTTCACCAGTTATTATTACGTTGTTAACTTTAATTTGTATTACCTATATACCTAGCCTATTAACAAGCCCATTATAGTACCTGCTATAAGGTTCTATTATATAATTACTACCTAGTTACGGTATTAAATACAGAAAGTTAAACAATATGCCACTAAAAGCAGCTACTATAACGCCATTGACGGCGGCAACTACTTTAAGGTTAGGAAACGACACTAGTATAGTAGATACTAACTTATAGTAACCTGTAACGATTAGATAGTTACAAGAAATAGTTAACTAGTTAATAGAAAATAATATAACGCTAGAAAATAGGATTAACGGGATAAAAGTAGTAAAGATTAAGTTACTATTAATTAAGAGATTCTTAGGAGAAAGGTCGAAGCTTAAAGGATTTCTTACGTAAATGCACTTTAAGGTTACGTAAGAAGGGGTAAAGCTGCTAATATCTATGGATTAAATAGCATATGCGGGACTATTTTTATTAGGAAAAGCACTTAAGTGGTTTAAGTTTTACCTTATAGAAATATAAGCAAATAGAATAACGACTACTAATTAAGATGTACAATTTATGTTCTTAAATTAAAAAGGGTTTACGGAGCAACTTATACAAATATTTGGAGACCTAGAATTAATAATTACGGCAGAAAGAAAACTCTAAGATATTACGCAATGAATATCGGCAATTAAGTACACCACGTAGTTCTAGACGCTAGCGACGTAGGTTAAGTGGAATAATAGGGCGCTTATAGTATAGTATAAATAAGGACTTAAGGCTAAAGTCTAGGACGTGATTATTCTAATAGAAGATGTAGATACCCTAAGGGAATTAATAGATTAAGCGATTAAGATTAATAATTAGATCTACTAAAGGGAACAGGCTAAGAGAGGTTAAGATAGAGTTTTATAGTTGTATAAGGCGCAGAGTACGCATTAACTAAAGCTAAGTTAAAAACTATGGTATAGCGTAAAGCTAATAGACCTAAGTAGTATTAAAGAAGCCTATAAAAGATAGAGTAAGAAACTATAAAAACCTAGAGGTTAAGGATCTAGTAATTATAAAACTGAGGAGTAGAGGCTAAACCAGGGATCTTAGCAGCAGAAGATATTTAGGCAGACTCTATAGCAAAGCTAGTAGTTTAAAGATAGAGCTTATATAAATTATAGAAAATAAGGTTACTTTATAAGGGATTATAAAGATAGTTAGAGTTACTATATAATAAAGGGAATTAGATTAGCAGAAGACATATATATATAAAGGGACGATAGTGTACTACAAGGAACAAAAAAGTTTTTAATTAAAAGTTTTACGTTTTATTATAACAACGCACGCCGAATTTATAAAGACGCTAAGTATAGCGTAAGCTATTGGCTATAGGAGCTAAAATCCTTAGAATATAGGGGAACTAATAAACCATCGCGAAGGCCGGATATTAAAGACGATAAGTTTAATATAGGCGAAACATTTATAGATAATAAGGTAATAAAGGCAGCTTACTAGAAGCGTATAAACCTTAAAGAAGTTATATTAGAAGTAGAGACTAAAACCGCTATAAAGTAAGGTTTAGTAACGGGAATTATAACACCATTAGATACGGCATCCATCGCTTTACAAGATAAAAGAAAAAGCATTTTATAGGGATTAAGCAAGCAGATAACTACTAGTACTAATTTATTACTTAATAAAGGTAAAAGGCTAAAGGCTTAAGATTCTTAAGACGAGATAAGAGATAACTAATATTCTTAAGATAAGATAAGGTATACCTAAGGACCTACAATAAATAGAAACTAATGGAGTAGGGCAGTAGCTTAGTTTAAAGACATATAAATGAGCTCGGGATAGAGTTTCCTATAGATATAAGACTCTTAAGACGAGATAAGTAAGATTTAAGACTCTTAAGACAAGATAAGAACACCTAAGCCTAGTTAGACTAAGGTAGGAGTAAAGCTTAAGATAGAAGCAAGCTTAGGATTAAGAATCCTATAGGACTAAGACTTTAAGACACAAATAAGGGCCATTAACGAGATTAAGAAGTAAGAAGACTTTAAGGATCTACTTATAAGACGCGAAATAAAAGAAACCATAGAGGAATTTAGAGTAAGAATTACCTTATAGTAAGATTAGAAACTAAATAAGAGATCTAGCACACTAGGACATATAAGGGACAAAGCACCTATATAAAGAATTACTAATAGGCCTAGAGCAGGCACACTAAGAGCTAAGTAGCTCGCTAAACTGGAATAAGAAGAGGATTTAGAGATTCTAACTAGGTTCGAAGAATAACATACTAAAGGATATCACGATGTAGTAATAAGAAGATACTTCCTTACGGATAAGCCGTATATACTTAAGGGGCTATATTAAAAGTAGTATAGGCAGAGACATAATAATAAGTGGGAAGATTTCTATATGTAGCTAGATAAGAAAGTTATCCTAGACCACCTAATTATAGAAAAGGCTATAAGTTATATTAAAGGAGCCTTAATTATAATATTAAAAAATCTAAAGAAGTAATTAGAGGACTAGAGAAGCGAGAGGCAAATCTTAGTACCTATAAATAAAGTTGCGACGCTTAGATTAATACGTAAGAGGTTTAAACTTAAGAATAAAGATAAGCTAAGAGTTAACCTAAAACACTAAGCATATTATATATTAGCATAGATTATATATATAGATAATGCGTATAATATATATAGAGCACCTAAAGATAAACATTAGAAGTACCTAGTAAGGATATATTAGGCACTAGATAAGGTAAAGTATAGAAACGCTAAGTATATATATAGTTAGCACCTAGTAGAAGTATAAAGCTAAAGGGACTTAATACTTTAGCCAGGAAGATTTCTTACAGAAAAATGCCTAGATAAATAATAGTGGTAGAAATACCTAGAGAATACATGTCTATAGCATATAAAAGATAAAAAGTAAACTAAATATTAGTTAAGAGTAAACTAAGTATAAATAGGATTAAGCAGCTAATAGTTAGAAAAAGTAAAGGCCTACGGGACCAAAGGGAACTAGTAGTAGAGCCTTAAACCCTTAAAGGAATTTAAGGACGACACCTAAATTTATAAGTTAAGTGGCAAGATCAACAGTTCGAAGTATTAATAGATAGTAGAGCAATAAGGAACCATATTTTATTAGCAGTAGTTAAAAGAATAGGATTACTATATAGGAAGAAGGAGCATCCTTACCTATTAGTAACAATTTTAGGAGATCCGATAGCCTATAAAGGAGGCATTATTAACCTTAAAACAGGACCTATTTAGTTAACCATTAAAGGGAAACAGATTAAGATGTCTTTTAATATATTACCATTAGAAAATAATAAGGCAGTACTAGGAATACCTTAGTTATAGAAATATAATCTAAAGATTAATTAGATTACGGGTTAGGTTAATATTAAAGATACTTAATAATATAAGATATAATAATAAGCCAAGTTAGTATAGTACTAAGTAGGAGTAACCTATAAAGAAATAGAAAAAGGGTTAAACCATATACTAAAGAGATACCATAAGTATGGTAAAAAACTATAGTTACTAGAGAGTAAAAAGCTAGTAGAGTATATAGTATAGGACTATAAGATAGAGTTAAAACTAGAAATAAGTCTAAGGTTCTTTCTAACCTATAAGCTTACATAAAAAGAATCTAGAGCACTTAAAGAGTTTATCTAGGAAATTTTATAAAAGGGATATATTAGACTATTACAGTTATTAGTAGAATATCCAGGACTATTCGTACTAAAGAAGAACGGAAAACTTAGACTATACATTAACTATAGATAGTTAAACAGCATTACTTAGAAGGATAGGTATCCTTTACCCTTAATTAGTAAAATCTAAAATAGAATAGGTAACGCGTAAATCTTTATAAAAATAGATCTAAGATAGGCGTACCATTAGATTAGAATTAAGGAAGGCAACGAATAAAAGGCAGCCTTTAAATTAAGAGAAGGACTGTATAAACCATTAGTTATACAATTTAGATTAACAAATATAATAGCAATATTTTAGAAAAGGATTAATAGTGTATTAGGGGAATACCTTAATGAATTTATTATAGTATACCTTAACGATATTATTATCTACTTAATGACTAAGGAAGAGCACGGAGAACACGTTAAATGGGTCTTAAAAAGACTACAAGAAGAATAGATGCTAGTGTTACGGACGCTTTAAGTACGATGTTACGACTACTTAGAGAGGAGTTAGAGAAAGCTAGTTAGTTAATATAGGTACAAACTAAGATAGAACCCGTGGAACTATATGACGAGGAATAGTAAGCAAGTCACATAATGGTTGAATGTATTGGCTGCGTTAAATGTAAGGAATATCACGTTTAATATAGATAAGACGTATATTACGTACAAGAAGGATTTTATAGGAGTACGGTTATGTATTTAAGAACCCTTAGTCCCTACCTAGATAGTTCCTTCTTTATAGTAATTCTTAGAATATAATTAGAGTTAATCTATTAGGCAACCACTCCACTAGTTATTATTACGTTATTAACTTTTATACTTGCATTTCCTATATACCTAGCCCAATAACAAGCCTATCGTAGTTCTTACTACAAGGTTCCGTTACACAATTATTACCTAGTTACGGTATTAATATAAGAAGTTAAACAATATGCCACCAAAAGCAGCTACCACAATGCTATTAACGGCAGCAACTACTTTAGGAACAGGAGGTAATACCAGTATAGTAGATACTAACTCACAGTAACCTATAACGGTTAGATAACTATAGGAAATAGTTAACTAGCTAATAGCTAACAATACAGTATTAAAAAAAAGACTTAATGGGATAGGAGTAGTAAAGATTAAGCTACTATTAATTAAGAGATTTACAGGAGAGAGGTTAAAGCTTAAAGGATTCCTTACGCAGATACACTTTAAGGTCTTATAAGAAGGAGTAAAGTTACCTATACCTATAAATCGGATAGCCTACGTAGGACTATTCTTGTTAGGAAAAGCACTTAAGTGGTTTAAACCTTACCTTATAGAGATATAGGTAAATGGGATAATAACCACTAACCAAGACGTGCGGTTTATATTCTTAAGTTAGGAAGGATTTACAGAACAACTTACGTAAATATTTAGAGACCTAGAAGAAACAACTATAGCGGAAAGAAAACTCTAGAACCTTATATAATAAACTTTAGCAATTAAGTATACGACATAGTTCTAGACACTAGTAATATAAGTAAAGTAGAATAATAGGGCGCTTATAGCACAGTATAAACAGGGACTTAAGGCTAAAGTCTAAAATGTGATTATTCTAATAAAAGATACGGATACCTTAAGGGAACTAATAAATTAGGTAATTAAGATTAATAATTAGATCTACCAAAGGGAATAGGCTAAAAAGGGCTAGGATAAAGTTCTATAGTTATATAAGGTATAGAGTACGCAATAATAAAAGCTAAGTTAGAAATTATAGTACGGCGTAAAGTTAATAGACCTAAGCGGTATTAAAGAAGCCTATAAGAGATAGAGTAAACTATAAAAACCTAGAGGACAAGGATTAAGTAATTAAAGGTCTAAGAAGTAAAGGCTAAATCAGGGATCTTAACAGCAGAAGACATTCAGGCGAACTCTATAGTAAGAGAAATAGTTTAAAAAAGGAGCTTATATAAATTACAGAAAACAGGGTTATTATATTAGAGACTATAGAAGTAGGCAGAGTCACTATATAGTAAAGGGTATAAGACTAGTAGACAATATATATATATAGAGGGACGATAATATACTACAAGGAATAAAAGAATATTTAATTAGAAGTTTTGCGTTTTATTACAACAACGTATACTAAATTCATAAGGACGCTAAGTATAGCATAAGCTATTAGCTATAAGAGCTAGTACTTATAGGATATAGAGGAACTAACGAACTAGTTTATAGATCGGATATTAAGGATAATAAATTCAACCTAGGCGAAATATTCCGTAACGATAAGGTAATAAGGGCCGCTTACTAAAAGTAAGTAGACCTTAGAAATATTATACTAAAGGCAGAGGATAATTCCACTATAGAATAGGGAATATTAGTAGGGATTAAAACCCTACTAGATATAATGTCTATTGCTTTATAAGATATAAGAGAAGTAGGACAGTAAACTATTTTAGCACTTAATAAAGGCAAAAGGCTAAAGGCTTAAGATTCTTATAGCAAGATAAGAGATAACTAAGATTCTTAAGATAAAATAAGGTAAGCTTAAGGACCTATAATAGATAGAAACTAATAGAGCAGAGCAGTGGCTTAGTTTAAAGATATATGAATAAGCTTAGGACAAGAATTCCTAACAGTATAAGATTCTTAAGACGAGATAAATAAGATCTAGGACTCTTAAGATAAGACGAGGACACTAGCTAAGCCTAGTTAGACTAAGGTAGGGGCTAAGCTTAAGTTAGAAGTAAGCTTAGGATTAAAGAACCTAAGGGGTTAAGAATTTGGGGTATAAATTAAGACACCTATAGATAAGAGGTAAGGAGCTTCTTTATAGATTAGAGAATCTGCGGTATAAATAGTAATTAGACTAGGAGACAAATATATAAACCTAGAGGATTTATTAGTTAAATAAAGTATTCAAACTAAAGATTAAAAAGTTAATATTAGGATCAAGAAGTAAGACGACTTTAAGAATTAGAGCGTAAGGTATAAACTAAAAGAAACCATAAAAGAATTTAGGAAAAGAATTATTATATAGTAAGAACAGAAACTAAACAAAAGATCTAGCACACTAGGACGTATAAAGGATAGAGCACTAGTATAAAGAATTACTAATAGGCTAAGAGCAGGCACACTAAGAGCTAAGTAGCTTACTAAACTAAAAGATAAAGAGGATCTAGGGATCCCTATTAGGTTCAAAAAATAATATATAAAGGGCTATTATAACGCAGTAATAAAAAGATACTTTCTTACGGATAGACCGTATATACTCTAGCAACTATACTAAAAGTAGTATAGGCAAAGGTATAATAATAAATAGGAAGAATTCTATATATAGTTAGATAAAAAAGTTATTTAGGACCACCTAATTATAAAAAAGGCTATAACGCATATTAAAGGAGCCTTAATTATAATATTAAAGGATCTAGAGGAATATTTAGAGGACTAGAGAAGTAAGAGGCGCATCTTAGTACCTATAAATAAAGTCACAACATTTAGATCAGCACGACATAGGTTTAAACTTAGGGATAAAGATAAGCTAAGAGTTAACCCAAAGCACCTAGCACACTACACATTATTATAGATTGCGTGCGTAGACAATATATATGAGATATATAAGAATCTAAAGGAAAAGAATTAAAAATACCCTATAAGGATATACTAGATAACAGATAAGTAATAGTATAGGAATGCTAAATATATATATAGATAGCATCTAGTAGAGGTCTAAGAGGAAGAAAGTCTAGTACTTTAACTAGGAAGATTCCTTATAAAAGAATACTTAAATAGATGATAGTAATAGGAATACCTAGAAAATACGTATCTATAGTATATTAAAGATAAAAAGCAAACTAGATATTAGCTAAAGAGTAAGCTAAGTACACCAGGATTAAGCAGCTAATAGTTAGGAAAAGTAAAGGCCTATAAAACTAAAGGGAGCCAGTAATAGAGCCTTAGACCCTTAAAGGAATTCAAGAATAATACCTAAACCTATAAATTAATTAGTAAGATTAGCAGTTTAAAGTATTAATAGATAGTAGAGTAACACAAAACTATATCTCACTAACAATAGTTAAGAGAATAGGACTACCTTATAAATAAAAGGAGTAACCTTACCTATTAGTTACAATTTCAGGAGATCTAATAACCTATAAAGGAGGGATTATTAATCTTAAAACAGGACCTATTTAGATAACTATTAAAGGAAGATAAATTAAGATATCTTTCAATATCCTACTATTAGGACAGGATAAGGCAGTATTAGGCATGCCTTAGTTACAAAAATACAATTTAAGGATTAATTAGATTATAGGTCAGGTTAATATTAAAGATACTTAACGCCATAAGATATAATAATAAGCTAAGTTAGTATAGTACTAAGTAGGAGCAACCTACAAAGAAATAAAAAAAGGACTAAGTTATATACTAAAGAGATACCACAAGTATAGCAAAAAACTATAGTTACTAAAAAGTAAAAAGCTATTAAAATGTGCAGTATAGGACTATAAGATAGAGTTAGAACTAGAAACAAGTTTAAGGTTTTTTCTAATCTATAAGCTTACTAAAGAAAAAGGTAGAGCATTAAAAGAGTTTATCCAGGAAAATCTATAAAAGGGATATATTAGACTATTGCAGTTATTAGCGGGTTATCTAGTACTATTCATACTAAAGAAAAATAGTAAACTAAGGCTGTATATTAACTACAGACAGTTAAACAGTATTACTAGAAAGGATAAGTATCCTTTACCCTTAATTAGCGAAATCTAAAACAGAATAGGCAATACGCAAATCTTTATAAAGATAGATCTAAGATAGGCGTACTATTAGATTAGGATTAAGGAAGGCGACAAATAAAAGGCAGCCTTTAGGTTAAAGAAGGGACTATATAAACCATTAGTTATGCAATTTAGGCTTATAAACGCACTAGCAATATTTTAAAAGTATATTAACAATATATTAGGAGAACACTTAGATGAATTTATTATAGTATATCTTAATAATATTATTATCTACTTAATAACTAAGGAAGAATATAGGGAATACATTAAATAGGTCTTAAAGAGACTACAAGAAGAACAGATGCTAGTAGTAATTAAGAAATACGAGTTCTTTACTAGAAAGACCAATTTTATTAAATTTATTATTAAACTAGGCCAACTTAGCATAGATCTAAAGAAGATTAAAGCTATAGTGAATTAGTAAGAACTAGAGAATATTATATAATTAAGATCGTTTCTAGGGTTTTACAATTACTATAGAAGGTTTATAGCGTAGTAGTTAAAGAATATTAAGCTATTTACGCAGTTAATAAAGAAAGAAGAACTATAGGCATAGGGAGAGGAGTAAAGAAAACTCTTTAAGAAAGTTAAAAAGTTGTTTACCTAGGAGCCAGTTCTTAAGATCTATTAACTAGGGCTAGAGACGGTTATAGAAATAGATGTATTAGACTATATACTAGGGGCGTACTTTATATAAAGGCATTAAGATAAATAGCACTTAGTAATATATTATAGTCGGAAGATAACACTATTAGAGTTAAACTATAACATCTATAATAAGGAGTTATTAGGTATAGTTACAGTATTAAAGGAATAGAGAGCATTCTTATAAGGTATAGAAGAACCATTTATAGTTAAGACGGATTATAAGAACCTAACAGGATTCCTAACAACAAAGGAACTTAACTAAAGATAGGTTAGATAGGTAGAGATGCTTACGGAATACTATTTTAAGATTTAATATACTAAAGGTACAGACAATATACGGGCAGATACTCTAAGCCGTAAAGCTAAACTATAAAACAAGGAAAAGCCATCAGGGGCTTTATTACAAAAAGATATAGACGGATTAATTAGGTACAATTATCTAAAAATTATAGTAACTTAAGAGAACAATAAACTAGAGAAAGTCTACAAGACACCAGAAAGCTTTTAGGCACAAAGAATTCTAAAAGCACAGCTAGAAGATTTATAGACGGATATATACAAAAATTAAGAAGTAAGGTATATCCTAAGAAGTATAGCAGAGAAATTTATAAAGGACTTCTATAAGGGACTAACTTAAGGATATAATAGAGCTACAAGCTTAGTATTAAAACTTTAGAAGGAGTATATTATTAATAGAATCTAGAGGATAGCTAAAAAGGTTATAAGAGAATATCTAGATTACTAAAAAAACAAACTAATAAGGTATAAGCTATATAGAGGGCTATAACCTATTAAAATACTAGAGAGACCATAGGAGGTTATATTATAGGACTTTATTATTAAGTTACTAAAATTAAAAAATCCTATCACTAGACAAGACCATAATGCGATCTTAGTAATAGTAGATAAGCTTATAAAGTAGGGATACTTTATAGCATACATAGAAGAAATCTTAGTAAAAGATATCGCTAGAATCTATATTAAAGAAGTATTTATAAAACATAGAGTATTAAGCAAAATCATATCGGATAGAGATCTAAGATTTATAATAGCATTCTAGGAAGTGTTCTTAGCAGAGCAAGGAGTTTAAGCAGCAACTTCTATTATATATTATCCGCAGACAGACGGTTAAACGGAAAAACTAAATTAAACGCTAAAGTAGTATTTAAGGTATTATATCAATCATGCACAGAATAATTAGGTATTACTATTACCAGTTACACAGTTTATATACAATATAACACCTCAAGAAGGAATAGGCATATTACCATTTAAGGCAAATTATAGATACAAGCCGAGAATATCGTTATCACTACAGCAAGTAAAGAAAACGAGTAGTACAGCCAAAGAAAGAATAAAGACGTTAATGAATCTTTATGTAGACCTTATGGAATTAGCAAGGGGAGTATAAAAAAGAATAAAAAAGTACTATAATACTAAGAGATCTAAGGGACCAGATCTTAAGGAGGGAGATAAAGTATAGCTACTATACAAAAATTTCAAGAGTCGACAACTAAGTAAGAAATTAAACTATATCAGACTAGGACCTTTTAAAATTATATAAAGAATTTTACTGGTTACGTTTAAGCTAAACCTACTAGCCAAAATAAAGATCTACCCTATACAGCATATCGCAATACTAGAGCCAGCATATAGGAATATTAAGCCACTAGTCTATAAAGCAAACACGTATAGAGGATAAGAAGAAGACAAATAGCAAGTTTCGAAGATTGTTAATTATAAGGACATTAAGGACAAAATATAGTACGAGGTTAAGTAGATAGGCTACACTAAGACTACCTAGAAGCCACTAGAAAATTTAAAGAACGCTATAGGAAAGGTACAGGAGTATTAAAAGAAATTAGGTTAGGCAGCATTAATAAAGAAGGATTACCAAAGAATAAATCACCTAAGGGGAACCTAAGAAGAGCAGTTACTGAACTACTTAGATCTATTTCCTTCTCTATTAGAAGAGAACCCATTCTTTTATTACCTAGTTCCTAAAGACCTTGTTAAATAAGCTTCTACTCCTTTAAACGAACTTTCTTACGGATATATTCTAAACGCTAAAGATAAGCATAAGCCAGACGCTAAACTTTAAGGATATATATGGACTTTTCTAAGGTACACTAAACCTTAAGCAGCATAGAGGCCAGCTTACTATTAAGCTTCGCAGCGGCAGATTAAACACAAGACCCTATAATAAATTACTTAGGGAACTTAAAAACTATTAAGAGTAATAAAACGCGTATATTTAGCATCGGACGTAAAATAAACGTCATATAATAAACGTATGTTGGCGCAAGTATATTTAGAACAAGAGGAGAATTAGCGACTAAAAGGACTCGCGATTATAACGCAACTTAACCCCTCTTTCGTATAATAAGAGCAAGAGATCGCTATTACTTCACCTAGTAATAGTATTAAGGAGACGGTACGAAGGCAACGCTTAACCCAAGAGAGAGAAGAAATTGCTTTAGGTATAATAAGCAATAATATTAACCAAATTAATTAGATAGATATTATACCTCTAGTAAACAACCTAGAGATGCTAGGTATCTTTAAGGACAAAGATAAAGAGAAGGGAGATGGTGTTACGGATGCTTTAAGTATAATATTACGACTATTTGGAGAGGAGTTAGAGGAAGCTAGTTAGTTAATATAGGCACGGACCAGAATAGAACCCGTGGAACTATATGACGAGGAATGGTAAGCGAGTCATATAATAGTTAAACGTATTAGCTGCGTTAAACATAAGGAACGTCACGTTTAATATAAATAAGACGTACATTATATATAAGAAGGATTTCATAGGAGTACGGTTGTGTATTTAAGGACCCTTAGTCCCTACCTAGATAGTTCCTTCTTTATAGTAATTCTCAGAATATAATTAGAGTTAATCTGTTGGGCAACTACTCCACCAGTTGTTATTACGTTGTTAACTTTTATACTTGCATTTCCTACACACCTAGCCTAATAACGAGCCTATCGTAGTTCTTGCTACAAGGTTCCGTTACAGCTAGTAGCAATTAAGAAATGCGAGTTCTTTACTAGGAAGACTAATTTTATTAGATTTATTATTAAACTAGGTTATATTAGTATAAACCTAAAGAAAATTAAAGCTATATAAGAACTAGAGAATGTAATATAGTTAAGGTTATTCTTAGGGTTTTGCAACTACTACAGGAGGTTTATAGCATAGTAGTTAAAGAATATTAAACCATTTATAAGGCTTATAAAGAAGAAGGAACTATAGGCATAGGAAGATAAATAAAAGAAATTGTTTAAGGAACTTAAGGAATTGTTTACCTAGGAGCCAATTCTTAAAATCTATTAATTAGGACTAGAAACGGTTATAAAAACAAATGTATTAGACTTTACACTAGGGGCGTACTTTTATATAAAAATATTAAGATAAATAGCACCTAGTGGCATATTACAGTTAGAAAATAATATTACTAGAGTTAAACTATAATATATACAATAAAGAGTTACTAGGGATAGTTATAGCACTTAAGGAATAGAGAGCATTCTTATAAGGCGTAAAAAAACCATTTATAGTTAAGACGGATTATAAAAACCTAACGGGGTTTTTAATAATAAAAGAACTTAATCAGAGACAGGTTAAATAGGCAAAGATACTTATAAAATACCATTTTAAGATTTAGTATACTAAAGGAACTAAGAATATAAGAGCAGATGCACTTAGCAGAAAAGCTAAACTATAAAACGATAAAAAGCTATTAGGAGCAATGCTACGCAAAGATAGTAACGGGTTAATTAGATATAATTACCCTAAACTAGCAGCAACTTAAGAGGATAACAAACTAGGAAGAATTTACGAAATACTAGAAAGCTTTTAGGCATAGAGGATCTTTAAAGCATAGCTAGAAGAACAGTTAGAACATCCAGAGGAAGAAATACTGTATAAGCATAGAGAGGTAAAGTATATCCTAAGAAGCATAGTAGAGTATTTTGTAGAAGATTTCCATAAGGGAATAACTTAAGGACATAATAGAGCTATAGGCTTAGTGTTAAGACTCTAAGAGGAGTATATTATTAACGGAATCTAGGGCTTAGCGCGAAAAGTTATAAAGAAATGTCTAGATTGTTAGAGGAATAAACTAATAAGGTATAAGCTATATAGAGGGCTATAACCTATTAAAATACCAGAGAGGCTATAGGAGGTTATATTATAAGACTTTATTATCAAGTTGCTAAAATTAAAAAACCCTATTACTGGACAAGATTATAACGTGATTTTAGTAATAGTAGACAAGCTTATAAAGTAGGGATACTTTATAGCGTGCACAGAAGAGATATTAGTAGAAGATGTCGCTAGAATCTATATTAAAGAAGTATTTATAAGATATAGAGTACTAAGTAAAATTATATTAGATAGAGATTTAAGATTTATAGCAGTATTCTAGGAGGTATTCTTAGCGGAACAAGGAATTAGAGTAGCAATTTCTACTACATATTATCCGCAGACAGACGGTTAAATGGAAAGATTAAATTAGACACTAGAGTAGTATCTAAGACATTATATTAATTACGCATAAAATAATTAGGTATTATTATTACCAGTTATATAGTTTATATACAATATAACACCATAAGAAGGAATAGGTATATTACTATTTAAGGCAAATTATAGATATAAGCTAAGAATATCGTTATCACTACAATAAGTAAAGAAAATAAGTAGTACAGCTAAAGAAAGAATAAAGATACTAATAAATCTTTATATAGACCTTATGGAATTAGTAAAGAAGGTATAAGAAAGAATAAAGAAGTACTATAATACTAAGAGATCTAAGGGACTAGATCTTAAGGAGGGAGATAAAGTATAGCTACTATATAAAAATTTTAAGAGTTAATAACTAAGTAAGAAGTTAGACCACGTTAGACTAGGACCTTTTAAAATTAAGTAAAGGATTTTACTAGTTATATTTAAGTTAAACCTACTAGCTAAAATAAAGATCTACCCTATACAGTATATCGCAATGCTAGAGCCAGTATACGGGAATATTAAGCCACTAGTTTATAAAGCAGACATATATAAAGGATAGGAAGAAGATAAATAGTAAGTTTTAAAGATTATTAGTTATAAGGATATTAACAATAAAATATAATATAAGGTAAAGTAGATAGGCTACACTAAGACTACCTAGAAACTACTAGAGAATCTAAAAAACGCTATAGAAAAGGCATAGGAGTATTAGAAGAAATTAGGTCAGGCAGTATTAATAAAGAAGGATCGCTAAAAAATAAGTCACCTAAGGGGGACCTAAGAAGAGCAATTGCTAAACTACTTAGATCTATTTCCTTCTCAGTTAAAAAAGAGTCCATTCTTTTATTACTAAGTTCCTATAAACCTTATTTTATAAGTTTCTACTCCTTAAAATAAACCTTCTTATAAACCTTCTTAAGACGGATTAACTAAGCGGACGCCACCAGACAAGACTTAAGGGCCTATTGCTAAGTATCGGCAGCCTCCTGTTTAGCGTCCTAGGAGCGGTATAACTCCGCTAAAGCAATAGACAGTTTATTATCTAGCCGCGTAGCAGTAGATTAAACACAAGACCCTAAGACAAATTAATTAGGGAACTAGACAACTATTAAGAGCAATAGGTTATATATATTTAGTATTAAAAATAAAGCAAACGTCATAGGATAAATAAATATTCACTTTAGTGCACTTTAAGTAAGAGGACGGTTATTATAAAGATAGGTTTACTAAAGCAATATAAACTAATCCCTCTTTTAAATAGCAAGAATATAGAGACGGTATAATCTCACTAAGAGATAATATCGCAGTAATAGTGCGAGTATAACGAGCAGTTAAAGAAGAAGAAATTGCTTTAGGTATAATAAGCAATAATATTAACTAAATTAATTAGATAGATATTATACCTCTAGTAAANNACNTAGAGATNTTTNNAATCTTTAAGGACAAAGATAAAGAGGAGGGAGATAGTGTTACGGACGCTTTAAGTATAATATTACGACTATTTAGAGAAGAGTTAGAAGAAGCTAGTTAGTTAATTTAGGCACGGTCTAGAATAGAGCCGATAGAACTATATAATAAGGAATAGTAGCTAAGGTTATATAATATAATCTGTATAATCTATATAATTTATATAATCCGTAACAGAGTAGATAAAGTACACGTATATTATATATAAGGAGGATTTTATAGAAGTATGGTTGTGTATTTAAGGACCCTTAGTCCCTACCTAGATAGTTCCTTCCTTATAGTAATTCTTAGAATACAATTAAAGTTAATCTATTAGGCAACCACTCCACCAGTTGTTATTACGTTATTAACTTTAATTTGCATTACCTACACACCTAGCCTATTAACGAGCCTACCGTAGTACCTGCTACAAGGTTCCGTTACATTAACAGCCTCACTCCTCTAGTAGTTTATTAGCTATATTTTATATATTATTCTTTAAGGGCGGTATACCATATAGACTATTATTAAGTATACGCTATATAATTATCTGCTCTTTTAAGGGAGTTAGTTATTTTAAGTTTGGGTTATAGTTACGTTAAGAGCGTTATCTAGCGCGTTAGTAAGATAGCGTTAATTTAGGTACATTATAGACCGCTATAGCGTATTTTTGGGTACTAATTTTAAATAAGCTTAAAGTAGTAATAGTAAGCTGTAATAAGCCTTTAGTATATATAAATTGGGTGTTGCGTTGTAGAGGCATTACGTGTTGTTATTAAGGTGTCGTGTCGCTGACGTTCCGATTTCGCTTGGTGGTAAAACACGTTATACCTATACTCTAATACTTAAACTTAAACCAAATAAGTGTTATAAAAGCTAATTTATCTAATTACGTTACTTAAGGTATTTTATCCTAATATAATAAGGACAGAGTATTACACCCTATAGTATACTTTTTAAAATAACTAAGCCTAGCTAAATATAACTACGAGACCTACAGTACAATAAGGAATTATTAGCTATTATCAAATGTTTTAAATAATAGCGACTTAAACAAAAGGCGCTAGATTTCTAATTAAGGTCCTTAGCGATTATAAGAACCTATAGTACTTTATAACTATAAAATAGCTAAGCTATTATTAGGCTTACTAGTTAGAATACCGCTTAGGCGTTTAAGGCTAAAAGCCTAATTCCATAACCTAACGCTCGTAAAACGCGCTAGTACTAAAACAAGTACGTTTCTACTAAAATTAGATCCTACTTTGCCCTAAACTATTTGATCCTCTTACTAAAAATCTTATAGTATAAGTTCTTAAAATAACCAATTAATTAACGAAATAGATTATAGTTAATAAATACCTAAATAATAAGTTTATCTAAGAGACGCTTAAGCTAATTTAAAATTGCGTTAGATATAATAAAGCCTTATAGGAAATACTACGGTAGACTTATTAATAGGCTGGGTATATAGGTAAATATAAAAAATAAGATCTAACCACGGAGCAAGTGCCTAATAGATTAACTCTGATTATATTCTAAGATTTACTACAAAAAGAGAGCTGTCTAAGGTAGAGACTGTAGTCCTTTAAATATATAACCTAGCTCCTAAGAAAAGTATATTAGTATATTAGTACGTCCGTACGTTAGTATGTCCTACGTTCTTATATTCCTATATTCTTACGTTTTAAACTCGCTCCGTAACTTATTATATAACTTAGATACTCCTTATCCTATAGTTTAACTAGTTTTAGCACTTTCCGCGCTTCTACTACTAGTCTATTTATATCCTCTTATAGTAGTTATACTACTACTAATATAAGGTCTATAATACTATCCTCTTCTCTATCTTCGTCTTTAAAGATATCTCGTACCTCTAAGTCGTTAATTAGAGGTGTAGTATTCCTATCTTTCATTTAATAACTTATATTATTCCTAATACCTTCTATTAAATCCTTATACTTCAACTATTATAACTAGCTTATTTCTGTTATCTCTCTACTTAGTAAAATTATACTATTTTATTCTTATTATGCGGAAGGGGTTAATTTATATTATAACTACGACTTTATTTAGTTACTAACCTTCCTCCTATACTAAGTATATATAATTATCCTATAATATTTAATCCATCTCTAACGCGAAGCATACGCGTCTTATTATTCTTTATAGGCATTTACTATATTATCTAATTTATTATAGGGTCTTATATTTAATCTAAGGCGTTTTACCTTAAAGGTAAACTTGCTCTAGCTTTTACTAAAGTATAAAAGCCTTATAATAATAGGGAGTATACTTATCTTAAAGAACGGCGAGTGTTTAATACTAAACTAGCCGCTTTCGTTTAACTTGCCTATCTTAAAAAGGTCTATAAGAAGGTCTATTTAAAGAAGTTGAAACTAGCTAAATAAAGTCTTAAGAAGGAAGAGGCTAAAGGGGATTTATATCTAATAGAGAGGGAAATAGCTCCGAGTACTTCGGTAGCTAATCCTCTTAGGTCCCCCTTAGGTAATTTCTTCCGATACTCCTACACCTTTTTTATAGTATTCTTTAAGTTCTGTAGTAGCTCCTAGGTAGTTTTATTATAGCCTATCTAAATGTCAAAGATAGTTGTACCCCTAGTCCGCCAACGCGAATCGAGCAATATAATGAATCGTCCTTATAATACGGTTAAGGCGCTAACAGTCTCTACTCTGAAAAGAATACACAGCCAGACTTAGCTATCAAAACTGCTTCAATCGTTCATCTCCAAGCTATAGTGTTTCTTAAAGTATCTCCCCTCTCATCCACATGTATCCGCCTCAGGATCACACCTTACTACACACTATCAACCATATCCGCATCAGGCATCTCCCTCTTCTGGACTTGCATAATGAATCTCGTTCCTCCTTGGACTGACTCTGGTATCAAATCGAAGGCGTAGTTCAGGCTAAGTTTGTCACACAACTCCTGCCATCTGTCCTCGCGATTTGTGTGGTTTGATGCCTCACGAGCATATATCACCTTGTCGACGCAGATGTCCCTGCCGATGTGTGCCTGGATTTTGACGATGTTACCCGCCGCAATCTCTTCAACCCAGGCAGACTCTTTGATGATTGGCGTTCTCTCACCGAATAAAACTGGATCTACCGCAGTCCTTGTCCAGGGACAGCTGCAGCAGCCGCAGTTGGTATAGCATCGGGAGTGTGGTGGCCAAAGTTCCGTCAGTTTCAGTTCACAATTCGGGTGCTTTACGGCAAATTCAACATAGGGATACATATCATATATAGTCCTGGGCCAACACGGGGGGAGTGGGCAGTTGCAAGTCCAACAGTATTTAAGCCCAATCTCCAGTTTTTTAATCCACTTGATGTTTTCAGCACCCATATCCTCACACCATTTTCGAAAGCGGGCAGCCATGCAGATAGGTTTGGCTAGGTGGCCTTGGCGGTCGAGTATTTCGCCTGCGTAGAAAAAAGTATTCTCGCCGTAGTAGATGGATATAGCTTCTTTGCGAATTTGACTAGATATTTGCAAGAGTGACAGCGTCTTGGCCCGAGGCTTACTGTCCAGCCAAACACCTCGGTCGCCACTCCGACCCCTTTCGCTAATTATAATTTCACCTTCAAAGTGAAGAACCTCTCTATAGATTTGATTACGCAATTCGCCGGAAAGATCCATGAAGCCGACCCTAGGTGTGGTGGTGAGCGTAGGTACTTTACTCCTATCCCGGTCCGGAATTTTTTTAGGCTGAGCTTTTTTGGTCCGTTGTTGGTTGGATTTCTCCTCCTGGTCTTGTTGAGATAACCCCATGGTTTTCTTTATGCTGGATTTTTGTTTTGATGCTAGATTCTGTTTCTTGGTTGGTGTCTTAGTAGGGTCGCCGGCCTTGCCGACTCGTCTAGGTTTGCGGAAGACTGCCATCGGAAGATGAAGTAAGTAGTTCCTACGATGTTTGGTGCGATACTGGACTAGGGGTTGGTGATATATATAACGGCTCGCACCACCATATATTAGGGCGCCTGGAGAGTGTGTGAGGTTTAAACTAAGAGGTTGACGCCCTCTAGTTAAGTATTAGTTAAGTTCGTTAGAGCCTTTCTAAATAGAGGTAATTTCCTGACGGTTGCTAGGACCAAAGTAACGTGCCATAGGGATAAATCTCGAAATGAAAGAGCAGCTTAAATATTCTAATAGAGAATGAGGACTAACGAAGATAGCAGGGTTTGAATTGAAGGATTTCGCTGGTCGAAGAGAGTGCGAAGTGAAAGAGAAACGCTCCAGGTTTGATGAGCCCAAGTTGCTGCTGGTTGTCTGCCTAGCAGGCGCCTACAGAGTTGAAGCGGATGCGGTCTCCAAGGTTAGTTAGCTGCAACGCTAAACCTGTAGAGGGCCCTCACGGAGTTAATGTCATTCATCAAAGGCGTTTTTCTTGGAGAGCTGACCGTCAGAAGATTTGATTCTCTCAAAAGAAGATTCCCAACTGCTAAGGTTTGACGATGTAAGCTCGGCACATGTAGTGCTGAATGCCAAGCATTGAAATTAGCGGGGATCTGGCTCTTCCCCATGGGTTGCCCCTTTCGACAAAATATCTTCAAATTAATCCCAACCTCCCACTAAAGCTAACTATGGCCAAGCCTCTCCCGGGCGACGCGGCGGTTTTAAAATTCTGCGTGATCTTCTGGACGTATTAGCCTTTTCCAATAGTTATTTCGCTCCTGCGATACAACAAGTGCACCTTACAGTAGTAGAGGTACAGGTTTCGCAGGTCCGCATTTTGCGCCTTCGCTACCCGGCGAGCTGCTTTCTTTGATTAACCGACGGAAACCAGGGCCTTGCTTCTACCGAAAGTCACAAGGACTTGGAATTCGTCCCATAAAAAAGACCGCCATCTCGTCTTGGTATAGCTCTGGCTTTTCGAGCACGTGTTCAGAGACCTTCTAGTGTAATACTTCGAAGCCGCCCAACGCCGTTTGAAGGTATTATAGCCCTAGTTGGGGAATAATTAACCCTTACATAATAGTCCTTTACAGATATTTTAGCCCAGTAGCGGGCTACACTAGAGGCTTAGGATTAGTAATTAATCGAAGCAATCTATAAAGAACTCCGTAATATTAAAGTACTTACGTTAAAAACCCTAATATTAATGCCGCCTATAAACAAGATTAAAATAACTATATCTAAGCCTAGCCCGCTAAACGCGAACCTTAAACTAGTAATAGTAGCTTAGCTTTTTTCCTATTATTTTTAGATTGGGTGTTATTTAAAAGTAGTAGGACTATATTAATTACGGACCGCTATCTTCTTCCTCCTAGTTATAAGTCTTAAAGTAAGCTAGTAGTAAAGATCTTCTCTAGAGTCTTTTCTAGGCAGTTTAATAAGGAAATAATCCTATAGGACTTTAGTAGAGAATAGTCCTCCTTATTTACTTTAGGGAGAGTAACTTCCCGAGCTTCTCTCTAGACTTTTAGTTAATAGCCTAAGGTAAATAGAATCCTATAGGTTCTATATAGAGGATCTGCTATAATAGGGTAGGCTTTTTATAGAATTGTAAAGGATAGCCTATCTAGCCCTAGGGCATTTTTATTAGAGCTAGAGAATATTACTTATTTAACTTTATGAGATAACGGTTCACCACCCATTTTTTCTTTCAATCTACCGTCCTAACCCTATCCCTAGCCACCCTAACATCACAAGAAAAAGGCAACACTCACATCCCCCCGGGATCCCGCTACGCCTCCGCATTCCGCTTCGCCGTCGCCTGCGCCGTCATCTTCAGCGCCGCCGGCGCATCATCCCACGGCATGACCAGCTCGACAAAGCGCAAGCGATCCGCATCCGCGAACTCCGCGTCCGCAAACAGCTCCTCGACCTGCTGCTTCGACGTGACGCGGTACGTCCTGACGCGGTCCGGGGGCGCGCCGAACGCCGCGGGCAGGGCCTTGTAGTCCCAGGGCTGGATGTCGTTGTAGGGCTCCTGCCAGCCGTGGATGTAGCGCTCGATGGTGTAGCCGTCGTTGCAGAGGACAAAGATGATGGGGGTCAGGCGGTTGCGGATCATGGTGCTAACCTCCTGCGCGGTGAGCTGGAAGGAGCCGTCGCCGGTGAAGAGGATGGTGCGTTTGATGCCGGCCTCGGCGGCCGCGAGCGCGGCGCCCTGGCACGCGCCGGTGGCGTAGCCGATGCTGCCCCAGAGGACTTGGCTGATGGCGGTCACGTCTTTCGGGAAGCGGGTTTCCCAGATGCCGAAGTTGGAGGTGCCGGTCTCGGTGATGACGATGTCGTTGGGCCGCAGCCACTGGCCGAGCCGCGGCCAGAACCAAGCCTGTGTGATGGTCGGCTCGAGCGAGAGCAGCTCGTCGGCGGGGATGTTGTTGTTGGGGATGGGCCCGGATTCGATGTTCAGGCTGCCCATGCGCTGGCACACTTTCTGCAGCACGCCGTTCATCCTGACCCCCGGGTATTCCGAGTAGCGCACGCGGACGTAGTTGGAGTGGAAATCGATGGTCGAGAGCTGGCTGATGCGGTAGGTGAAGCCGGCGGTGTTGAAGTCGGATTTGATGGCGCCGATGCTGAGGATGAGGTCGGCAGACTCGACGCGCTCGCGCACGCCAGCGTTGGAGCCGCTGCCCGCGTACACGCCGCCGTAGTTGGGGAGCGTCTCGTCCACAGCGCCTTTGCCCATCGGCGCTACGAAGGTGGGAATGCCTGATTTCTCGACTAGTTCGTGGACTTCGTCGAGGACCTGGCAGGTTTAGTTAGGTCCGAAGCTGAGGCTGGAGAGTGAAGAATGGAGAGCAAAGAACATACTCTGTGTCGGATTGCGCAGGCATCGACTAGGATTACGGGGTTTTTGGCTGCGTGTAGATACTTTAGAACAACTTCCACCACATAGGCCTCTTTTTCTTCCTCATTGGGTGGGTAGCTCAGATCCAACGGTGTATTTAGTCTGTCACCCTCGATCTTCTCCTGCACAATATCCGTGGGTAGAGATATGTATACGGGGCGAGACTTCAACCAGCACTCCCGAATTGCATTGTCAATCAGCGTGGCAGCTTCGTGTGGGTCGTTGAGAAGTGAGGTGGCGCATGAAACTTGTCTAAATATCCTCGAGAAGACGTGGAAATCGCCATTTCCAAGAGTATGATGAAGGAGCATGCCATCTTTCCGAGCTACAGTGGAAGGACAGCCGACTATGTGGACGATAGGAACGTATTCGGAGTAGGCACCGGCGATGGCGTTGACGGCGGAGAGCTCACCCACACCGAAGGTGGTGACGATGGCAGAGATGCCTTTGACGCGAGCATAGCCATCTGCTGCGTAGCCTGAGAGAGGGAAGAAGAGCGCATCAGCCGGGACCGTGCATGTTTCCGGCATATCCGCCGGTGGAAGGTTGGTTCAGTTGAGGGAAGGCGGGGCATGTGCTTACCAGCATTGAGCTCGTTGACATTGCCAACCCAGTGAAGGCCAGCCTTTGGAATATAATCCAAAGCGACGAGGTTATAGTCACCGGGCACGCCATGCACTGACCGGACACCTACTTCATGGAGACGCCTGAAGAGATACTAAAAAGAGGGTGAGTCTGGAGCAGTTGCAGTTGCAGTCGCGGATGAGGCAGGATGTGGTTACTCACCTCTGCAACGTCAATTGGATTCTTAAGAGCTTGAGTCCTAATGTCAGTAGCCATGATGAGCGAGGTCTGAGAATTGCAAGCAGGATAAGAGGATGAAAGCGTGAATTGGGCAGGCAGTCAACTTTTATTCTTACTTTATTCTTACACGAATGACCTATCTATGACGATTTTGGTGGGACTATTAGTCGGAGCATGACAGTGCATTAGTTATCACCCTATGTGGCCTGACTCCAATTACCAACGCACGTTAGTCGCAATCAAGCATCTGTCGGTTGATGTACCAGCTCTGAGTAAAAGGCTTAACGCATGCAGCACGCTGTCTGTCAGGTCCACAGACGGCATGACTAAGGAGCCAAGTCGCCAGTCGCAGCCACCCGACAAGGGACGGCTGCGAGCCATCAGCGATCCCGGCAGCCAGCGATTGATGCGACGAGCGAGAGTGGCTAAGCTGGCCAGCCTATTCCGTGCGCCCGTCAGAATGAGTGAATGAGGAATGGACAGTACAACGCGTGCGGCTCCCTCCACATCTCGAGCCGTGCATACAGATATAACGTCAGATAGGATGATAACGTTACTTTCTACCGCTCCACCAACTGAAATCCGGGAGCTGGCCTCCCCTGGCCCGCATTGGTGGATATCGAAAGACCAGAACAGGGACTGAAATTGAGTCGAGTAGCAGAGCAGCACCCAACCACCTAAATTACACAACACCACACGCAACGAAGCCAGCTATTTTGAAGCACCCACGCCCATAAACACCCAAAATGAAAGGTTTCACAAGCAATTACTACCAAACTTGCCCCGGCCTCGCCGTGCATAGCTGTCTTATGGCTTCCTGCGAGAGTGCGGCGCTGTAATCGCAAAGCAAGGAGAGCACCACTGATTAAGCCATTTGTTTGAGGGATCCTTCTCAGATCGGACATCTATCAGCGGTGATATGGAACCCGGTAGTAACAATCGAAATGTTAGAGGCATGTTCTTAAAAGAGAAATAGATATACCAGATTGAGAACCTTTGAGAGGTGCAGACGTGGCAAAGTAGGCGTGTCCCGCCTCGGAGCACGGACTGCTGGGAAACTAGCAGCCTTCATCGTTCGACCTTGCAGCTGAGCACTCCAGGGTTTTCAATCGCTACCATCACCAGGCCCTGTATCTTAACAGGCTTGCGAATCTACTCGTTACATCTCACTATTACCGCCAAACCATATCGTGAGTCTTTCTGCACTTCCTCAAGCCTTCCACAAACCCTCCCCATCACTTCACCGCGTCTACTGCCAACACCTCCGCACCGCCTTGACTTCCACCAACTGTAGCCGCCGACACAAGCCTTGCTTCACCTCGTCGAGCCTTATTGCTGACCTTCTTTCCAAATCTTAGTTCCAACGGTCGTCCACATACCGTTACACCGCCAAAGCCGCCATTCGTATCATCGCCATTGGACTAGAGCCCGCCGTCGATTTCTGTCGCTCAGCGCAAGACGCCACAAAACCTCCGCGCCTCACTCAGCTCCACACAGCTTCTTCTCCCGTCATCCAACCTTATAACACACCGCCGTTGCGCACAACACCGACAGAGAAAAGGTTTTTGACAATTCCGAACCGCGGCGCATCTTCATCATGCGGTGACCAAGGCCATTAGCGCCTCATCACTCTGAGGAGTAGTCCTTTGCATTACATCCTTAGTTCCTATCATGACAATTGGGCCCCGACAACGTTCTTCGTCCAATAGATCTAATACCTCTGACCGTGGCCGCCGCGGTCCTCCTACTCCTCTCTCCACATGCAGAGCTCAGCTTGCCGTACCTTCAGACCTAGTTTTGAACGACGTGTCTGGCATTAATGCCGCATCATCATCATCTCTGTTAATACCTTCGCACGGGTCTGGCTCGCCTTATTCACCACCCTCTGCAGGAAATACACCACACCCATCAAGTCCACGGCCTAGAGCGCATACTTTCGCAGACGCGAACATTCTGCACCGGCAGCAAACCTATCGTCGAGAGCCGACATCAATCATGCATCCACAGTATATTCCCCCTCCACCTCCTCAGCCGGCAACCTCAGCTACCCATGGAATGACATTACCCCCACCGCCGCCGAGGCCGCTCCAAGTACATGGTGTAACAATACCTCCCCCACCTCCCAGCCAGAACTACGGCTGGGGTGCTCCTCGACAGTATATGTCTCAGCCTAACAGCGCCCATGCTGTGTACAACCCAAATGCGTATCAAAATTACCAGCAATCCCAGATCCCTCCTCCGCCGCCTACCGATCAACCCCTTACTTCTGCGACCTACATTCCTTTCGGGGAGTCCTTTGGTCCAGGCGTAGGAATTCCACCCTTGCATACACCATCCAGGTATCAGGAGCAGTCGTACTACCGGGACGACGGCCAACCATATTCTGCCGCTACAGATACCTCCCAGTCCGCACCCAATTTTGGTGTCGCTTCGCCTGGGGAGAATGGGCAGTATACTGAGAACCGTGGGTATCCTCATGTCCCACCAACACCTACTACCAACAGCCGTTCACACCTCAGTATACCTACTCGAGAAGCTCAGGAGTATAATACCCCAGGACCTCCAACTGCTACATTACAAAACCCACAAACTCACAGCAGCGTTTATCACCCTCAAGACAGCGCAGGACCAACCCCTATCTCACCCTCCGGTGCTGCTTTACAGTGGCCGCTTGACCGTGTCCTAATCTGGCTTTCGAGCAATGGGTTCTCCAAGGATTGGCAAGAGACATTTAAAATTCTCAATCTGTACGGCGCAAACTTTCTGGAGATTGGTCGGGGCCATGGCAGCAAAGGGAACGTCGCGATGATGCATCAAGTTATATTCCCACATCTGGCGAAGCAATGCACTGCAAGCGGCACTGGATGGGATCAAACTCGCGAACGAGACGAAGGGAGAAAGCTCCGACGGCTAGTTCGCGCCATCGTGGAAACCGGAAGCTCCAATAATGCTAGAATGCCGCCGCAACGACGCCTCTCTTTAAGCCTCGCAAGCGCTGGAACAGAAAGCACCGTGGAAAATTCGCCTTATCTTGGTCGTCCGGATTGGGGCTCAACTCCTAGCACAGCCGGTGCGGGTGAAGATAGCCCCGGAAGGCAGATGCCCATGGCTATGACATTGAATTCACCAGCATCGGCATCAGCAGCACCCCGACGAATTTCAACTCAGAGGAACTTTACCGTCCCAGCTATTGGTCAACCTCCTGACTACCTCAACGAAACCTCTAATCGTAGCGCTTACTCTGAGAAAGTGTTGAGAAACCTAGACGGCAGTTCATCCAAGAAACACAGTCCAAGCACGTCCGGCGAGTTCAGCGCTGGCGGAGCTTTTGGCATGAATCATCGGGATGCTATGAGGCAGGCAAGCCCACAGCACAGCCCTGGTCTGCCATCAGCCCGGCTGGCTACTAATGGAAATGGATTGAGCTCATCGCTAGGCTCATCTGGGGCTCGTTATTATAACCATCACCGAGCGAACAGCTCGGAATCAAACCTCTCTAATATTGCAACAGCCGGCTCCGTCATCGGTTCAGGTCCACCTTCAGGAAGATCTTTTGATAACCGAAACGAGAGTCGAAACGAGATCAGAAGAAATGGCTATGATGGCTCTCGCCCCCCTCCGGTGGACATAACCGGAAAGCATAGTAGTGCGGAAATACCTACGAGCGCCAAAGAGCACAAGGGCTTCTTACCTAAATTTATGCGGCGAGATAAGAAGAGGGACGAGAACCACGCATCCCCTGACGAGTCAAGTGTTGATTCTCCTACAAGTCCTGTGGGTTATCGCCACATGCCACCCAACGCACCGTTTGCGAAGTCAGCCATGAATTCCAGTGATGTTTCTATCAATGAGCGACCTCCATCAGGGCGATCTGCTCAAGCTGATAATGAAAAACCGACCGGACGTGGACGTGCGTCGACAAGGGATGGAGAACCCAGGAGATACGCTTTTGTCACTCCCGATGGATGGAATTACCGCCTTGTTGACCTGACTAGCGCCAGCTCCGCAACTACACTGCGAGAGACGATCTGTGACGGTCTCGGACTAGCAAATACACCCGGCATCACCCTTCATCTCACATCTCCAGCTCAGATCGATCACGACGAACCCCTTTCCGATTCACATCTTATTAAAGCCCGCCAGAAATGGGGAGACCGCTTTGGTAGCTTGAAGATCTTCGTGACTATGCCCGCCTCGGTGCCCCCTTCAGCCGGCTTAGGTGTCACATTCCCAGCAACTGTCTTGAGTCCATCTCGAAAACCCATTGATGAGGCAACATATGCCCGCCTCAATGCGGACTCACAAGCAGAATCCCCAGGTGCTAAGTCAAGCGAATCAACTCTAGTTCCAGATAAGGGCGCATCACTCCGAAATCTTGGAAAGAAAGAGGAAATAACTCTTGAAGCTGTATCGCAGCGGCTTGGTAAAATCGAGCACACCTGGGATGCTGAAGGTGATCTATCTGAATCGGAACGACGGGAAATGCTTGAGGCTGCTGCTGAAGAACATCGTCGCGAGACCAGGCGGAAGCAAGAAGCTTATCTTGTGTCACGGCAGCAGAGACTAAAGAGGGAATCCCCCGAGTCTCCTGGAATCTTGGGAATTAAGAGAGACGGTGTCATCGATTTCGACGACCGCCGCGACTCGCCTTATGAAGATAAGCAGAGACCATTTGAAGAGCACAGGAGGAGCAAGCCTTTGGTGCCACTCCGAGAACCACCTCCCGTTCCGCCTGATTCCAACACTCTAATAAAGGCCAACTCATTAACAAAGAAAGCACGAGAGCGCCAGTCATGGCCCGATGGGGATGAGGTGCAAGCAAAGAGAAGATCCGGCGAACGAAGCTCTTCGGAGATAGAACGAGGGAAACGAAAAGCCATTCCGAATTGCCCGCCTGGGCTGTCAAGCATTGGGCAAGCGATTATTGGTGCTGGCAAGATGAGCGGGTTGGTTGGCGCGCCGAATGCTGCTCCGCCGAGATCATTGCAGCAGAGTTCCCCACAATCCCAACCTACCGAAAGCACTCGACCATCGCAAAGGGTATTGCAAGAGCAAGGATTTGGGCAGGCGCCCGGCTCAGGTAGGAGTAGTCCAGGTGGGTCTCCTCGCAGTCCAGGCTTTACCATGAGCAAAGGCAATATTTCATTCAAAATACCTGACTATGAGGAAGATGTCCCAGAGGATCTTGTCCTCGAAAAACCGGCGCTGTCGCTTCAGATGCCTGCGCCAACGAATCCCTCTATTTCTAAGCTCAGAGACGAACACATTCCTAGAGGGAAATCCCCAGACATTAGTCCCTCCACAGCACATCCGCCGGAGAATTCCCTGTCTCGCGAACCTTCGAGGCTGTCTGTGTATGGGCCGACGGTGGATTTCCAAGAATCCCATGTGCCTTTTTCAAAGTCGTCAACGGCTGGCCCAGTCGATTCTGATGACGATTCTGATGAAGGACTCTTCGCTAAGCCACTCGCGAAGTCAAGCACTGCACCAACCATGAGCGGTAAAGCCACGCCTGTCGACAGTGCCAGCAGAAGTCAAAGACCTTCCCTCACATTGAAAACGTCACGATCTAAAGTGGCCTTCGAGCCCCCGGACAAATCAGGAGCCGACCACAGCGCTTCAACCGAAGCGGAGGGCGACGCTGTGAACTCCCAGCGTGGTGATCGCCTCCCCGAATCCGCTGCTTCAGCTACTTGGTCGGCTGATTCACCCGACGAGAACAACAAATTTATTCGCCGCGAGTCCTTCGCCAGCGATGTCTGGGCGAATCGTCCTCCAGCCGAAGCACTTGTGGAGCACCTTGACGAATTCTTCCCTAACGTTAACCTCGACCAACCGATGATCGAGGGCGAATTTGCATCCCCACCCACTTCTCCGACAACTGGCCCAAGCGACTACTCAGGCAAAGGAAGCCGCTCTATCACGCCGATGTCGTCATTCGATGACGGCGACACTATCGGCCCACCACCAACTGGGCTGAAGAGAGGAGACGGACTACAGTCGATAGCACAACGAAATATGCGTAAATCTGGAGGACTTGGACGGACCAAGTCTATCCGTGATGTTGTCAAGAGCCAATATCGGTCCATGGAAAAGCGCTCTCTCCCAGGTCCTGCGCGCGTCAACACTCTCCGCACCGGCGGCGATATCGTCCGTCGCAAGTCAACAAAGATGTTCCATGCAAAGATTGAGCAAGTCAAACCGCCTCGTGGATCACGCCTTATCCAGTTAGAAACAATCCCGCAAGATCGTTTACCCGTGCCGCAGCGGCAGCCAACATTCAAATGGATGAAGGGTCAACTAATTGGCAAGGGTACGTTTGGACGTGTGTATTTGGGTATGAACATCACCACTGGTGAGCTCATCGCTGTCAAGCAAGTTGAAGTCAATGCGAAAGCCGCAGGGCAAGACAAAGACAAGATTAAGGAATTGGTGAAGAGCTTGGACCAGGAGATCGATACCATGCAGCATCTTGACAATCCCAATATCGTGCAATATCTAGGTTGCGAGAGAAAAGAGTATTCTATCTCTATCTTCCTGGAGTATATCTCTGGTGGCTCGGTGGGCAGTTGCTTGAGGAAACACGGCAAATTCGAGGAAAGCGTGGTTTCAAGTTTGACACGCCAGACACTAGACGGTCTGTCCTACCTACACCGCGAAGGCATTCTCCACCGTGATCTCAAAGCCGACAATATTCTTCTGGATCTTGACGGCACCTGTAAAATCTCCGATTTCGGTATCTCCAAGAAAACCGATAATATTTACGGCAATGATATCACCAACAGCATGCAAGGCTCCGTTTTCTGGATGGCTCCGGAAGTCATTCGCTCCCAAGGCCAGGGTTACTCTGCCAAAGTGGACATATGGAGTCTCGGGTGTGTGGTGCTTGAGATGTTTGCCGGTAGGAGACCATGGAGCAAGGAGGAAGCCATCGGCGCAATTTATAAGCTAGGAAGCTTGAACCAGGCCCCGCCGATTCCGGACTATGTCAGCGCGAACATTACACCACAAGCGTTAAGTTTCATGTATGATTGTTTTACAATGTCGGTGTTTCCTCTCTTTTTCCCTTTCCACTTGACCAGTAAATAGCCCGTCATCAAGACGCAAAGGCATGTCGTAGGAAGAGCTATGCTAACTTCATCAAGTGATCCCGTTGAACGTCCGACGGCGGAGACGCTGCTGAGAGCGCCGTTTTGCTTCTTGGATCCGCATTACAACTTCTTGGATACGGAGCTGTATGCCAAGATTTGCTGAATCCAATCAACACATTCGTAGAGCTTCACGAACGGCCGACACATTTTTAACGAGAGGGTGTAATGCAACACCTCCAACCCCTGACTCTTTTCCGCCCACATGACCTTCTTGTGCTCTTTATTGGATTTTCCTTCTTTCTCTCCGGCCGCTTTATCCAGAGTCCGGCAGAGCCCAATGCAGATACCCAGCGCAGCGCCCTTGGCGCTTTTACAAGATTTCGCACGACGTTCTATTTCTCCTTCTATTTTCATTTCCCGGCTTAATGACGGCCTTGTCCGGCGTGGCGTTTGCGTGGAGTTTACGCACGACTGTCACGATAGCATATGTCCAATCCTTTGTGTCTTGGTTTTTAACGAGCTGAACTGGAACTTTTTGGTTTGCGTTTCTGGCGCCGAGTGAGGCTAGCGCAAGGAGTTCAGAGAGCGATGGGCCTGTATGGAGTGTATGTATGTGTGGTTGAAAGAGACTTTGGCTGCGGGACAGTGGTAGGATAGCTGTCTTGGATAAAGAAGAGAAATTAGAGGAGTTGTTCCCCCAGCCGCATGGTGTCTTTTGCTCTGCTCTCTGTGATTCTAGAACGTCATTTTAGTTAGTTACTGCCGGGGCAAGCGTCCAAGAAATTTAGATAAATCGTCCTGGAGCCGCAAAAGCCAGTTTGGAGCCCATGAAGCTGTAGCAGAGTGTTAAGAGTTACTGAGAGCGGCAAAAAATTACAGTCGGTTATAAAAGCGTAATATATCCATTGCCGAAGACACTGTCAACCTCACCTCTCCGGTTCGGCAGCCTTGCACCTATCCCCCACTTTCCCTTTGAATTAAAATGGCCTAAAACCCCGATCATCGAAACTTGATAGACGAACAATCGATCGAGACCGATCCATTTTGTCACTTCTGCCTGTGCATATGGGGCGTTCGAGATGACGGGCCAACCAAAATCGCCATCACCGTTACACCACCAGCCACCTTTCAGAGGGCGTATCGAACCCCGCATCTGTTCACGTTTATAAATTTTAGTTCCCACTAAAGCAATATGAGGAGACTACAGCGCTCCCGTTACTTTTACACCATGTTGTCCTCAAAAGATTCCGAGACCGTCATCTCAGCTGCCCAGGAGATTGGCGACGACAATGACGAATCAGATATTAATCAGAGCAGGCGCCATAGATGGTGGGATATAAGTCGAAAAACGTAAAGCTGGCTCTCTCGTCATAAACCAGAAGCTGCTCACTTTTTCGTTAGGTATTGGGGATCTCTTGCGTTCAATTTTCTCGCATTCCTGCTGCCCGCCTTATACTCGACGCTCAGCAAGCTTTGGGTTGCGAACATTGACGCCAGTCATGTTGTTACGACAGATGTTTATACATACATCTCCGTGGTCGCCCAGGTTCTAAACGATGGTCTTCCACGAACTGCATGGCTTATCATCGGCGACAGGACAACTCGCACTCTTTCCTCACGGATCGGCCTATCCTATACACTTCTGGTGTTTCAAACCCTGATGGGGTTTATTATGGCAGTAATCTTTGTTGCTGCAGCTGAATCATTTGCTGCCTCCTTCGTGCCACCAGATGTTAGGCAATCGTCTTTGAATTACGTCCGCATTTGCGCTCCTGTAACTTTATCATCTGCTATACAGGTAGCAGTATCCTCTTGCACGAGGGCTTTGGATCAACCGGACGTGCCACTTCTAATAAGCTCAACTGGCTTCATTGTCAATATTGTCTTAGACTTGTTGATCATATCCAAATTTCACGTCGGCTCATTCAAGCCCACAATCCTCACCCAAGCTGGTATCCGCCTAGCCTGCGATATGGCCTCCGCTTTCGCTGGTCTTTTTTATTTCATCTACGTTGCAACGAAACTGCATCGCAGGTTCGGTTCCCCAGAAGAACGGATCAGTCCGCAAATCAAAGCCCTAGGAATCTTGGCTCGTCCCGCGATTTACACGTTCGCCGAGTCAGTGATACGAAACTCCATCTATCTATGGATAGTCAGTAGGATCATCTCACTTGGGCGGGACTACGCCACTGCATGGGGCGTCTTCAATACAATTCGGTGGGGACTCATCATGGTGCCCGTGCAAGCTCTCGAGGCATCCACCCTCACTTTTGTCGGTCATCACTGGGGTCAATGGCGAGCACAGGTTGGAGTCACCATCCGCAGGCCTGCCGCAACCTGGAAGGACGTAAAGAGTTCGTCTTCTGTTCAGACAAGACCATGTCCCCATTGCTGACCCGTCTCCCAGCCATCATTCGCCCAGCAATCGTCTCGTCCATCATCGCCCTCGTCGTCGAAGTGCCCGTTTGCATTTTCCTTTCCCTCTGGGGCATGCAGGAATTCGCCTACTACATTTCCAACTCCACCGACGTAGCAGCGATCACCAGGAAAATGTGGCGGGTGAGTCTCTGCCATGCTTCTGCGCCTTTCCCCCGCTAACCGCGATTGCAGAACATCGACTGGTGCTATATATTCTACGCCGTGAACTACCAGCTCGGCGCCATCCTCCTCGCTACCGTTCCGCGCTGGTATCTCTACCAGGCCTTGGGGTCGAATTTCCTGTGGATGCTGCCCTGGGCGATCGTGGTGACAAAAGTGAAGATGGCGGAAGCGGACGCTTGGACGTTTTATTCCATCATCTTCGGCGGGGCGCTGGTCTTTGACTTTTTCAATGTTGGGTTGGTGGTTGTGTTGTGGGTTTGGAGGATTATGAAGGGGAAGATTAGGCTCCAGCCTGTTAGTGCTAGGATATAAAAGGTTGTCGTGGAGCAGAATCAAATTGTATAAATGGGTTCCAGGCAGGCCTTTTATCAGTATTCAATATCAATACAAGGCCGTATTGGAATTGATATTGAAGCCGAATTTAGTATTGGAAGTTTACTGAATATTGGATCTGAATTACTCATATATAAAGTCTTGGCACAGTAATGTAGTTGTAGTCAAGCTCCGTATGGCTCTAGGCCTTGGTAGAGCTCTAGAATATAGCAGCCCTCTCACCTCTGCTCTTACCACTATCGTTAACTTCACGATCCTTGGCTTGGTGTAGTTGGTAGTGGCTCCTTAAGCTCTTCTTAATTTGCTAAGACGTCAAGAGCTTCTTCTACTACGCTCGTCGCTACAAGCCCCCCTAATCCGCAATATTACTAAGCAACCAACTCTTCAAGCACTCCATACGCTCAATATTCGTACTTCTGAGTAAAATACGGTTCCATGAGACCGTTCGCCGTGCACCTAAAAATACTCGCTCAGCCTCTCCCAACATAGACGAAATAGATGTGATGAACTGGATCTGAGGATAAAAGAATGAATGAATCTATGGAATCTAACTACGAGGAATATAGGCCTTGATATAGGCCTATATCTACGGGGTTCGGGGTGACTACTACGGATACCGAAGTGGTTGCCGCGGATACCGAACGGGAAAGGGAGTCTGCTTATGTAAGCAGGAAACGCATGTGGAGGACTCCTCCAGTACCATTGTCACACCCCCCAGTACTCCACCAAAACAGAAGCAGATCCTTCCTAAACTGGTGCTGAACTTGTTAATATATAAAAGAAACACCTCGTAATCCTCCGAGTGTATTGTGGGTCCTATTTGACCTCTCCCTGAGCTGTAATCGATTGCTCGTCATGAGCTCTCTGTCGTTCCATCTGCGTGGCTCCGGAGGTAGTCCCTTAATCGTTCTTATCCACTGATGCTGTAATAAAGCATTCGCGAATGCGTGGGCGAACGCAAGGGTAAGGTAGATAGCTTTTGCGGCCAGCTCCTTCCTTCCTGTCCTATGGAGTATGGTATAATTAAGCCGTGGCTTTGATCGCGTACGCGTGTTCGCCATGTCACGTGTATTGATTCTGTCCCTTGAGGGAGTCTCTTCCTGGCGGAGGTAGTCTCCTAGATTAGGAAGGTCTTGCTGGTCAAGACCTGCCTGTTCTTCATCTGTAAGGGGAGGTCGATTGGGCTGCGGTGCGATATCGTGATCGCCAGAAGCACCCCCCGACTGTGAGTCACCCCCCGGCAGCGAGGCCCTAGAGACCTCATCTGCCTCTTGAAATCTTCTGATGTTGCCTATGACTGGCTTACAGCTCAGTTCGTTGTTGGTGAGGGGAGGTTAATCGGACTGCGATGCGATATCGTGATTGCCTGCAGCACCCCCTGACTGGGAATCACCCTCCGACAGCGAGGCCCTAGAGACCTCATCTGCCTCTTGAAATCTTTTGATAATGTCCATGACTGGCTTACTGCTCAGTTCGTCGTCAGTAAGTGAAGGTCGATCGGGCTGCGGTGCGATATCGTGATCGCTAGAGTTACCCCCCGACTGGGAGTCACCCCCCGACTGCGAGGCTCTAGAGACCTCGTCTGCCTCCTGCAGTGACCGAGAGACCTCTGGTGTAGTGTCCTTGGTAGGAAGTTCCTGATAGAGGCGCGGTTGTTCGGGGTTGTCCAATAGGATGAACGAATTGAGACCGTTGATGCATGGGATGTAGGCTACTTCTGCCTGATCTTTAACGAGGTTAATTGTATTGTGGAAACCGTTAAAAAAGGCTCCCTTCCCCCGTAGAATACTGAGCGAGACGATATTTGTAAAGAAGTTAGGACAGTGATATACTTTGGTAAGTATGATTGTATGGGCTGAGTGGTTAGTTTAGGCGACTGTAAGCTTAACTAATCCAACGCCAATGGCCTTTATTAGGCCTCCTCCCGTCTGGATTTAGAGAGGTTTAATTTCCTTGTACTGCACGAACCTCCTAATGTTGTTGTATATGTGAATATTCGAGCAACTATCGGCCATCTAGGAGTCCTTGATATTCGTTCCTAAAGCTATAGCTGCTGGCCTAATGGCCTGTGTGGCAAAGATTAAGCTAATTGCTAAATTAGTAGCTTAAGAGGATTAATTGGATGTCCCCCTAGAGGCCTTATTTGTATTTAAGGCTGCTCCGTTTTAATTACCTCCGCTACTAGAGTGTTTGCTAGGCCTCCACCAGTTGGGCCTTAGGTGGGTGTGCTTTATCTAGCAGTAGTTTTTGCCACCTTAATGTCTTTTCTTGCACCATCCGCACCTGTCTGGGGCATTCTCGGCAGGGCTCCGATTGCCTAATAAGGCACTGTGGTTGTTAGGGCGGCCGGCTCCTTAACCTCTGCCGCGACTATTGCCGCGTCCTTGACTAGGCTGCTCCTGATTAAATAAGGCGAAGCTATTGGCTGGGTCCTTCTGCTAAGCCTTGTTAGTGAGGTTAGCGATTAATTGGAGCAGTGAAATTGTGTAGCCGTCGCGAATCTTATTACGTTGGATTTAAGCCTATATAGGGAAGTGTTCGTCAACGGCGTTGATAAATTAATAGTTAATGATCTTGTTATCTAGGGCAAGCTTTACCTACTTAACTCCTTGAACCGCTTCTTGGTAACGGCTTAAGAAAGTAGTGACCGCTTAGTCTGATTGAAAACGAAGCTTAACAAAAGTCTCCTATACGTTAGCCTTATGGATTAAGCCACAGGCCTTGAACGTCTGCTTGAGGTGATCAATATAGTCCTTTGCCGTCTGCTTATATTCCAAGGCAGTAAGGATCTTATTATTGATTATACCAAGGATGACTAAACAGACTTTGCCGTCTTCCTTACTATACTATTTAAACTCCTTATCGTACTCGTAGGAGAGTGCCTTATTGGCTGAGCAAATTAAATCATTGGTATCTGCAATAATTTGAGACCTCTTAAGGATCTCATCTCGCTCCTCCTTGTTGGCGTCCTTTGGTACTCAATCAATAGATATCATAGGCTTCTCTTCTTAGAGCTTTGGGTAGAGGGGTGGGCCCGCATCTTCCTGAATAATATGCAAAAGGCCCTCACCACGTAGGTACGTGCTGAGCTGCGTCTAATATTGGGGCTAATTTGAGCCGTCTTTCTTGAGGCGTTGAATGCCTGGATAATCTTTACCCATGGCGACGCGTAAATAAAAGGATTTGACGCGTAAATATACGAACTTGACGCGTAGATTTGATAATAAGAAATAATGCAGAGTAGTAAGGAATAACCTAGCACGGGTGTGGTAACCCTTGATGCAACCTGTGGTAAGGTGTCAATCTTCTAATGTCGCAGCTTGGTAGTAATGAGTGCTCATAACCTAATGAACTGGATCTGAGGATAAAAGAATGAATGAATCTATAGAATCTAACTACGAGGAATATAGGCCTTGATATAGGCCTATATCTACGGGGTTCGGGGTGACTACTACGGATACCGAAGTGGTTGCCGCGGATACCGAACGGGAAAGGGAGTCTGCTTATGTAAGCAGGAAACGCATGTGGAGGACTCCTCCAGTACCATCGTCAAGATGTATATTAATAAGGAAGGCATGGCGTTGGTTAAGGATAAGGTGGCTGAAGACTGAGCGTATATAGGGCGCGTAAAAACTGAAAATGTGGTATTCGATATTCTGTAAAATCAGGTTCAATGCTTGTGCATTTTGACCTTGTATGGGTCTACTACAGTAACTCTATATCCTAGGACATTCACCTCCGTTTCGGGACTTTTTAACCGCCGCTTTTAGGAGTAGCTGCACCATTAATGCCAAGCAAGTGGCGCGTATTGGTGTGCCATGTAAGCCAATCAGCTGCCACCTAGCTTCTCATCCCAACCTTTCGTTGAGCTTGATAGGCTTTGAAAGGCCCTTACGTAAGTTATCCTGTGCCCGCTTCTTTAGACCTTTTCGGACTCCGCACTTTGGGCCGTTTCGGGCTCCGCACCCGCTTTTGGAGCCTGCGGGCACCTTTACTTATGAATTTATACTGGAGTTTCAAGTAAAGGAGAAGTAATGAGAAGTAAAAATATGAGAAGTAAAAATAGGAAAAAAGATTGTCAACTCTCCGCTCCCACTAAGCAATGGTCAGTTAAGATCTGACGAGAAGATATTTCTGGACGTACGAATCGAACTAGGGACCTTTCGGTTACAGTTGCCTATTACAGCCGAACGTGATGAACCACTAGGGGAGGTTAATGACACTTCCAGGAGATTGGAGGGGTTAACATACACTACACCAAGCGGAGGAAACTACGGCTAAGCCATAGGCTTGATTTTAACGTTCAATTTTTTTAATTTTTATATATAATAAATAATATTTGGAACTGTTCGATTGCTCACGTTATGTCTTCGGCGGTAAAATTCCGCCCGCAAAGCTCAGACGCCGGTGCGAAAGTCCTTTTGGCTCCCCTTACCTTAGCCAACAGTCGGCACTCTGCGCCAATTAATTTTAGAATGCAGGTGTAGAAAACATCGGAGGTCTATAGAAAAGGTACAAGCACCAGACGCTAAGAGAACTACGGAGTACAATTAATTATTAAATGAATCCCGTTCGCTCTGACTGATGCAGTGACGACACCTAACCGCTTTACCATCCCTAAAGCCTTCTTATTCCATCCTCCTTCTCTCGGCGACATCATCTTGTACTTTCCACGGCGCTGTTTGACTGCTTTCGGTGTTTGCCTATCGTTTTTAAATTACTACAGGGACAATAGTCTTATCCAGTAAGGGTTATCAGTTAAAGTACAAATCAAATAACGCACTCGGGGCGAGCACAGTTGGTCGACAGATGTCGAGAGATCGACGAAGACAACAACTTCGCAGGCCATGATGGTTACTTTTAGGGGCGAAATTTTCAAAATCGCGGAAATCATATTAGACTATTCTCCTAGGTAGCCTTATTCTATAAATTAGATTTTTATTTAAATATATTATACTAAACATTATCTCATAAATCAGACCCTCTTGCGAGGAGGCCCGGGCGCTGCTCCCAATCACGAAGTGAATTCCTCACCGAGGGTCTGAGACGCAGCTTTGGTGGTAATCGAATGTTTTCAACCACCAACTTTGACTTAAAATTCTAATATCTTCTTAACCACAATATCTACTATATTTAATGCAGTTGTATGCGATATTTTAGGTATTTGTTTCTATATTAATTAGTACTATAATTGTATATAAGAACAAAGAAGGGGCGAGATATAAGGTGTAAAACAGTAACTCTGTCGCGAAAATCCGCAAAAATCAGCGTATTCTAACGGTTACCCATATCAACTTTTTTCTATTATACTGCTATAACATAGATGGTAGTTGCAATAGAAAGAGATACTAAAGCGCTATCACCTCATGATATTTTTAAGATATTTAGATGTAAAATAAGGGGTGAGATATAGCACTAAAAAAGGTGACTTTTGGTGACTTTTGGTGGGGATTACCACCAAAACCGCCCTCATTTCGCTGTCAGACCCTCGGTGAGGAATTCACTTCGTGATTAGGAGCAGCGCCCGGGCCTCCTCGCAAGAGGGTCTGATTTATGAGATAAACTAAACATTGTTGTGAACACCTGCAATGAATTTTGTGATCTGCAACCTGCGACAGTAACATTGGAGACCAACAATTCCCAGCTCAGAAGACAACAGCAGCCTTCACTCGTTACCTCAGCAAACAACGCGGAGAGACTCTACTCTGTCTCCGTTGAAAGGTCAAGCCGACGAAGCCATGAGCCAGCGCCAAGGGCATAGACCGATGGCGTACCCCGATGCCAGTCCGGACTCCGAAGAACGATGTCCCCACTGGCTAGATCCTGTATTATTCCATATGGATAAGCAACGACAAGCGTCTCCTGGACGGAAGGAGCCGGACAGAAAGAAGGCCGCCGCGCAGAGCAGGAGGACACTTCGGGACATTCTCTCAAAATCCAAAACGTTTCGCAAGATCCCTATACCAATATCGATCCGAATTGGCTCGCCCTGTACTCACTGGGCAACGATCGAATTAATTAACTAGACACCTACCGCTGCTATAGTCGCAGACGGCTTAACAAAGCTCTACCAAGGCAGAAGCACAAGGCCTTTGTTTATTAATTAAATTTAGTTAATATTAAGGAAAGAATCTAAATTGATAAAGGTAAGCTAGGAGGAAGACACGGGGTATATTTAACTCAACACCATGCCAAGACTCGTGATGCAGCTTCGACCTCTGAAAGCTTAAAGCTGGGGGGGTGTGTCGACCGACGCGCTAATTGCGATCGTCGTCTTGTTTCCTTTGTAGGTATAGACCAGGGGTGTCTTGGCCATTTGACTTGACTGTATATATTGAGGCTCAACAGCCTACATTAATTTGACAGAGTTCTACTTCTTGACTGCTCCGTTCAACAGATTCCACCAACGCAGTTGAATTTATTTATCAGAATTTATTTTCCGATTTCATCAAATTTACTCCATCGACTTTACAGGGCCTTCACCTACGATGACTTCAAATTTCTCAGTCCTCTATTCCACAGAAAATATCATCCAGTAAGCCTAGAATACAGTTCTACTAAGGTCACAGACTAAACAATTCCCTCATCTCAATAGATCATGAGTGCGTGTTAGCTATAAACAAGTGATCTCCCTACTCTCAAATACTTAACTTCACATCCTCTAAGTGAGAACCATCTCAGATCAAATCAAGGAGGCCATAAAAGGAACATAAATACCCGGTCTTCCACCAGAATCATAGTTTTCTCAAGCTTACCCCTGATTCCCCACCCAAACGAAATGGACGCAGCAACCGAGCCAGAGACCCTCCCAGATACCGCCCAACCCCAGCCCCAACCACCAGCGAACCACGCCGCCGTGGACAGGATGCTCAGCACAGCCAATCGGGTTCTCCAGAACAGGCCCTACACATGCCTCCGCTTTCATCCCCCCGAAAGTCCACTCCTTCGTCATCCTCCCACCTGCCATCCACGAGAAACACGCGTGCGACAAGCAGCGCCTCGAGCCCGACGAAGGCCCCCATCTTCCTCCTTCCCCCCCCCTCAGCCGATGGAAAAACCCTACACCCGCGCCACCGTCCCTAAGCAACCCGCTCCAGCCGCCATCCCCGCCCCCGTACCCTTCCATCCCCTACCCTTCGCTCCCATCCCCCCAACCATTCCCCTTCTAACCACCGCCACCATCACGACCCTCTCCCTCCTCCCCACCATCCGGACCCTACTCCACCCACCGCGCCGCGCTTTCTACCGCAATGGGCTACTAAGGCGGGGGTGGGTGCGCGAGGCGGTGCCGGGCTTGGCGCTAGGGATGGGGACGGAGATGGGAATGGGGCGGAAATACGAGGGTATGCGGCGCAGGATCTGGGGATTGGGCGGGAGTATTGGGGGTGGATTTCTGGGGAGGGGGGGGGTGGCCGCGAGTGGAGGCGAGTGGAGTGGTTTGTGGTTGGGGGGTGAGGGGGGTTGTTGGGAGCGGGTTTGCAGTTTTGAGGGGGTGGTAGACTTGGGGCGGGTGATAGACTAGAGTTCATTCATACCTCTCTATTAATTAAAGAGCTCTCCATCCGTGAGGAAAAATATCCAAACCAGAAATTCATGACGCAGCACGCCCCCTGGTCTCATACGGCATAAACGGAAAGATGAACCCGGCACCGGCTATCAACCCCGCCGATATCCAAATCGACTTATTGTCCAGGCCAACATAGACGGCGATCAGCGTCGCCGCCATGCTCGAAAGTTCGTGCAAGAACCCAACTAACCCCTGCCCGGTTCCTCGGATCGGCGCTGGAAAGAGTTCTGGAGTATAGCCGTACAGGATCCCGTGAACGACGGCGAATGAGAATGAAATGGCGCAGGCGAAGCCCAGGACGGCTTCGTTCGTGTCGGCTTGCGTGAAGAGGAATACGAAGACGCCTGTTGCTAAGCTTGCGATGGCGCCAGTTCCCTTACGACCTAGGATCTTAATCTCAGATGCTACGCCAGATAGAATCGCCCCTGGTATGCCGCAGACGGATTGGATAACCAAAGTCCGGAAGAGGGTATCGGTTGACGATGACCCTGTTTGAGAGCCCTTCATTTGCAAGTAGAATGGGAGAAAGGAGTTGAATAGTACGTAGGACATGCCAACCATTGACCAGACGATAAGTATCAAGGTTGTTGAGATAGCCATTTTAGGTGTGCAAAACAGCGCTTTTACCTTGCTAGGCTCAAACTTTGCAAGCTTCCGTTTGAGAATGGTCTTGGCCGGGCTGTTGAGAACCGGTGGTGTCGATTGTGTTAGTTCGGTGTCGATTCTTTGGAGGTCTTCGACTTTCAACCAGGTTTCCTTTCCGTTTCTTGAGGCTACCTTTTGTATCACTTCTACCGCATCTTCATCCCTCTCTCGACCAAGTAAATACTTGGGTGTCTCCTTAAGGTGGAATAGGAACCGGGCCACGACCATTGGTAGGTTGAAAGCTCCGTATGTCCAAAGGCTGTAACGCCAACCAAGATTGTTCTGATAGACGCAGCTTCCTGCGAGAACATCGCTTCGAGAGCAAGAATATTTTGTAACAAACGGCCTATATGTTGTGAGTAGTTTCCTAGTGTTCGCCGAAGTCATCTTACCAAGCAATTAGGACAGCTGAGGCGGTCCCAATATTCGGAAACAATGTTGCAATAGCAAGAAGATATTGATGCGATGCCGGGACGAACTCGATGAATATTGTGCTATCAATGTATTGGTTGCCACCGATAGCAAAGCCGATGACTCCACTCATGATGGCGAGAGCGGCGAAATTCGGAGAACCAGCGCCTATCAAGCCTGCAATGGCGGCTAGACCAAGTGTGATGTTGAATGCTGGTCTTCTGCCAATGTAGTCAGCCGTTAATGGCCAAAGAAGTCCACCTAGCACGGATCCAGTCTGTTTCGCAACGTTGAGAACTTCACGAGTTAGCCTAGCATATTCTGGAAGTCCCAGCTGGGATGTCAGGCCTCACAGGCAATTTGGTGGACGTGAAATTCCGGTTTGACAAAGGGTCCGATCATGTTGACTGCTTGTTTCCAGAACTACAAAGCCTTTGTTAGACAAGTCTGACAACACTTCAAAACTAATCAGTGGAATGAAAGCGTACCACATCACTAAACCATCCAAATGCCGCTAGAACAAAAACCGACCACTGGTATCGGCCCATTCCTATATCTAGTATTGCTTGGTTAATTACGGCGACCTTTCGCTCATAAGTTGCGTCAGTGCCTGGCTGCACAGTTTTCATATCGATCTACTCCTTGTAAGATTTCGCAGGACAGATCAGGATACCCGTTACGAACCTCTCGAGTGAAAGCCATGATGGGCTAAAGAAAATGAGAACGCTGACGAAGGTTCTACTCAACTTGGAAAACTTCTTTCAAGTCGGTTTTTCGGGGGCTTGAGAATCCATTTAAACAGGTGGATTGGCCAGATGCGTACAAATGACTGCACCGACCGCCAAATCGATCAAAGATCGTCGCACATATAAGCCAGCAGGTCAACTCATTGCTGCAGATCTTGGCAAATACTGCAAGATGGAGTGTGAAAGCATGATATATTGTCTACCAATACATGGATTTCGCAATCCCCGTAACTTCGTAAAATCGCTCAATCTAGATGAAGCCGTCGATTGAGCCCTGATCAACACCAAGTGGCTTGGCGCCGTCGCATACACCCTGGCTTATAGATCCGCATAAAATCGGTCATAAAAAGCCTTTCTACAGGGGACCCCTACACATGCATAACGCAGGCTTAGAATACTTCGTAAAATAAGGCAGTACCCTAAGCCTGCGTTACCTCGCTTACATACCCATATCAGGTAAAGTTACTTAGTGATCGTTGCAATTGATGTAGCTGTGGACGCTCCTCACTGCCCTTGTGCCCTCATTTTCCTCACGACGTCACGATCGTCGTTTTGTTACCACAAGAAGTTCGACGTAAGATACGCTTATTATACGATTTTGAAACCTCAAAAAACACAAGGCTCGGCGCCAGCTCGTGCAGGAAGCTAAGCATGGCTCCCTTGCAGAGTCTCTCGCCCAAATCAGCATCCTCTATTAAGTCATATCCGAACTCCCTGCAGCCTAAATTAGCCCTAACCAGTTGTAAGGAAATTTGCGAAACCCACCTAAATAGGCCACCCGATGTATCACCCTACTACGAAAATCTCGAGAGTCCTTGTGAAACAATTCGGTGATGGCCGGGCCTCTGATCATTCCGCACCTCCACAACTATAGCGCGGGCCGTTTATTGGCTACAGCCCTCAATTTTTTTCTGTCAATAATGTAGATCTTGAAGCTCGGACGCTGACACCCCAATGCGTTGGCCTGTGGGCTGGCCTGTCGAATCTACAACTTTCTGCGGGACGTCCCGCTGTCGTTTATCAGTACTCGTGATTTATCGGAACATGCCGCTGTAACCATGAATCACAATCTCGAATGACCAGAGCGCTCGTGAGTGTGAGCTATTCGCCTAAAGGTACGTGTAAGTAACCGCGCGTTGCCGACTGAAGAATCGCCAGCAGAATCTGATGCGAACGCCTGTGATCTTATTGTACGTTGAACGGAATCCAAAAACGCACTGCCATAGGTGTTTAAGCAGATCATAAATCCCTGGAGTCTTTGTGGGAAGAGAGAATGAATGCTCATTCTACTAACCGATTGGATTGCCGGCGACAACACCGGGCTTTTTCCCTTGGCGAAAGTTGTTTTCATGACGGCACGAGCTAGAATATGGCATGCCTAAGCATATAAGCTCTTTTGAAGCCTTTGGAATCTGTTGGTATGCTTTAACACAGTGCAATAGACGTAATATACGTGCAGTGCGGTGTGTAGTTGGATTCTTTAGGTTCTATTTACACGCCTCCCTATTTTTATTGCAAAGATGTTAGTTCCGCTCACCGCCCTTAGTCGAGCCAATAGCAATTTTCCATGCCCGGCATGGAAAATCCTGATTGGTCCGTTCAACGATAGGGCCGGCAGAATTCTACACCGCCACCCTACCGCATTCTGCCGTATTCTGCCACCCTATCGCATTCTGCCATATTCTGCCTACCCGTCTTCCTACACTAGCAACTCTTTTAAATGCTAGAAAACTAATAGAACCTCTCTTATAATAGTAAGTATATTTTAATATATACTAGCGTCTATATATTGCTTGGCAGTGTCCATCTCAGCAACGCACAATGCTAAGACCTCCTGCAATATTCGCGAATATCAAACGCAGTCACTACGTGGCTAATTCGCTTTTCAATATCATTAAACTTATTAATATTTATTATTTATTCGTTTAAGAATTATTTTATAACCGCTTATGACTAACTGAGATATCTATACGCGTGTATAATCCTAACGAGTAAACCTATCCGGACGACCTACCTCAACTACACTATTGTCTACAACCGTTACACCCTCCTCTATTAGTCCTATAATGCCGTCCGAAGCTAATATACACGCCACTGCCGCAAAAGAGCGTAAAATTGCTAAAGAGCAAAGGGAATAAGCCCGAGATAAAAGGGAGATTTAGAAGTATAAGGAAGAGCGTAAAGCCCGCTAAGTGGAGAAGGCTTACCAGTATAAATACCACTAGGCTTAAATGGCTTAATTATAGTTAGGCTTAGCCGCTTTAGCCTTATAAGCTACCGCAACAGCTGCTATAGCTAATAACCTTAGTAAGCCTCTCCCTCCTGGCGTAAAGTTGCTTAAACTCCGCCTTCTTAGCGTTATAAAAAGGGATTACCTAGATATTTTTAAGGGCACCTTTAATCTAGTAAACCTCGCCCGTCTTTAAGTCTATACTACTTAGATTAAGATCGCTAATAAGATACGGATTAAGAACGGCACTCTAGTTATAAGGAAGGCAAAGGTAGATAGGAAGCTATTTATAGAGAAAGGCGTCTAGTTTAAAGGCTTTATAAACTATATAGTTATCGCTAGCACCCTTTATACATGCCCGCTAGACCTTATCGCTAGTATACTTCTTTAGATAAATATAATTCGTACTTTATTAACCTAGTATATCTGGGTAAGTTGTATACTTAATCTAGCACTTAACTATTATACCTTTATAATAACTAATAGCCAATTAGAGCCCGCTAATTAGTAAATGCTAGCCTAGTATATAGCGCTATACCTTATAATGTCTAGTACTATCGGCTTCGCCGCCTTAAAGAGACCTAGGTTAGATACCTTCTATACCTCTAATACCTACTATAGGTTTAACACTAAAGGCTGCGATAATATACCTTATAGATACCTGTATAAGTACTTAAAGTGTAGTAAAGATTACGCTATATTATCTAAATCTTACGCCTAGGAATAGTAAGGCGAACCTTATAAAGTAGGGTCTAGCCTAACTATAATATTAACTTTAATTACACGCCTAGGACCTAGGCCTAATACGTTACTATTATTCCCTACCTTTATAAAGGTAAAGGCTCTCCACTACTCTCTATTACCCCTAAGGATCTTAGCGTAGCACTCCCTTTTATCTAACTACCCGGGTAATCTACTAGCTATCTTAGTAGGTATCCTAACCTATGGCTATAAGATAGGAGCCGAATCTATTTCTACTATAAGATCTTATAGGAACTACAACTCCTCTTAGGATAACGCCGACCTTATCTCTAAGAAAATAGCATTAAACCTTGTAAAAGGATATATTAGAATCGCGATAGAACCTATTATAGTCTTACCTCTTAGCCTAGTGCCAAAATCGGACGGAGGATACTGCTGAATTTATAATCTCTCCTTTCTATTAGCATCTTTAGTTAATAACGCAATTCTAGAAGAATATGGAGCACTAGTATATACTATAGTTACCGCTATTTAGGCCTACGTTATTTCTATAGGCCGTAGATATCTGCTACTTAAGAAAGATATTAAAGATGCGTTCTGTATGGTCCCCTTATCCTATAGGGCAAGAACATTAATAGGCTTCTCCTAGGAAGGTGTTACCTACTAAAAATGCTGCCTATCCTTTAGTCTTTAAACTACGCCACTTATATTTAACCTCTTCGCGGAAGGCCTATACTGGATACTCTATTTATAATTACCTTATAAGGTAAAATACTACCTAGATAACTTTATCTTTATCCTTACTAACCTAAACGACTTAGCGGCTATTACCTAAACCTACATCTCTATTACTAACTCCCTGGGTATCCCTTAAAATGACTTTAAGGATATAGCAGGAACTATTATTAAGGTTCTAGGATACACTATTAACACTATATAAATGCAAACTTAATTATTACCATAGAAATAATTACGCGCTATTAAGGAGGTTACTACCGCACTCTAATACGGCTTACTGTTATTCCTTTAAGCCTAGTAGCTTATAGGCTACCTTATATAGTATGCCTATATAATTAGGCTTAGTTAATCTTACTCTAAATCCCTTTAAATCTTTATTACTACTTAGCTAGAGACTTTAATAAATAAGTATAAACCTAGGCGATTTAGCACTAAGTTATAAAGTAACTTATATATCTGGCTTAACCTACTTACTATAAGTAATAGGGTATTGTTCTTTAATAACGTTAAGTATGCCTATATTTATCTCTTTACTAACGCCTCTACCCGGTTTAGGTATAGCGGCTTTTACTTCTTTAAGGAACTTAAATATAAGGATAATTAGTAGTAGTATACCGCCAACCTCCCTTAATCTTAGGCGTTTAGCATATTACCTAAGCCCAGTTAATAAGTAGACTATATTAATCTGAAGGAGATGCATGCTATTACTTACGTATTTAATCTATAGTCTACTAACTGGCAGTATAGCGCGCTATTTATTTACACTAATAGCATAGTAGTTTACTATAGTATTAAAAAGACTGTTGTCCGCGGCGTAGTAAACAAATCGCTCTATAAGATCTTGCTAGCTACTATAGCTTATAATATTACACTATCTATAAAGTAGATCCTAGGTGGTTTGAATAGCTTAGCTAATACACTATCTTAATTCTAGGCCGCGGCTATCTATTAGTTCTGCCTATACTAGGCCCTTAATTTACTACTACTAAAGCTAATAAGTTTTTAACTAGGTGCCGGAAACCTAATAGACTACTTATAACCGCCTATAAACTTTAAAGATAACGTTAACGCGCTATCCGACCTCTACGCGCTCCTTCTTTAGCACGGCCTTACGCTAGTAACCCATAGGAACTATTCCTTAGTAGTTAATAGCTGGGAGTTATACTATGCACTTAAAGGAGTCTCTCCCTACCTAGCTAAGCCACGTGAACTAGGCGAATGGATTACCTACTACACGTTTAGTACCTCCTAGCTATAGATAGGTAGGCTTAAGGCCGAAACCTTATAAGCCTATATCTCCGTAATTTGCTTACGTTACGTGGATTATAGCATCTTAATTACGGCATTTAAGGATCCTATAGTATACCGATTACTCGCTAAAGCAGCCGCTATTTCTCCCTTAGTAAAAAAGGATAAGTAGCCTATTACTAGGGATATTCTAGCCCAGGTAATAACACACGGCCTATTACTACTAGATATTAACACTAATGCCGTATTTACCCTTGCATTTACTAGATTTCTATAGATAGGCGAGATTACGTATATTATGGCGGAACTTAAAAACTAAACAACTTTTCTAGCAAAAAAGGCTACCCGACGTAATATTACCTTTACGCCTAGTAGAATAATATTCCGCCTTAAATAGAGCAAAGCCGATAAGTAACACTAGGGCGTTAATATCGCTATTGCGGTGGTAGGCGGCCTATTATGCCTAGTCGCTACTATAATAAAGCTGTTTAATAGGGACCCCTAACCCCTTAACTCCCCCTTATTTAGTCTTAATAGAAAACCCTTTACCTCTTTAGGGGTTTATAAGATCCTTTTCTCCTACCTAGTAACCGCTAGAATTAACCTAAGTAGCTACTTAAACTACTCCTTCCGCTAGGGCGCTACCTAGTTTGCTAAAGATTTAGGGTATTTATATTAGTAAATTTAGTAACTAGGTTAGTGGTTATTAGAAGCCTTTCGCCTATATATTAGGACTAAAACCACTAACCTCCGTTGCCTTAACTCTTACTTCTAGCGTAGTATACCGCTCTTAGCGTAAGGATTGCTAGCTAGATATTAAGATTACCGCTAAGGCGCTAGTAGTAAGTAAGCTAATAGCGATTTTCTATACCGGGTATAGAAAATCCTAATTGGTTAGCTTATAAGTTAGGGTTAACAGAATATGGTAGAATGCGACAATATAGCAGAATATGGCAGAATGCGGTAATGTGGCAGAATATAGTAGAATGCGGCAATGTGGCAGAATATGGCAGAATACAGCAGAATGCGGTAATATCTTATTGGGCGCAGGAGCTTCGCTTAGGGATATCTGGTTACTTTAGGGCAAATCCTTAGCAGATTTAAGTGCTAGGTACTAGCAAAACTATTAAGAACTAGCCCTAGAGTGACCTTATAGCCCTACGTCTCCTAATTATATGGTTAAAATTAATATCCCCTTATATGACTGCGATAGATAGATACTAGCGTCTATATGTTGCTTAGCAGTGTCCATCTTAGTAACGTATAATACTAAGACCTCCTGCAATACTCGCGAATATTGAACGCAGTTACTATGTGGCTAATTCGCTTTTCCTACCCGCTATCCCTTATACTTAGTATGCATTATATATAGATAGCGCTTTAAGGCAATTCTTTAGCAGGTGCTAGGAACTAGCAAAACCGATAAGAACCCGCCTTAGTGCAACTACTATAGTTAGATAGTCTTGCAGCTATAGGCTTGCGGTTAGGGACATCTGGTTACTTTAGGGCAAATCCTTAGTAGATTTAAGTGCTAGGTACTAGTAAAACTGCTAAGAGCTAGCCCTAGAGTGACCTTATAGCCCTACGTCTCCCAATTATACGGTTAAAATTAATATCCCCTTACGTGACTGCGATAGATAGATTACTACTTTTAACTTCTTTATATCGAATCTCCTTTTATATTAAATGTCCTTCTATTCTACCTACTCTATAGCCTATAGTTCTAAGTAATTAGTATTAATTAACTTCTTAAGGGCTATAGATACCTTACTCTTAGTTATTAAGTTAGTAGGGTTACTATTACCATCAATCTATTTAACTTCTATAATCTCTTTACGTTTATATAACTAATAAAGATATATAACGTCTATTATAAGGCGTTTCTTTTATATAGTGCCTAGCTTAACGAGATATTTATAGAGTAATTTTAAGTCGGTATAAAGTATAAGTAGGAGTTCAATCTATAGGAGTTATTTAACGGTTAACTTAACTATAGCGCTAATATTAAATCTATAGGCTATTACGTAGAGTTCTAAGGCTAGTACGCTTCTAGTAACTCTCTTACACTTAATTAATAACTAGTAGATAATGTTAGCCTTATATAACGCGTCCTCTAATACTAGTATATATCCTATTTGTGACAAGAGGTCTTTATTATTAGCGAATAAGGCGTTAATAAAGGCAAGTAGGCGTAATATATTAATGTCTAATTTAACAAACATAAGGCCTCTTATTAGATTATTAATCTGCGATTATAGTCGTTTATTAAATGCTATAATATCTTCCTTCTTAGGGTTAATTACCTAGGCGGCGAAGGAGAGGTTAAAGGAAGCTTCTAGTTAATATATAGAGGCAATATATACGCTTCTTACGCGTTACGCAACGTATTATTCCTTCGTAGTTAGTATATTATAAATAATGCCTCTTAAGCTTGTAGTTATAGCTATCTTACTAAGGCGGACCGTATTTAGGTTCTTACACTAGTATTCCTAAGTTATTATAATATTGCCTTCCCAAGAGAGTTAAATAATACATCCGTTAAATTTAAGTAATTGCTTAACCGTAAGTTGCTCGCGTTCTTTTATAAGAAAGTAAGCCTTTTCTAGATGTTATTACTCCGCGTTTATAAAGGTGGTATTAGCTAGGAATAGGGTGTCATTAGTTTAAAGGCCAACAATGCTAAAGTAGTTGGGAGTATTGCCCTATAGGAGGCAAGGGTTATATATTAATGAGTTTATATTTAGCTCCTTAATATAATAATTATAGTAGGTTATAAACTAGTAATTGCCTACTTCTGGAACACCGTATAAAGGCTTAATTACTTTTAGGATTAAGTTCTTTCTAATACCTAGTTAGCTTCCTAACTTATAAGGTAGTCGGATATAAAAGTCTTGATTTAGCTTTATAAGAAACTAGACATACGCCTAGGAGATATCTTATAGGTATAACTATATGCCGTTGCCTTATAGTATTGCTGCGATATATAGAATAAGGCGTTAGCTAACTTATTAAATAGTAGGTAACTAGGTTAGTATAATACCCTTTTTAAGATTATTATACGCTTAGATAACGAGTCTTAATTTCTTAAAGGCTTTATTAGTACTAGGGTTCTTAATCTTATCTATAAATTATAAGTTAAAGATTCTAACTCCTACAGGTATATTCTAAGGGTTAATTATCTTAAATACGCCCTTTTTAATTAGCCCTATAATTTCCTTTTAACAAAACGTCTTAAACTGCTTATAATTGCTATCCTCTTGTAAGAATACAGTGATGTTAGCAGTATTAACGTAAGGGGGATACTTACGGGGTCTTCCTCTTCCTTAGCGAGGTGGTTATGCTTTTCTAGTTTTGGTAAGGGACGGTTCCTATATAGAGACGGTTTCTATAGACGGTTTGTATATTTAGGCAGTTTTTAGGACAGTTTTGTTAACTTAGATATTATTAACTTAGGTATTGTTAACTTAAATGTCTTTAACTTAAATATATCTAAGGTCTGTTAAGTACAGTTTAATAATAATACTACGGAACTTCGTAGGGCCGTTAGGTAGGTTAATAGTACACATTTCTCCTTTAATATTTAGTAGGTTATATAGTCCTGCCCAGTATTTAGGTTGTCCTATATTACCTTCTCTCTAAACTAGTACTAAAGAGTTAAGGGGTAGATTATAAATTGCGGTAGTGCTGGGGCTATTATATATATTAAGTGCATCTATAACCTAGCGCTCCGTTTATATCTTCTTTACTTCCTCTATAGCTTTCTTAAATACAATCGCACGCTATATTACTATAGGTGAAGGTACGTTAAACTTTATTATTTAGGGGTACGCTCTAAATACTAATAGCGTAGGTATTAGGCCGTCTAGTCCTATAGAGTTGTTAATTACTTTAAAGGTTATTTATAGTACTATATTCTTATTAATTCCTAGTAATTTAGAAGTAATAATATAGTATATACGTTGTAAGGGGCCGTAGTAACGCTCTACTATACTAATTAAGTTATAAGCTTTGACCGGTACGCTCTTTATAGTAGTACCTATATTAGTCGCGTATTACTTAAACTCTCTACTAATAAAGTTCTTACCAGCGTTATGTATAATTATATCCGGGGGGCCTAGGTATATATTAATCTAGCACGCTTATAACATGTCCTATATATACTTAGCACTAATATTCTATAGCTATCTACCTACTTAAAATCGGGTGTCTTTATTAACAATATAAAGTATAGGCTTGCCGTTAATGTATATAATATCAACAATGATATAGTAGTTAAAATTAACGTTATTTTTTTTAAGGTAAATCTAAATCTGCCTAGTAACTTTCTATACTTTTAACAGTATAAGCAGTAGCGGGTAATATGCTTAAGAGTCTTGCAATTGGCATTGTTTTTATAGCCAGCGCGGTCTAATATTCTTTTAAGTCACTCTACTAACAGATATCCAAAGCGTTGGTATAGGCGTCGCAATTCTACATTAGTTAAGTAGCATGGGTTTTAGTTAAAAGACTCTATAATAAACATGTGTAATAAAGTATTCTATAGTAGAAATAGGTGTCTAAATCGGCGTATAACTAGTATAGTCTTTAAGGGGGCTACTAGGACATTCTTTAGGTTGTTAAAGTATACTTATAAGTTATTTATATCTGCTAGGCAAAGCAGAAAGGGGGTATTAACTTTAACAACGTAAAACTTTACTATACCTATTAGTGTAGCTACCTTAATAGAACTAATAGAAGATATAGAGCCTATTCTAAACTGTATGCTAACTATACCTCTTATAAACTTATTTAACTATACTTTATTAATCTTTTAAAGTGTAAGAAACCAACTATATTCTGCTATAGAACGTTTAGAGGCTCTAATATTGATTATTATACCTATAAACTTTATAAAGGTATAGTATAAGGTTGTATTATACGCAAACGGGTTTATGTTAGTAGGGAATGCATCTATTATAGTATTAATAGTTATAACTACGTGGCTATATACTCTATTGGCTAGTTCTAATGCTATAGCGGTTGTATTATCTAGTTCGATCTCACCGTATAAAGTATAGTATACTATAGCCTAATTGTCCTCGTCTAATAAAGTGCTAGGGTCTATATCGACTACTAAAGCGTTAAATACGTTGGTGATCTTATTGTCCTTATTATTGTCCTTATTATTATTGCCTTTATAGTCTATAATATATTACTTTATTCGCTCCTAGAAGCGGTCCTTAAACTTATTTTTAAACTTAGTCTTAGACTCTTCTTACTCCTTTTTAGTATATTTCTATAAGCGATATCCTTCTTTGTTATATATAAAGCAATATAGTTTTTGTTAGTTATGGTTATATAGGGGGTTACTACGGTTGCTGCGGTTGTTATAGTTATAGTTATTATCTCTTCTATAGAATTATCGGTCCGTAAAAAAAGTTTATATCTTCTCTATATACTCTTTCTCGTATACTATAATAGATGATTAAAGTTTATTAATAAGGGCTCTAAAGTTATCTGGTGGGTTAGAGACTATATATCTATATACTAGTATTCCCTAGTAAGAAGTAACAATTTTATTATAAAGGAAGTCTATAGTTTATAAGGTGGGTTTAAGGCCGTGCTATAGTTAACAAAGTCTATAAATTAGCAATTAGAGGCATTTGCTTATAGACTTATCTATATTTCCTACTATTACTATTATAAGTATAATAGTATTCTACTTATCTAGGTTCTTATATTAAAATCCTAGTCTCTTAAAGAAATTCCAAAGGTGCTTATAAGCTTTGGTAAATAATAGATAGGATAGTTAGTTTATATAGAAGTAGTCTAAAGCTAGTCCTTTTAATATAGTAGGGAATGCCTTAAGGTAGGCTTCTTAGGGTACGTCCGCTTAATTATAGATATTATAAAATATTATTAATTTATAGTTAAGGCTTTTGTTTATACTACTGTATTTCTACTCCTCTATATATATTTTAGCTGCATTCGCAATCTCCTTTTTATAGCCGGTCGCAGTAATAGGGCGGTTTTCCTCGTCTATAGGTTATACGTAGGGTTACTATATTATTATTATAGATTAAGGCGTAATAAATAGTATAAGGGTGGAGGTAGTCGTAAGTTAAGGTAGTTAGTATACTAGTTAGTTAGGTTGCGGTAGCGTTAGCTTATTATTACTCCTCTAAAGTGCCCTTTATTATATATACCTTAATTAATCTAGATAGCGTCGGTCTGTACTTATTATTAGCTAATTTAATTATTTCTCTACTCTATTTAGTTTAGTCTTCTTCTTATACTATTTTATATAAAGACTAAGGGAGTATTTTGCCTTATTTATAGTTAATATTAACCTATACTCCTCTAATATTTAGGCAGTTATATAGTTGCTAAAGCTAGTATAAGGGGATTTGCGTAAAGATATTGACTATAAAGTCCTTAAAATCTCCCTAGAACGATTCCTAGAGTGTTAAGTCTAGCTAGTTATATATCTCCGTGTATATATATATCTTATATTATATATAGTCGGTTAGCTTATCCTTAGTAACTTTTATTAGGTTAATTCTATCTTCCTATTTAGCTGCTTTTTCCTTCTAGTCTTTCTCTATTCCTAACATCTTGTATTTTATATATTATTTAGGTAGGTAAGGGTAAGGGTGAGGGTGTTTATAGGGTAAAGGTAGTGGAACGGTTGAGGAGGCGGTTAAGTAGGATAAGGTGTTTTACGCAGTGGTCCTCTAGAATAGATAGAACGAGATATCTAGTAGTTGTCGTAGATACCAGATAAGTACTTCTAGGTAGTTTCTTTTCTTTTCTTTAACTAAAATAGGCTAATATAAAAGGTAGATAAGTATAACTATCTTCTAGTCTACTATAAGGTGGATAGTATAACTGTTTTCTAAGCTATCTACGTGTTTCCTAATCTGTGCGCGCTTACTAATTAGTATTAGTATACTTTAACATAGTGCAATAGATGTAATATACGTGCAGTGCGGTATATAGTTGGATTCTTTAGGTTCTATTTACACGCCTCCCTATTTTTATTGCAAAGATATTAGTTCCGCTTACCGCCCTCAGTTAAGCCAATAGCGATTTTCTATGCCCAGCATGGAAAATCCTAATTAGTCCGTTTAACGATAGGGCCGGCAGAATTCTACACCGCCACCCTGCCGCATTCTGCCGTATTCTGCCACCCTGTCGCATTCTGCTATATTCTACCTACCCGTCTTCCTACAGAATCCTTAGCGGCCAGTTTAAATTGTGCATTTTTATAACAGAGTTATCGTCATATCAAGTAAAGTACTAGAGTTTTAACGCCTTGACTACGATGATCCTTTTTCCCTTTTCTTGCCTTAGGTGCTGTATCACTATCTATTATGGCTTATATGGTGTAATACCAAAAGTAATTAGTAAAGATTTACCAAGCCCATTTCCAAAAGTTAGACCATCTTTAAATGGTACGTGTAAGTGTTGTATTTATAGATTATAACCCCCTACTAAGAATACTAAGGGGCGAGATATACTATCGTAGAATATAAGTTAGATTTTAAACTAAAACCGACCGACTGTCACGGGACACCCTCGTAACACCTTGCACACGTCCACCTGTTTCCACCGACTTAGCAATTAAAGACTAACCGCGAAATGGCAATCTAACGGCAATCTAATAGCAATCTAACGGCAATCTACGGCATTTTGCTATATTCTGCCAAGTTCTACTAAATTCTGCTAAGTTCTACTAGGACCACAACCTAAACCCTATTCTGCCCTATATATATATTAACTAAGTAACCAAGTTAATAATATATGCCCTTTCTTCCCGTTTTCTTACCTTCTTTCCTTACGTAACGTCTTAACTTTATTACACAGTTTATATACATAGCTTAATAATATCTACTTCGTTATATATTATTACCACTTATACTTACTCCGTAATACTACATTACGTTAAAACCTATACTCTGCCTCGCTCTATTTAAAATATAGAACAACCTTAAAGCCCCTATAACGGCCGCTAATATTATATCCGCACTTTAGAAACAATTAGTAGATATACAAAAGTCCTTTATAGACGCCCTTATATAAAACTAAGCTGCTATAGCTTAACAGCAAGCTAAATAAGAAGCACGATACTAGAAAACAATTAAGGCCCTCTAAGAAGAAATCCGCACCCTTAAGACGCCTATGCTAAGCCCCTAAGACTAATTGCCATTACTAGAAGCTAATACGCGGAATGCAAGCCCTAAACTAGTAATAGTTATCCCACCGATAGAACCGACTACTATATTATAACGATCTAAAAAACTACTAGACCCTCTAGTATTTACTAGCAAATGACGAGAGCTTTAGTTATTCTTAAGCCGACTTAAGAATAAGCTAACTAGTAATGCTAACCGTTACCTAACTAAAGCTAACCAACTTTACTACGCCCTAAGTCGCCTAGGAGGAGACGCAGCTAACCTTATTAAACCTCTTTAGCTAAACTTAGTATAAAGCCTAGTTATACTTCTTAAAGCTATATACGGTAACCCAAACCGCTAAGCTACCGCTTAAAGAAAGATAAACTATATAACTTAAGAAAAGAAAAGTTTCCTAGTATACTTTTCTAAATTTAATCGTTACGTAAAGGAAACAGGCTGGAATAACTCCGCACTAATTAATAGCCTTATTAAATCTCTAAGCCCTAAACTAAAAACCTCCCTAATTGGTATAGACCTACCAGGAGCCCTTAACGCCTGCGTAAACGTTATTAATAAACGATATAATAATATACTATACCTAACACCGAAACCCACTCCTTAATATAATATAATAACCCTATAAATGTCCACTAAGTTATTATCCCAGCCTAAGCACCCTAACGCTATAGATATTAATACTAGGACCCTAGGATACGCCCTACTAGGGTCCTCTAAATAAGAATAACGCACTAAGCTAGGCCTCTGCTTTAAATATAGAAGTAGCTCCCACCTCTCTAATAACTACTCCGCCCCCTTCCGAAAAGATCTATAAACAGTTAACGCTAGCAGCCGTTTACCGTACTAATCTTCTAGCTACTAACCCTGATCTTTATCTAGCTCTAACTCCGCATCTAGTAAGCACTACTTAAGAGGGCGAAGTTATAACCAACGTTCTATAGGAACCCCTTCCCGCTCGCTACTAAAAGGCACGTCTTAGAGTTAAGTCGCTCTCTAAAACGGCTCTGCCTTAGGATCTTATTAAATACTTTAGATATCACGAACTCTAACTCTTAGGATCATAGCATAACCGTTAACTATTATCTTTAGCAGAACGGTTAATAGGCTAATGCTTAAGTCCTAATTAATATAGGAGCTAGTGGCATAGGATTTATTAATAAGATCTTCGCGTAAGATAATGGTTTTACCTTAACCCCCCTTAACCAGCATATTAATATATTTGGATTTAATGGCAAACGCACGGTCTTAGGCCGAATTACTTACGTAGTATACCTAAGACTTTAATACCTGAACCACAAAGAACTAATTAAGCTCTTTGTTACTATATTAGGTCACCCAGTAATCCTTAGATAACCCTAGATAAAGCTATATAAGGTGACCATTAATTAGGACAACCTTAAGCTTTTATTTACCGCCTCCCATTATAAGTAGAAGTGCCTTATAACGCACCATCCTAACCCTAAACTAAAATTTAGGAATTCTACTAAATTCCACTAACGTAAGATTTCCACTAATATTTACTCTATACCTAAGGAATCTACCAGATTCCCCTAGTATAAGAATTTCACCGAATTTTACTAATATCCACTAAGGATCTGAAAACTCCACTAAATTCTATAAGCTATTACTAAGCACTATACCGCCCCAAGCTAAGCAGAAGCTTAAGCTTAATACGCGAAAATACTAGAAGGACTAGTATTCTACTATAAAAAGGATTCTTAAAGAACCCGAACCTAAATTTAATACTAACTCTGTACCTAATACCAAACCTAAACCTAAATAAGAAACTATAGACAATCTAAGCGAGCTTAGCACCCTAAATATCCGTATAATTGGAGCTACTCTGTTAGTATAACTTGCTAAGAAACCTAAATATACGATCTTCACTATTACTATAGCTAATATTAAGAAGGCCTTAGCACTAAAGAAGCACACCAACCCTACTATAAAGGTACTAGTAGAGTACTATAACCGCCTAGAGGCATTCTTATAGAAGGAAGTCAATAAGCTACCGAAACACCAACCGTATAATTATAAGATTGTACTTAAAGACGGAAAGCAGCCTGGATTTGGACCCCTATATAGGATGTCCTAAAACAAACTCTAAGTGCTACGGAAGTATCTAGATAAGAACCTAAGCAAAGGATTTATTAGAGCAAGCTCGTTGCCTATAGCCGCACTAGTGATCTTTATTAAGAAACCCGGCGGCGGTCTACGCTTCTGCGTAGACTACCAAGCTTTTAACGCCGTTACCGTTAAGAACCGATATCCGATCCCGTTAATATAAGAAACACTAAACTAACTAAGTAAGGCTCACTACTATACGAAGCTTAATATTATCTCTGCATTTAACCGCCTCTATATAGTAAAGGGAGATAAATAGCTTACTACATTCCGTACTCGGTATAGATTATTTAAATATTTAGTAATACTATTCGGCCTCGTAAATGCCCCGAGCTTGTTCTAACATTACATAAATAATACCCTACATCCCTACCTGGACATCTTCTATATTGCTTATATCGACGACATCCTAATATACAGTAATAACCTAACCAAATATTGGAAACACGTTAACCTTATCCTATAAGCCCTATATAGAGCTAGTCTATAATTAAATATAGATAAATATAAGTTCTATAAAACGGAAGTCCTATACCTTAAACTCCTTATTTCTATAAACGGTATACAAATAGACCCAAAAAAAGTTAAAGCAATTATAAACTAGTAGGAACCTAAAAACGTTAAGGATGTAAGAGCCTTTATAAAATTTACCAATTTCTACCAACAGTTTATTAATAACTTCTCCGCCCTAGTTTTACCCCTTATTACTCTAACTTAAAAGGATAAAACCTTTATCTTTAATAAAGAATATAAAAAGGCCTTTACTTATCTAAAGGTTATATTCACTACTGCACCTATACTCTAATACTTTAACCTAGAGCGAATAAGTGTTATAAAAGCCAACTTATCCGATTATATTACTAAAGGCATTCTGTCTCAATATAACGAAGAAGGAGTATTACACCCCATAGCATACTTCTTAAAGCGACTAAGCCCTACTAAATATAATTACGAGATCTACGATAAAGAATTGCTAGCCATTATTAGATGCTTTAAGCAATGGTGACCCGAACTAGAAGGCGCCGGATTTCTAATTAAGGTCCTTAGCGACTATAAGAACTTATAGTACTTCACGACTATAAAATAGTTAAGTTATTACTAGGCTCGCTAGTTAGAATATCTATTACGCTTCCAATTCTTAATTATATACCGCCTAGGCGTCTAAGGTTAGAAGCCTAATGCCCTAACCCAATACTCGCAAGACGCGCTAGCCCTAGAAGAAGCGCGCTCTTACCAAAATTAGACCCTACTTCGCCCTAAACTATTCAACCCTCCTACTAAAGATCTTACGGTACACGTCCTTAAAATAACCGATTAATTAATTAAATAGATTATAGTTAATAAATACCCAAATGACGAGTTTATTTAAGAGACGCTTAAACTAATGCAAAATAGCATTAGACGCTCTAAAAAGATTTCTTTAAGTAAATATAAAGCCTATAGAAACCGCCTGTATTACTAGAACCGTCTAGTTATCCCTAATTATAATAAGCTTAAGCTTAAGCTCCTTAAACACGTATACGATCTACTAGTAGCCGGCTACCTAGGCTAAGGAAAAACCCTAAAACTACTCTAATAAGAATACTATTAGCCGAATATGCACAATATAATACAAAGGTACGTCTTTAGCTGCTATATCTGCTAATAAGCCAAAGCTTTATATAAGACATATAACGGCCTTCTAAAGCCACTGCCTGCTCCGGACCGAAGATAGAAGGATATCTTAATTAACTTTGTTATTAATCTCCCCGTAAATAAAGGCTGCATAAATATTATAGTAGTTATAGACCGACTATCCAAAATAAGACACTTAATCGCCTGCCCCGATATATCAACACCTACCGTTGCCTGGCTGTTCCTGGATTACGTATAGAAACTCTATAAACTCCCTAAAACGATTATCTCTAATAGAGGCAGCCAGGTTATCTCTATATTTTGGGAAGAACTAACTACCCAACTCCACATTAAAGCACTGTTGTCTATAGTATATCACTTAAAAACGGATGGTTAAACGGAATGTGTAAATGCTATAATAGAGTAGTATATTTAGATATATACGTCGTACTTATAAAATAACTAAATTAACTAGCTTGCATTCGCCGAGTTTATAGTAAATAATTCCGTTTTAGAAACTATAAAGGTCTCCCCGTTCCTAGCTAACTACGGCTAGCATCTATAAATGGGTTTTAAACCCTTTAGCAATATTCCTTACCCCGCTTATTAAGCCTTATAAGTTATAGAAGCAAATAAATTTATAAAAAAGATAGAGGAACTATAATAGTTTCTTACTAATGAAATAATATGGGCCCAATCTGTTTATAAAGCTGCAGCGAATAAGAAACAAACCCTAGCACCGGCCTACTAAATTAGTAACTTTATCTAGCTAGATATAAGAAATCTAAATACGAAACAACCTGCTAAGAAACTTAATTAGAAGAACACTGGCCCTTATAAGGTTGAGAAGGTCGTCTTCTCTTACTCCTACTAATTAAAGCTCCCTAATACGGTTAAAATCCACCCGTATTCTATACGTCAGTTCTCCATCCTACTACCCCTATATTAGACGCCCTGCCTAAATAGATATAGGACCCTCCCCCACTAGTTAAAGTGGATGGTAAGAACGAGTACTTTATTAAAAGAATTAATAATATTAAGTATAATAAACGGAAACGCCAATATATATATTTTATAAAATAGAGAGGCTTTACTAAGTCCTTATAGGAACCCGTTAACTCTATAGGACTTATATAAGCCGTAGAAGACTTTTATAAACTCTACCTAAAACTACTATAGCCCTATCTCGCAGAAGCTCGAGTTTAAAGGGGGGGTACTGTTATAGGACACCCTCGTAACACCTTATATACATCTACCTATTTCTACTAACTTAGCAATTAGAGACTAACCATAAAATGGCAATTTAACGGCAATCTAATAGCAATCTAACGGCAATCTACGGCATTCTGCTATATTCTGCCAAGTTCTACTAAATTCTACTAAGTTCTGCTAGGACCACGACCTGAACCCTATTCTGCCCTATATACGTATTAATTAAGTAACTAAGTTAATAATATATGCCCTTTCTTCCCATTTTCCTACCTTCTGTCACAGTACGTGCGGACTGTCAAGGTACGATGTACGAGGTGACTGTATATAATTGACAAACGATGTCGTGTGAGGATCTATGTAGGAGGTGAGGTGGTATATATACACGTCGCTCAGGGGTCAGGTCCGTGCTCATGCATACGCGTACACGAGCCATAACAACGCGTCAGGTCAGTGCCGTGACACCTTCTTTCCTTACGTAACGCCTTAACCTCATTATATAGTTTATATACATAGCTTAATAATATCTACTTCGTTATATATTATTACCACTTATACTTACTCTATGACACCGACTACCTATATCTAACTTCTCGTAAAATACAGCTATAATATCGCTATAATGTAGAGGCAGTAGAGAAGATAAAGAGCTTATAGCTCGTAGTATTTTAGTAATAATTAGCGTAGAGAAGTACATAAGGTATAGTAGTGAGACAAGATTACGGCAAAATTGCGATAATACTAACAAGTTTAACTAAATGCGACCGACTGCCTATATTAAATATTTATATAATATAGCTATAAGGTCGTTTTTTTAATATAATAGATAGAGAAGCTAAAAAGCTCCTACCTTATGGTATTTTTATAATAACCGGACTTATAAGAGGGCGAGATACGGTAGTAAAAAAGGTAATTTTGGTTTATTTTAACGCTCTGTTACTACTAAAGCTGGGCCTATAACCTCTTAGATTGTTAGGGAGAAATGCCTCTTGGTGTAATATAATTGGTTTAGGACTTAACAGGACCAAGGTATAGTAATTTAATTGGTTCAGGAGTCCACAAGTGTGGCACTAGATCCTTGGCGTCAGGCCGTGGCGGGATTTCTCCCCGGGGGTCCGCTTTCGGCAGAATACGCTACAGTCGCTTGTAAAACCGGCTTCACCCTCCAGCACACCCCACCCAAGCATCAACACCCTTGCCCCTCGCTATACCAGATATAGTTAAGCGCGATTAAGGTCCTTATCGGAAGGCTTTGAGCTTATTCCACTTTAGTTATTTGCGAATGATACAGTATATTATCCCTTTGTGTGGCAAGATTTCTAGGACTTTTCGTATATGCACGCCTCATAAGCCAATCTAGAGGCTCTATACCGTATAGAGCTTGGTGTTGGAGCCTCGAGTCAGTACGGTTGCTTGACAGCAAGGGTGCTGGCGCCTCATTAACGCTTGGATATTGTGGTGAACAGCAGCGACATGGCCAGGAAGCTCAAACCGTTCAACCACTTATAGCACTTAGTACACCTCATTTAACATATACAGCATGTCCTCCCTTACTCGGGCCCCGTCGGGTTCTTCGAATGCTGCGCAGCCCCCACCTAGTGGGGGCCTACGCCCTCAACACAAAAACACCCTCAATACAAAATAATTCGTAACTTTATATATATTAGGCCAATTGCCACCAAACCAGGCTAGAATTGAAGCTATTCGCGTGGCGAATCTATTGGAAGGGCCCCTTCTATCTGATCTTCTTCTGGTGTTGCACTTCGGGGCCGTTTTGCCACGGCGTACGCTTTCATCTTAGCCACGCGTTTCTTTCCTACTTGGGTTATTAGGCCCATAGCTTTACGTATAAAGCCCCTCGTACATACAGGAAGGGCCTTAGGCCTATAGTTATGCACCTAAAACACGCGCGATAGAGGGCGGTGATTGCCCTTAAAGATATATACGGGTTGGAGTTTCTTCTGGGTGAACTTTATAAGCGCAGGAAGAACCTCTGTATAGAACTTTTACTCAGCCCTTTTTCTCTAGAGTTTTAGCTTAGCTACGAGAGCTAAAGCTTCTTCCTGTTAAGCGTTATCTTGGCGTTGTTTCTTTATACGCCGAGCGTCCTTAGCGTATACAGGCCCTCCAGCTAGGAGGATCTTCCGGCTGCCCAATTTACGGCTATTATACGCAGCCTGCGCAGCCTGCGTCTTCAATAGCTCTCCTTTAAATAAGGCGCCAGCATAGGCTTATACACGGGCGCCCTTAAGAGTCGTCTTAATTGCTTTAAACGAATAATAAGGCAACTTAGGCCAAGCCTCGTTATCCATAAAGTCATCCAAAAGAGCATTAGATTGGCGCTTTAACGTATAAACAGTTAACAGAGTATGCCAATCTTGACCGCCAGGTAATGGAGGTATAGGCCCTCTACCTACTACAGCCATACGTCGGTTAAAATCCTATATATCTTAGGGGACCTAATATATATTATCCGTTCTAAGGCTAAATTGCCCCGTAGAAGGGCCTCTAAGGGTCTCTAAGGCCCTCTCTAGGGGTCCATCTAGGATAGAAGGGTTAACGTACAGGTGCTCAGCTTCCTTATATACTTGCACTTCTTAGCGCCATAGCCATATAAGAACTACCTTAGGTTTAAATAGAACTATTCCAGTCTTCTACCAGGCGCCTATAATAGTACGCTAGGTAAAGGTCTTATAACGGATCTAGCCTATAGCTGCTAGGAACTCGGTTTTTATAAATTCCCTTCCGGTATACTAAGCTGCCGTATCAAGAGCCTAGCTATAATAATATTTAAGCGGCTAAAAACAACCTACATCTAATAGCTGCAGAAAATGCGTTATATAAGGGGGTAACCCATATAGGTATATTCCATGGCCTTAAGCGTATATTACAACTTTATACGTATTATAAGAGCCATAACCGTCTATTAAGAGAAGCCGATTTCTGCCTTAGATTAAGCCCTTAGTTTAGTAATAAAAATGGCGTATATAATTAAGGGCCAATTTATTATTACTATAACCAGTTTCCAATCTAGCTACTAAATAGCCAGCTAGCAAGTCCGTAAACCATTCCTCTATTAAATTCTGGCTAGAAATAATTATTATTAGAGTAATATAATCACTAATTAAGCGTATAGTTTCCACTAGAGTTACAAGCTCTTAACTATTTAAATAAGGAATAAATACCTCTCGTCCTTTCTTCGTCCAAACTAATTAATTCTTTACAATACTAAGACATACGCCGCACTTATTAAAGTTCCAGAAATTAGCTGGTATAATTCCATATTCTTAGCAATAGACTAAGAAGTTATTAAACCATCCTTTAATATAGGCAGGCTCCTATACCTTTTTCCAGGCAGTCTCTATAGGCTTAGCCTTCGTACGCTTATATAAGGACTTATCCAGATAACGTTGTGGCCAGTGTATTCCAACCTGTGGAGGAAGTTCGTCGTTATTATATAGGGTAGTATAATTTTGGGCCAAAATTAAATTGGCCGCATTACGCACCATTTCCTTTCGAATTCCAAATCCAATACTATCCATATGGTTAAGAAATTGCTTTAAGGCAAGCTCCTCTACATTATCTAAGCGCCTATTAGGTGCACGACGCGTAGACTTGCTGTTATAGCCTCAATAGGCCCTCCAGAGCTTATTGTAGTTGCATTTCCAATCGTCTAAAACTTGCTTTAAATTGGGCTTGTGCGGCAGGGCCTTAAGCTCCTTCACAATTTCTACGATCCTCTGAGCTTCAATGGTATATGCATTAACCTTCCGTTTCGTCATTTTGGGTGCGCAGGAAGGTTGTGGCTGTAAAAATACGTGTAGGATTGTATATATAGGATTAATTTTGTATTGAGGGTGTTTTTGTGTTGAGGGTGTAGGCCCCCACTAGGTGGGGGCTGCGCAGCATTCGAAGAACCCGACGGGGCCCGAGTATAACCTTAAGCTGGTCCTTTACCGGCTTATTTTTATTAATGTTAAGAACGTGTACAAAGCGGATAGGTGGCAGTAATTCGGGGGGACTCTAATGGAGAATTTTCCTATATAATTGCAGCTGGTTGATGGAGGAAAGGCAGAAACCTACAGTCATGACGTCATATATCACGACTTTTTGCCCAACTTCCTCAAAAAAAATTATATAGGTAATGGCCTTCTGCAGTATTTCATCGGCATCGCAATATTGACGCGTTTTGGTGAGGCTTGCTAATAAAATCACGCTAGCTAGGGTGCCTGCAGCATGCTAACCCAGGCAAGAGCGCCCAAAGCGCCCAATACGAAAAGTCACTTCTGCCACACGAAGGGATGGTATTGCTGCAGCGCCAAGTACAGAGCCAAGTACAGGGCTTACTTCTACTGTAGGTGGTCCGTGCGCAACACCAAATTCAGAGCTTTGCAGATAATATAGATTAATTTGATCATCAATTAAATCAGCCACTATGCCTTCTAATCGTGCCTTTCTTAATCCTAATATCGTCCAACCTACCAAATACGTCGTTCCTCCAACTCGTGTAGCAAAAGAACTCCCTCCGGAGCCTTGGCAGCTGCCCAAATTCGAGCCCTTTGTCAGGGCTTCATATTCCTCATCACGGCTCTAAGATCCTAACGATCTAATTGGCTGGAGCTTATCGATAAGCATAGGACACGAATCAACGTTGCAAGGGATAGCCCCGATACGTGATCGCCTTAATATTTTAGACTTCTTATTACATCAATCATTTAAGTCAAAGAAACAATTATCGTTTGCCTGTAAGAAGCTTCCGATGCACAAAGAAAAGGCTGTGTTAATTGAATATCGAAGCGCTGGCCCAGAGCCGGCATTAATGTAAACACTAGACGTCCGAGGATACCAACCCTAAATTCCCTCTTTCCCACTGATCTAAAGCTACGCGCGAAGGAGACGTAAAGGGATGATCTAGACCTAAGACCCGTTCCCTCAGCCGCACACATTCTTTCATTAACGCGATGACCTCCTTATCCCAATCCTGACGTTTCCATGTAAACGCAAGGTTGTTCATGCAAGTCAGCGTAGAAGGATGCTCCGCGCCAAGTACCCTCTTATTCGTCTCCACCACTTGCACCTCCAGCTCCTCGGCCTCTTTCCACCGGCTTTGACGCTAGGTTAAGCATGCTGGCCAGCGTGTCTGGATGCTCCGCATCAAGCACTCCCTTACGAGTCTCTATCACTTGTACCTCCAGCTCCTCGGCCTCCTTCCACCGGCCCTGATTCCTGTACGTCGACGCCAGGTTGTTTATGCTGGTTAGCGTATCTGGATGCTCCGCGCCAAGTACCCTTTTACGAGTCTCCATTACTTGCACCTCTAGCTCCTCGGCCTCCTTCCGCCGGCCTTGATTCCAAAATGTTGACGCTAGGTTAGCAATGCTAGTGAACGTAGAAGGATGCTCCGCGCCAAGCACCCTCTTATTCGTCTCTACCACTTGCACATCCAGCTCCCCCGCCCCCTCCGACCGGCCTTGATTCCAAAACGTTAACGCCAGGTCGTTTATGCTGGTTAGCGTGGAAGGATGCTCCACGCTAGGTTAGTCATGCTGACCAACGTGTCTGGATGCTCCGCGCTAAGTACCCTCTTACAAGTCTCCACTACTTGCACGTCCAGCTCCTCGGCCTCCTTCCACCGGCCCTGATTCCTGTACGTCGACGCTAGGTTGACTATGCTGGCCAGCATGTCTGGGTGCTCCGCGTCTAGTACCCTCTTTTGCGTCTCTACCACTTGGGAAATTGGTTTTTCTGCTTCGCCATACCTCCCGTCGCTGTGGAGGCACATGCCAAACTTCCAAAGCAATCCTCCTTTATCTCTAATTTCGTCTTCAATAAGACAGGATTCGAGGACGTAGCGCGCGTGAGGCAAGTACGCTCTCCATATGCTCCTATTTTTGTAGTCGTTATTTGGGAACACCTCATTTAATCTTCCAACCGCCTTGGTAGCCCACTCTGCTAGCCTTCCCTCCATTCTCAACCAGTTCCGTGTGGCGAGATGTACCAGTCGATGGAGATCGAGAGATTGATCCACCGACCGCTGGCTGACGAACGAATACGCGCTTAGCGTCCCAATCGCATCTATCTCCTTCTTCCGAGACGCAGCCGGCGGAAGAAGCGACTGCGGAATATCTCGTGGTCTATACATGATGTGAACGGCAAAAAGTCGGCCGCCAGGGGATCACGCCGCCGGATTTGCTCAAATGAGACCAGCCACGTCGTCGCCACCGGATTCTTAGTATCCCGATATCTCCCTTCGTCTTCAAATTCTTCACTAGGGAGTTCAATAACATTCTGCTCTTGATCCTCTAGGAGCAACAGATAATTTGCGAGCGTTGTTCCGTTTTCATTAATATACGCAGCTGCCTGTACGATTGCTAGCGGTAGAAAAGTAAGCTTTTGGAGTAGCTTGATAATATCCTCGTGATTCTGCAGCAGCCCTTGGTCGATCAAGGATTTGCTCAGCACCTGCATGGCTACCTCTTCATCCATCTCTAAGACTTTGATCACATTTTGCTGTGCGAGCCTGACGGCGACCTTCCTGCTGCGGGTCGTGAACACAACACGTCCTTGGCTGCTCCTTGGAAGGTAATCGATTAAACCGGGTGATTGGCTTCCGTATCTAGCGTTTTGGATCCACATGTCCATGTCATCAGCATTATCGAATATCAATAACCACCGGCCTGCACTCTCCTGACTTAGGTGACATTGCACCAGCTTCTTTATGTCAGCTTGTTCTTCATCTAGGCCAGATATCCCCAGTTGCTGCCCAACCTCCAGGTACGCTTGCAGTAGACTTCCGGAGTTTGTGGCTGGTATCCAGAAGATCGAGCATTTTGGGTATTTTTCTCTTATTCGGTAGGCCAATTCAAGCACAACCTATGTTTTGCCCACACCTCCAAGGCCGGTAATTGCGACCTTTGCGGGGAGGTCTTCAGCGGAACATATCTTTTCGAGTGTATGGAGCTGAGCGCTGCGGCCAACGAATCGCTGATTTCTTGCAAAAGGAACCGTCCAGCAAGCCTTATGGTCTGGATGCGCATTAGCAAGGGCAAGGTTATAGGGTAGAGCTCCGTACTTGACTGAAGCCGTATAGCGCGGATATTATATTCCTATATAAGGTAAGCTTCGAGCAAACGATACCTCGAGTAACATGGTTCTTACGTGCACAACAGCGGCAAAGCTAGTGTCAGTTCCATCTACTTGACGTTAGCTTGGGAACAGCGGCTAATATTGCTACGCGAAGTTTTCGATATACACACTTTGCTTCTGTCTTAGATTTAAAACACAATCTCGCACCTGGAATCTCTGCGTTTGGTGGCTGAGATAACTCTCCGTTGCTGACTCAATAGTGCCCTGCTCCTTATACTCAGCCAAACCAAGTCCCTGAAGTCCTTGTTCAACGTTAAAGCGGAAGTAACGCTTCTCATCGTAGTGTTGACGCCACTTGGCAATGAACTTTCCTTCTGTGCTCTCCGTATCAGTTGCGAAATCGACCAGCGTCCTCGAGAGGAACTTTAGCATGTTATCCTCAATCGCCTTTATCCCAGGCTTTCCTGTCCCAATAGAAATAAAGCATTTCACCAAGGGTTTTAGATCTCCTGTTTCTGAGCACCAGATATTTGACGCCTCTCCTTCGACCTAGTCTACGGGATTATTTGCGCCTAGCGCACCGTCCACGAACTGGCGTGCCCCGATAGAGACAGGGTCGAAGAATCCAGTAGCCGCCGAAGTCGCAAGGACAGCGTCACGGATGGTGGCAGGGATATTGAGCTCGTCAGGCAATCCACAACTTCGGAGGCGCGTAATACCGGCGGTTTCTTTGGCAGTCGTGCATACGAAGCTAAATGTGCGTGAGCGGTCTGTATAGTGCGATTAGAGAAGCACTTACACTCTGCACCCGCGCGGGCCCCCGTCATTGAAGAGGTCTGTCTTAGAGGCATCGTGGTGAGCTATCGCCTGCTCGATCGCATTCCTTAGCAGATTTGAATCGAACCGTGCCTTGGTTCTGCCCTTCAAGCTAATCGGGAACCGACTCGATTTCGCTTTGAAGATGGCCTTCATGAACTCGCTATATGCCGAAATGCATTCATCCACGTCCATCACTAGCCGGCCTAGCATGATAGCTATAAGCCTATTCATGTCAGTTAAGCTAGCGGAGAAGCGTGCCATCCGTACCCTCCTGTGCTGGTCCCGCCGATGGGGTCAAAGATCTCGCATGGCTTCACGGGAAGATGGTTGACTGCTCGACGTTCGTAATTCAGCCGCGTCATAAGGCCTTTCAAGATATAGAGCGTCGAAAGCCCTCGGGCACTGCCGCCATCGAGGGACAGCAAGCAGAGCCCAGTCTTATCGACGGGGTTTGGCTCCCCGCCCTGCTTCTGCGCCAGCGTTTGTTCCATCGTTGTGGCCGCCGTCTAGGTGGAGATGGTTCCTTTGGGAGTGGTAGAAGGGGTGAGCGAGCGTTGGAGGAGTAGAAGGCTGGGTCCATGGTGGCTGATAACTGAGGTTGCAAGAGTGGTGGATTGCAGTAGGCTCTGTACTTAGCGCTGCATAATGTGCCATTTATAAGTAACTACAGCCTGTACGACACACCTAAGTCCGCTACGTCTACAGCTAAATTAGTATGTAGAGCTAGCAGGGGGGTGTAGTACATGGCCAGGGCTTGAGCCACAGCCCACCTCGAATTCGGAGCTCTGAGCTCGATTTTGAAGCTATTCTGAACTCCTCTCCTTCACCAAAAGTGGTGATATCTGTTCTAGATCGTGGTGTTGTAAGGCTTCTTTCTCTTATCAATATAAGCTCCGAACGCGGGTGTATGCTCGTTTACTGGCGCCGGCTATAAGAAGGATTTTAATAAAGGCGTACTGCCAGTCACCTATATTTGGAGCCATATTAAGAAAGACAACGGGGTAGAACACTAAGATCTGGAGGTGATGTTACAATTTGGTATGGGAGAGGAGTTCAGAAAAGCTTCAAAATCGAGCTCAGAGCTCCGAACTCGAGGTGGACCGTGGCTCGAGCCCTGACCACGTACCACACCCCTTCATGCTGGCTCTACATACTAATTTAGCTGCAGACGTAGCGGAATTAGGTGTGTACTGCGCGCGCGCACACGGGGGGGGACGCCAGAGCTCGCACAGGATGTACGGAGTATATAATAGAATAAACTCCAACCCGTCCTATGAGGATCTTGATCGCGCTTAACTATATCCGGTAAAGCGAGGGGCAAGGGTGTCGATGCTTAGGTGGGGCGAAAACTAGAAGTGTGCGTGCATTTTCGCGGAGGTGCTGAGTAAGGCAAAGGTTAATATATCAACCGCCGAGTGCAGGCCGCGGTGGCTGCTTAGCAAATTAGAACCATGCGCATCATACATCCAGAATTCTTTACTTCCACTACTATTCTTACTACCTGTAATACCACCTATAATACCACCTACCTACTCCTAAGTTAATTAAGCGGATCGTGTAGTAATCTATGGGGTAGTACTTAAACTAATTTTGCTGCTATCGCCTCTGCTTAAGGTCTGCGCACTGCCTCTGCGGCTACTCCCGCGGCCACGGCCACACCCGCGGTTAGTGTATTTCGCTTAAATGCTGAGGGCTCGCGATGAGCCCTGCCCTTTAGCGAACTAGTTAATATTATTAAGGGTAAGGTTTGCGCAATTATATAGCTTTAACGGAGGTGAGTTGAGAGCTAGGTAGATGTAGGGAAAAGGATGCAAATATGAGATATTAATTTAGGTATGGGCGCGTGACAGTTGCGCAGATTCATATAAGTTAAACACACGTGATTTTCTAACCTGGAGAGGAAGAATCTAAGCCTGTTTAGTGGGGTGGGGGTGCGGGCAGTAATTAGGGGTGTGTAACTAGTAGTGGTCTATAAAAATTAGAAGTGTTGCATCAAGCAATAATGGTATTAAACTGCTCAGACCATTCGCATCATATCCTTCGGATCACATCGAATCCAGACAGTGATTACTTCCCACACAATCATCTCTTGAACCAAACTCCTATTATTCTTTCCAAAATGAGTAAACCCACACTCAGCTCTGTACCTCACTCCGATTTGGATTCCAACACTCATGACCCAATCCCTACGCTCTCCCAAATCGTACACGCCCGCCACTCGACCCNCATGTTCCTACCAACCCCAGTCCCACGTTCTCTGCTAGACTCCTCCCTCGCCCTGGCCCAACTCGCTCCTTCGAATTCCAACATCCAGCCCTGGCGCTTATTCCTCGCCTCCGGCGCTGCGCGCAACCGCATCGCAGCAGCCCTCCGCGCTGCCGCCACCAGCGGCGCGCCAAACATCCCACCGCTGCCTGAATCCTTCAGCCACTTTCGCTCGGAGCTCGGCAGGGAAGTCTACGGGCACGGCATGGGTATCGCAAAGGACGACAAGGAAGGGCGCGCGGCGGCCGTGCTACGAAACTTCGAGTTCTTCGGCGCGCCGCTCGTGGGGGTAGTGTGCATGCATCGGGATCTCGGGATAGTAGACTCGTTGGGCGTGGGTCTGTGGCTGGAGACTCTGTTGCTGTCGCTGACGGAACGGGGGCTGGGGACTTGTGTGGAAGTTAGTGTGGCGGGGTATCCGGAGGTGCTGAGGAAAGAGGTGGGCATTCCGGACGAGTTGACGGTGCTGTGCGGGCTGGCGATTGGGTACCAGGATCCGGAATTTAGGGCGAATACGCTGCATATTGGGCGACAGCCGGTGGAGGAGAGTGTCGTGTTTCTTGAAGACTGAGATTGGAGGCTGGCACCAAAGACATTATTCTCATTAGTCCATTGAGCAAGATCTAAGCGGGTAGGGAAAGCGGAGTTTGGCGTGGTTATTCCATAGCGGGTGGGCGACTGGATGAATAGATGTGTTTAGGCTTTCGCCTTAACAGTAATGATGGAAATAATGTATTAATAATGAAGAAAACTACAAAAAGTCATCCTTGACCACCGAAATTTCCTATAAAAACAACTAGAATCGCGCAGTACGCTGCAGAAGCTGCGAATAGCTCATGCCGAGCTGCTCTTGTAAGTAAAGACATTGCGGCGGAGAACAGCAGGGTAAAGATGATTAGAACTCCTATGGCATCGAAGGTGGACCTGGGGGTATCGAAGCTGGCTAGGCGATACATTGTGGTGACCGGGAGCACTAGAAGGACAAAGATAATGACTGTGATGAGCACACCGACGAGAGTATCAATGCGTGAGGAAGAGTAGAAGTTGATGTACTTGTTTGTGGTCTTTTTGCGGAGTTCCGGTGTACGGAAATATTTCTGTACCCAGTTTGTAAGCAAGGCTTCTAGTGGTAATGTAGTGTGTAGCTTTTAGAGGAATTGAGCTAATCATTTACCTGGAGGGGTGGTTCATTGGTGCGGAAGATCCACTAGACAATGTGAGAAATCACCGTCGACAAAGCTCGTGTGACCAGCATCATACCTGAAGAAAGCGACTGTCAAAATGCTGAAGCATTGACTCAACAAATCCATCAAAGCTGGCCCACTCCCTACCGTTCCGTAGGCTCACGGTGTCTTCTTTGCTGCGGATGGAGTCCATTTCGGCATCCATGAGAGGTTTGGTATTGTGGTGGTATCTCCTTAAGCTGCGGTAATTACGGTCAGAGGGACGCTGAAATGACTCAAGCTCCCGGGCTTTGATTAGGATCTCGTCTATCCCACCATCAGTATTGCGAACAGGTTAGCTGAGGCTAGCTGTGTACCATATTCCATTAATTTGGCTTTGATCTCCGCCAATATTTGCCTTCTATTTCGGCTATCACCTTCTCCCTCAGCTTTTTGGACGTCAATCTCTCTAGATCGTAAGCGGTTGTCTCCTTCATCATCCCAATCGACGTCATCCAGTTCTTTCTCTAAGCACGTGATCTCGTCCTGCAGGTCCAGTAGTAGCCTACTATGCAGGTAGCTAAAGCTCCGGTAAAGCGAAAAATTCGCTTCACTAGATTGAAAGGCTGCAAGGCGTGGAAATCCATTCGGGCAGTTTTCTACTATATGGGCTGAGTTGACTTCTCCGACAGAGTTCGGAGTCCACCTTACATATGCGCGTATTCGTTTCCGTAACATTTTCGGGCTCGGGCTCTGATTTAAAGGAACCAGTTATACGTCTCAGTAACTTCGAGCCTTTTTCTATAAGGATATTAGGTCAAATTGCTCGAATAATCGCGGGAGCAGGCGAAAGCGCTTACGAGGCTCTGGAGGAGCTTCAATCGCTGAAGAATTAGCATCAGATGTGGTATTGGAAGAGCTGCCATCGTCTGGGATCTCTATGATCGCATCGCCTAATACAGTCTCGCCAGAAATATCGGTGTTCGTTGGGGATGTTGGCGATTGTGGGTTAGGGCAGGGCTTCTCTTCAATGAAGGTCTCGCCGGTCATAGCGCGAGAAGGGGCCATAATCGCGTCCAGCGCTTGAGGGATGGCAAGTAAAAGGCTTAGAAGACGAGCGAAGTTCGCATTAATACATTAATACCTTTGGCAAAATGCCCCGTCGTGCAAGGTTCAGCTGTCATGGTTTCTAGTCTAATGCATGCACAGGGTGTCGGTGTCCCCTCTGTGTGCCGCGCGCAACAATTTCGGTAATCACACCATCCAGCGTAGATACTATTTGCCAAAAAGAGCAGTGCACCCGAAAGAGCGGCAAAGCCTTCAATTTTTTAAGCTTAATTGTAAGAGTTAAACTTGAAATTCTCTAGTGCATACGAAGCGAAATTGCTGTATGTGACACCGAAGGTCGGATACCCTGTACTGCATGCAATATCTGACCGCTCGAAAAACGCCCGAATCAATGAAATATGGCTGCCTAGGTGTGGGGCACAAGTGCTCAGCCACGCCGCCTCTCCAATTTCAAGTATTTCTCACGCACATATGCACCATCACTATACAAACACTCTTGCGAGTCTTTCAGTTGGTATTCCCAGTACTGCTTCGAAGGGTTTACTTGGCAGCTTGAGATGATGAAGGTGCCTTTTGTCTTTGCACCATTCGCAATGACGGTCATATGGACAGTGTCCCCCTTGGAGAACCTGCGATTTTGCTTTAAAGAGTCAGCCTGGTTCCAAAATGTGTTACTCAATAATAATAATGGGCCCACAGGCCCACGACTCACATCGGGGGCGTCAGGGTCAAGTTCAACGTCCGACTTCTCGTCTGGGATAGCTGCCTCGGGGACTGCGAGAGCCTATGGGCAAAAGTCATTCGTCAGCCACCTGTGGCGCCTGGTGACGCCTCACTACTTACAGAAAGCGTTTCACCGGCGTGGGCTTGGGCGTCCTGTTCCAGAGTCGACATTATGCGTGCCTGTGATATATCTCCTGAGGTTGGTAAGGGGCGCTAAGCTACTGAGGCTTTGGATCGTGTTTTCTTTGGACAGCCTTGTGGAGGTTCTTCGCATTTAAATACAGGGCGACTTATTGGAGGCCTCCTGGCTGTGTCGCCGTTGCCTTAGGATTTTTCTCGATTGCAAATCGCGGCTGATGACTGCACAGCCCGAGGTGCTGACCGGCAGCACCCGTGCTTACCGGCAGCACCCGTGCTTTGCTTGCCGCCCGCTCTCCTGCATCAGGGCACCGCAATCCATGTCACTGGTGCCGTGCGAGGGGTGTGAGGGGTGCCTAGAATTTCCTCGCATGGAGCCACGGCAATCTCTATGGAGTTGGCCCCCTTGAAAACGTGTTAAGCTGAGCGGTTGGCTTGGCAGAATTACCCTCCGGGTGCTGCTCTGTTGTGGCTGCCCCTCAGCCTTGTTCATTGGGGCCGAATCCTAATTGGGGGCCGTATTGGGGCATCATGGCATCCGCTTCAGCTCTCAAAACCTCGACGAACAGCTTTACCTCCGCACCCCTCGTAGCTGCACAATGGACGCAACTACGATAGAGGCTACGGAGCCCTATCCACTCGGCAACAGGGTGATTCACGCTAACATCCAATCCATCGAGCCTGAAGAGTCCAGCGACAGCCGCGAGAACGCAACAACGTCGCCAAACAATATGTCCGAAGAAGAGGAAAAAGCCATGCAGACAAGATCATCCGAGATGCAACTTTGGTGGGATGAGGCTATTGCTAGGAATATGAACCTCCCCGACGGTTATCAGAATGTCGCGGTTCTGATAATCAAGTGGAGCGAGGAGCTGGACGAATTGAAAACAGCCGTAGAAGTAAGCTAGCCTTTCTAGTGGCTTTGTCTAATAGCTAACAGAATGGAAGGTGGCAGAGCTTGACGCCCTATTCAGAGAGTGCTTCAATTACACCACCAAGATCGTCGAGCTTAATGTATCGAAGAAGCCGCAACATCAGCTCAATCGTCACCTCAGTACCTTTGTGGAGGAGCACGATGGTCCTCACAATCTTATGATTGTGTATTACACTGGCCACGGCATATATCGTGAGAAGGAGAAATACTTGCAGCTTACCGCGTAAATCCTGCTCCACAATCCCTCGTTTGTGGCAGAACTGACTTGCGTCGCTAGAACTACGAACTCCACAAAGAAAGGCCTCAACATTGCAGCGCAAGCAAACTGGAATACCGCGGAGGAAGCTCTTCGCGCTAACGATGTTGACGGCGATGTCCTGACCATCTTAGACACCTGCTTCTCCAGCAACATTGCCAAATCAGGCATGGAAGATACGCGGACATATGAGCTTCTTAGTGCATGTGGTCTGGATGGTACAACAGCATCTCCTGGAGAATACTCCTTCACTCGAGCTCTCATCGACTCCCTCAAGCAGCTCTTAATTGAGTTCCAAGACAGATCTTTTACAACATTCCATCTGAATCAAAAGATACTCTTGCATCCCGCAAGACGCGACACAGCATCTCAGCTCTGGTACCGCCTAAAACACCACGAGAGACATATCCGCCTTTCGCCTCTGAAACCCAGTTCCAATCGTTCACAGCCATATCTTGCCCACCCTCCCGGCAGCTATCTCACACTACGCTTCGCCTTACGCGACGAGTCCCTTAATCAAGAGCAAATCGAATGTTTAACAAAACACCTCTCGATGGCCTTCAACAATAAAGCTCTAGTGGCCGTTAGACGTATCGATTGGATGGGAATCAGAAAGCCGGCACGAACGGGCCATTTCAGGCGCGCTGCGCTGGCTCTTCATGCTTTCGCGCAGTGGAAGAAGTTTGCAAGACGGAAACGGAACGAACGTATACAACAGCATCCTACCCCAGAACCCGACCCGCCGTTGCCTACGCCATCTCTTAAACGGGCATGGGACACGGCGTGTGATGAATCAAACGGATGTCCGCAACCGAAAAGGAAGCAGCTAGAAAATTCCAAGCTGCAGCAAAATCGTGATCAGGAGACTATTCCTTTGACGCCTCCTACCTAGCGACCTCGTGTTTTGAGATTGTCGATAGGGCTTTCCATATCTTTTACATTTGTTTTGGTAGATACCCGTAGTACCTTGCTGCACACACTTCTCGTATTATTTTGTTGTTGATTACTCATGTATACTATACTATTATGGCGTATGTTTCATGGGCATAATAGGAGTTTGTTCGGCAGTAGGGAAAGACTGAGATCAATCAGCGCATATGTGTATGTATATTGTATTCTTGATTAATTTCAGCATTGCATTGTCTATCATGGACCGAGATGAAAGCTAAAACATTTTCAATTAAACTCGGCCACCTTGAACATTTTCTCATACTTGGAAAACATTATTTTAGTCTATTTGTCTCGTACCCCTAATTTCCAGCCGAAGGCTGATTATATGTTATCATTCACATCCTTGGAGAGTTTCTTACACACGAAGACTGTATCTGGTTACTTATCCATGATCTCTCTGTATTTCTGCATATCTTAATTCTCCTGGTATTCCGCTGTACGTCCTTTCAAATTCGCGTTTAGTTCTTCAAACCCTTGAAGTTCCCCCTGGCAACCTTGACCTGCGATATATACGATCCCAGTCCATCTCTGCCGCTCGAAACTTCCGGGCTTCCTGTAATCGGTTGCGAAGAAGCCTGAGACCAGGGATGCTCACTGGGTTTGCTGCCAGGTAATCGTTGCCTTGTTCACAGTTCTAGTATTCTCGGTTTCCATCCCTAACGGCCGGACTACGGGGGAAACTCTTAAATTCTTTAGTATAAGCACCTTCAATCTACAGACATCCATTCCGTTAGCTTGATGCCGGATTTCGGAAGGCGAGGAGATAATCACATCGCGCCAAACTGTCTCCAAACCCGTTGACGATGCCTCACCCCAACTTCCTCAGTGACGCTGGACAAGTCATCCTCATGATCCAGGTAGCGTCGGATTCATGGTTGCTGGTGGGAAACCGATATGGCGACCACGATGCGCCATACCTACATCCTAGTCCAAGTTCGACGCGGCGAAGCGATGACGGGAACCGCGATACACGCAGTCCGCACAGTAACGTTTTTAACCGTGATGCCGTCCATCCAGACAACGAGGAGGACGAGAAGGACGAGGATAGAGACGAGAACGCAAGCGAAAGTAATCCCGATGTTACCGGCGGCCATAAACGACCTGATAGAGGCGATATGCACCTCCGCCTACGGACGCGTCAGCGGTAGTCGAAGTTGGATGAACGGCGCTTACTCGCGTACAAGAACAAATTGGGCATGAAGTGGGACGACGTATTTCGTTGCTTCCCGGGTCGCACGTCGAGCGCAGTGCAGGTGCGCTGGTACATGCTGCAGAGACCTGAGTCGTCATGACGTGCCAAGCTTCTCAATATGCTCATCCTATCCTTTTCACATGTGGATGGTTACAACGACCTTGTATCGAGTTGGGTGATATAGTTTGTTGGTTTCGGGGGACTGTTTAGATCACTTCTAGCATGGTTCCCGTTTTAGTCTGGCTGGAGTTAATGAGGCTGTATGTCATCTAGTCACTGGGATCATATGGCGAGCAAGAATATTTGCAAATGGTGTGGTTGGGAGTGTGCTCCATGGGTGTGGCTGTAAAGCAAGTTAAAGAATTTGACGGTTGAGGACGACCACCAACTGGGAAACATTCTAATCACTTAAAACGTTCAGCACTTTCTCTTGTTCAAAGGGCGGGAAGCGGGATGGTTCAAAGCCTTATTTTAAAAATTGCATGAGTGCAGCCAATTACACAAGAAAGACTTCGCCACAACTAATCAGGAAACAATTCGAGGGATGGCACAACCCGTGCTACAAAAACAAACATTTGAACAACGCGAGAGTAAGGCTAAATTACATGTAATAGATTTTCAAGGAACTACGGCATCTTCAAACGTGAAGCGGTGGTAGAGGCTGAAGTCTTTAACGGCGTGCAATTCATTTGGCACTTTTGCCGTAAAATCATGCGGAATGATGCATGAAACGAGCATAACCATGAACCTCAACCTTTTTATAAATAGGAAATCTATTCATTCTTTTTTAAACCAAGTATTCCACCAAAATGAAGGCATTTCCCAGATAACCCGTATTCTACACCACCATCTCAGCAATCCGGTGGAATAATATGGTCATCTATAATTGTGGTTCGGCTCCAGTCTTCGAGGTTTGAAAAATAGTACTGAGCGATGTCATCTCGATTGGGTGGGAGGTGGAAACTCTCGCGGTTAAATCGGCCACATGCGCAATATGATTTCATCATTTTATCGTGCATGAGAGGCATTGATGCTGGTACGTGATGTTGAAGACTCCGGGACACACTATCCAGATCAAAGTAGGCTGAGTACCATGACTTATCCTGGTCTTGTCGGCGGTATGTCAAGAGTTCGGTTTGAACGGCAGCCCAAATGTGACCGAGGATATTGTTGAGTCCAAATACTCTGTACTCTTCACTATGCTGACATCTTCTCGAGTAGCCAAGATCTATATCGTCGAAGTACAGTTCCTCAAGGTCCTCCCATTCTAGACTAGTGGGGTTAAAACTTCCCCGATTTTTGACCTCATCAGACAAAAGTGGAGCGATACCTTCTCTGAGATTGAGCTTCCTTGGATCCTCGCCCTCTTGAAGGATGTTGATGATCATCTCCCAGCCTCTTTCTGCTTCGGGGGACCACCCGACCTGGAAAGCAGATAATTTGGTGGCCAGCTGTTCCGGTGACATTTCTTCATGGGAGCAGGCGACCTCGTCACTCGTATCTAATAGCAGGGGAATGGACACGGCTATGGCCAAACTCAGGTTTGGAGGTCCGCTTTCCACATAACGTTCCACAGCCATTAAACTAAGCAAACAACATACCATACCGAAAAGGTCCTCGTCTCTTGTCCGATATTGTCCTAAGAAGAAGGCTGTGATGACAAGAGCATGAAATGGCGTCAGTTGAAGCTTTTCGCCGCAAAAAAAACAACGTTTCATATACAACCCACTCATGAGCTCTACTGAAAAGTGCAGGTTGATACTTTGGATGCAATGGCAGACCGCTTGAATTGACGTGTGGCAGAATTTGTGTCTCCACTCAAATGGAACAGTTAATTTCCCAAGAGACACTAGGGTCCGATAGCAGTCAGAATCGGCGTCCCATCGACCACATATATCAATTTCGTCACCGGCGAATTTTCGATCCAGCTTGAAAGCATCATCGACAGCTCCTGGAGGAGTAGAGGAGTGATTCCTCAAGATGGTAATGAAGAGATTGTCGAGTAAGGTATGCCCAAGACCATTGGTAAGTATACCTTTGTCGCGAGCTTCCCTGTCCAAACAGGTGCCCAAAAGTGCGAAAACTTGACAGCATGATCGCGATCCATCGAGGTAAGTTATTGCTAAGTGGAAAGGATAGAGGGAGGAAATGTCCGATTTCTCCTTCGTCCATTGCTGGAGTAATTCATCCACGAGGATCGGGTTGCGGCCCATGATGGCGAAGCCTAAAGCTTCCTCAAAGAGCACTCCTGGGGAATGTTCTACAGCTTTGGCGACCGTTCCAATGGCGATGGGCAGATCCTCTGCTTTGAGGTCGCTGAAATCGTTCGTTGCAAAATTATCACGGAGCCGCTGCTCGAAGGGCGGCTCATGCCAGTCAGCAGGCCATTCTTTGAAGTGTTCTGGATTTTCGTCGGCGGAGGAGTCTGGGGACTGTGGTGGAGGAGAGGAGACAACTTCATATTCACTCTGAAGCACATGTATGCTCCAACGACAAAGTTGAGTGGGGTTCGGGATATTCGAAGAATGTGTTCGATGATGGTTCCAGTTCCCGGGAGAGTTGACTGAAGAGTGAAAAATATCAGCCGGAGAATTCGCGTTTGTGTTAGGAGACGGGCCATCGAGTGACAAAATATTACGTCCGAAATCCAGGTTATCGGCAGTCCAAGCACGAGGTCCACGGCCCCAATGCTTTGCTGTTTTGAAGCCGAAATACCAGTATTGGTACAGCCACTTCGAGAGCGTCCTGCGGTCCACATCAGCACACAGAGAGCCCAGTGAGCATCGAAGTCCTTACTTCGTTTCGCTCATGTCTAAATTTTTGAGAAGTTTATCGTAATTTCCGCCAAGAAATAGATGTGCTCTTTGAATGGATGTTGTATTTCTTAATTCCTTGGAGAATGCAGACGGCGGTGAAGCATGTCCGCCTGGAGAATGCATTGAGACATCACTTGGCGTAGACACAGACTGTCCAAATGGTGATACGTGGTCGAAAGCGCGGCGAGCCTGAGGCAAGGCCCCATAGGGCAAGTTCCAATTAAGAAAGCTACATCTGTTAAGCGGTGACCTTCTATATATGCTAAATTCACTAACATTCTTCTGCCTGTAAGATTTCTCGACCCACATATGTTAATTAGAAAGGCCGGTGTCTCCGGGGCAGCGAGAGTCATCTTTACCCGTGTCGCCTTCTTCGCCTGCCGACGGAGTTGACGGTCATCCACGGGCCTTCCTTTGTAGGATACTGTCGTTGATTTGCCTAATTGGGCTCGGCTTTGGCAGTATTCATTGATTTTCTGCTTCTTGGAGGCCGTAATATTCCTCTTCCAGTCCCAACCCTTGAATCGATACTTGTATTGCGACTCACTGTGCCAGAAGTTGTTAGTAGAGCATTCTAAGTATGACCTCCGTGGAAGCAGTAACTCACTTGGCATCAAAAAAATAGGGCGCCTGTTTCATTGTATTCATAACTTTAGCTAGACTGAGCTTTTCTGTCATATACAGACGCTCAAGGTCAGGCTTCAGGCTGTCCCATCTTTCGGCCAATGAGGGCTGAGATGCTGGTCTAGGATACATGTTTTTTTGGAAGTGGAATGTGATGGTGTTAAGGGGAGGAGAAGACAAGAAATTTAAGAGTGGGAGCGACGAGGCCCTGAAGAAAAGAAGGACCAGGCCAACCGTTCCTGAAATAAATCCCGGTGGGGACCGCCAAGCCCTACAAAAGGAGAATCGCCAATGAACGTCGACGGAAGCGCCACACTCTGTAAGTTGTAATACATTTTTGCCTTGTTGCCTTCTCTCGAATCTCTAGCTGCGCGGACTGAGGCACAGGTCAAAGCAGAAGTTAGGGCCGCCTTGTGCACGGTCCCACCTCGTGCACGGTACCAAATGTTAGGTGACTGGGCCACCTCGCTTATATGTACAAGGGGGTAACATGAACGGGTCAGAACCCCCCCTGCTAGTACGGTAAACAAAATAACCTGGCCATACTATGTTACTTTGGACTCGCTTATTTCTTTACCCGCTAGCAGGGGGGCGTCTGAGGCATTGATGTTACCCAAGATCACTGCCGTTAGGGTCATATGGATGAATTAAGATACTAGCATGGAAATAATGCCATTTCTACAATAACAGCCGCGCTACGTTTCGCCAAAGAAGGCGCCAGAGAGATAGCGCCCGTTCAGAGATTAAGCAGAGGCCACTCCCCACCCCTCCCCAACCTAACCGTGTTGATTATAACCCGCAATAGCGCAGGGGGTCGCCACCTCTATAGGTTTGGGAATAACAGCGAATAAAAAAACAGGGAATAATTATAGCAGAATAACCATATAGCAAAAATAGAATTTATTAAAATCGGCTGCTTGCATTAGTACGTAGTTTCTAGAACCTTAACGTTATTAGGAGATTATTTACTTTACTTTATCTAGCGAATAATAAGGTAAAACCATAAAGCACTATCGTCCGGCGCCGTACGGTTAGTATTATAGTATTTACGATTAAAATAATTCCCTTCCAGAGATACGTTGGTAGTGGCTAGGTAATGAAATAGCCAAGTAATCTGTGGTTAAGATCACTAAGGACCCTTATCTATGGCTTGTCCCTACTATAATGTTTTTTATAACGGTGCCAGCCAGAGGCCAGAACACTGGGCGGCCTGCATCGGCGGCAGACTTTTTGCAAAGTTTTTGCCACGAGGTCTCAATGCAGGGCGTTTCTTGGCGCCAGGCCGGGATTGCCGCGCTTGGGCACAGACAGGCCGATCCAGATTCGGAATGGAAATCCAGTGCCAGTCCTATCAAAAACGCTGCAAGCGATCGCTGGTGCACTGCCTCAGTGTTTAGTGTTCTGCTTGCCTTCCCCGCAAGCCAGTTCCCGAAGACCCTGACTACAAGGGGGGCTCTTAAGCAGGCTGCCGCGCCCACCATGCTAGCGCTGGCGTCGTTTTAGCTATATACAGCGTAGGCCTCCGTATTATAAACGCGCAGAAGCTACTAGAATAGCTAGATAATATAAAATAACGGTAGGGGGGCCTTATATCTTATATCCTAAAAATACCAAGTCTTATTTGCCGACGTGGCCGCTATCTACTAATAATTTAATCCCCTGTAATTTTTAAGATCTTTTTTAAGATTTAGGCACCTAGCTCTCCTACTAAGAGCATAATATTATATATTCTATCTCTTAATACACTGGCTAGATGCACTAAGAGATTACTAGCTCCTTTAGTATATCTTAAAGAACTACATTAAATTCTCTCTCTTTAAAAGCAGAGGAGAAGGAAGCTAAATATTAATACTTTTATATAATAGCGCCTTATTGCCTAGGCTAAGCTTAATTACTTCCACTAAAGGAAACCGTTTAAAGAGATTGTCTTTTTAAAGGAGGTTTCTACCTATAAATAATTCTTATATAAGGCCTTTAAAAAGGAGAGCTACTTCCACTATATTATAATAGAGAAGCCCCTTATTATACCTAAATAATAAACGGCCAAGAAAAAATAGGCTTATTTTTATCTTAAATGGACCCCTAAAATATAGGCAGCGATTCTATAGATTGATAAAGTATTTATTTAAACTAGTAAAGGCCAGATTTTTATTACTAGAAGTGCTAAAAAGAAATATAATATTAATTGCTATATCTCTAAATTTAGGGGATATTTAAGCTAAATAATTTATAGTAGCGTATTCTATAGAAATAAGGGGCCTATTAGGTAAAACCTAAGTAAATAGCTATATAGCTGCGAGGTACAGGCGACCCGCAGGCGACTCGCCTATAAGGCACGTGCGCTGCATATACGTATAGAAACCCCTTACCTCGCACCTCAGACTCCTCCTTCTCCCTTAAGGATTCGTCTACTGTACAATATACCCTACTATTCTATCATTAGACTCCCTATCCACATCCTTACCTTACATTTAAATTCTTACCAATCCCCTTAGAAGGATAGCCGGTTTAATTTCCTATAATCTACAATGCCTCCAAAGACAAGATTAACGCCTATACTTAACGGCAATACGCCCGCGATATAACGGCAAAGCGCCTTAGCATCTAGTGCAGATAAAAACGCTATTAGCACACTAGTAGAATCTAAGCCACCTTCTAAATCTTAAGATTAGATATCTATAAACGCTAGAGACCAGTTTAACTTATATACCTAGGCTTAATAGGAGCTTAGTAAGGTTACTAGCGTCCTACTAAATACTACTAACCTAAAGGAGCTAGATAAGCTGGCTAATAAAATAGCTAACTTATAGAGTATTATTGATTTAATAAAGCCCTCCTATTGTCTCTCTAGCGAAGAGTATAAGTTGCGTAGCAAACGCATATAATAAACAAATCTTAATACCCTAGTCAAGAAGTTACCGCCTAATATTAATAGCACTACTTAACAGAAGTTTAACCGGTAGATTGCTGCAATTAAGAATTAATTTAAGATCTATAACGCTGACTACAACTACAAGCAATATACGCGTTAGGCCATTAAAGGTCTTATAAAAGAGAAAATAGTTGCCTAACTAGTACATTGCCGCCTAGGCGCTAAAGATAAAGGTCCTCTACTATAGGACGAACTTAAGACTATAGTATAAGAGTAGATTAAGAATCCTATAGTAAGACGCTTTAAAAATACTATTATATACTATATAACTGTAATAAAGGAGAACTAGAAGTTTAATACCTTCTTAGCCCGTATACGTAGCTTAGAGGACCTCTTCTTATATACCCCTTTTATTAACCCTAATTAATAGGTAGACTTTTGGTTCTTATACCTCCTAACCTACCTATAAGCAGAGCTTTTCCGCTAGAACTTTACTGTATAGGTAAGAACCGCTAAGGACCTCTTTACAGAAATCCGCTATGTAAAGTAACTGCTTAACACTATAAAGCTTACGGAAGATTGCGTAGTTAGTAGTAGTAAATCCTTACGTTCGAAGCGCGGTCGTACCTTAAGCTCCGTAGGATTAGGTTTAGAGGACAGAACCTAAGGAAGGCAACACTTTCCTAACTAAACTCCCAGGGAGACTACTTAACAGCCAGATAGCTTAGAGGACCCCCTAAACGCTAGCGCTACGCATGTAACTTATATAAGGAACGCAGACAGTAGCCATAGTAAAGATTACTAGTAGTAAGCTACCTAAGACTAGGATAATGTATACCCCTAAACGCATACCTTACATAGGCGTATCGCGACCCAACGTTAGATAGGAAGAAGGCTTGGATAATATATACCCTAAACGCATTATATATAGGACATCGCAACCTAACATTAGAGAATAAGATAAGGACACTATATACCCTAAACGTATATTATGCGCAGGATATTGCGACCCAACGTTAGAATAGGACTAGGATAACGTATACCCTAAACGCATATTATACGCAGGTATATCGCAACCCGACGTTAGATACTAAGACTAGGATACCGCATACCTTAAACGCATATTGTGCGCAGGATATCGCAACCCAACATTAGAACAGGACTAGGATAACGCATACCCTAAACGTATATCATACGCAGGTATATCGCGACCTAACGTTAGATGCTAAGACTAGGACACTATATACCCTAAACGCACACTACGCAGGATATCGCGACCTAATGTTAGATTTAGGTATCGGAGGTTAGGGTTAGGCTTGGCATAACCTTAGGTTACGCACGACCCCCTAAGGTCCGCGACATATCGTCCAAATATTACCCCCCCCTTTAGTAGTGGCCTCTACTTTTCGGACGCGTTTTTAAGGCCTAGGTTAGTACTGGGTTAGTATAGAGGTCCTTGTCGCGCGCCTTTAACCTTATCATTGCCTCAACAAACCCATTTTCCAACCCTCTGCTATTCTCGTGCCCGCGTTAGCTCCTGGCTTACGCGGGGCTTCTAATTTTATATAGAAAGGCCTACTATAATTCTAATTCTATAATATAGAGCCCTCTTCTTCTCCTTCTCTATTAATATTTACGCGTTCGGTAGCTTTATTTACCTATACCACGCTTACGCGTTTACCCCCTTACCTCTTACAGATATAAAGTCTTTTAGGAATCTTCTTACCTTATAGTCTACTATAAAAGCCCCCCTAGCCTCCTCCCCCTATAGCCTCTAGAACGAATTTAAGGCCCAAACAGCACGGCTATAGGATATTTATAAGGCCTAGCGCTTAAAGAATACTATAAGGGCGTACGAGCTAAAGTAGAAAGAGTGGGAAAACTAGTATATAAGACTAAAAGGCAATANNGACGGCGCCTAGGTAACAGAAGATAAGCTTTACTTATTTTTAGAGCAGTAAGTTATTAATTAAGAATCGCGGGCCGCTAGCTATTAAAAACGGAAGTTAAAACGGAAANAGATATAGAAAGATAGNGAGCGGGCNAAGAAGAAGCAGAAGATAACCGNAGGAGGGCCGCTAAGGGGAAAGGCAGCCGTAGGGGTAGCCGNAGCTGCAGGGGAGGAAGCTATAAAGGAGGAAGAGATATAGGATAAGGAGGCCCTAGACGCCCTATTTAACGAGACNGTCTAATACTTAGTTATAAATAGCTACGTCTCTACTATTACTAAGCTCTACGTATAGTAGTTGGAAGNTAAGACCTTATAGCCGCTATNGNGGGCGAAGCTCTNNGCAGTACTAGACAGCGTCTNCNNNAATAAGGACCGGATTTAACGCGTTAACTTTATTAATTAAGGCCTATTTATAATTACTAGCGGCTANAANATTAAAGGGCTTAAAAAGGCGATTACTTAGTACTAGGAGACGGGCTCTAAGATACCGGGTTTAGTTAAGTCTTACCTTTAAACTGCGGCTAAGCATTTATTAGGTTTATATATTACGGTCTATATAGAGTATTTACAGCTACCGTTTTCTAACCCGTTCCTTANACTATACTACCNTTACCTANGGCGAGAGTANATAGGACGTTTAGCTTACTAACCTTATCNTTATTAAACTAGAGAACNAAAGGCCTAAACTAGANAAGCTAGCGCTNTATATAATTATATTAATAATATAGGGGAAGCAGAATTAATACGGNAAGGTTAAGTATATNGGCTATATACGCAATACTAACCCTATNCTCTACCCTCTCTCTATAATAGCCTTCTACTTCTTTAACCGCTAGGGTAAAGANAGCGCTAAAAGCTTCCTATCCTTTTAGTAGCTAGAGGACTACTATAACCTATATATCTTCCCTAGTAGCATTAAAGTACCGTAATAGCCGTTAAGCTATTATACGCAATTTAAATNGAATAAGAAGATATTNTANGGGGTAGGAATTTACTTAAAGGAGAAAACCTATAGCGCCTATAAGCAGAGCGTCNGGNATATTAAGCTTAGCGGTNTTAAGGAGACCTAAATTAGANGGGCCGGACGCTAAAATANNNACGCAATAATAGGAGCCTACCTTAGCTATCTACCTTACGCGTTTATATGGTCAATCGCNGGCTTCCTAAAGAAAGAAAAGGGCTACTTTCTCCCCNGCGCGCAAGAGGTGCTAAAAGAGGCCCTCTNCTTAAAGATATAGCCTAAGACTAATATTTNGCTAAAACGNATAGAGACCTACTACCTAGAGAAGGCCNATAATNAGGTTATACGGCTTAATCTTATAAGCTTANGATTTCTANACCTCCTCCGCGCGCTTAGGGTAATNCTATTATAGGACTTAGTAATCCTATATAAGCAGTTCCCGCTCCACCCCCTATAGAAGGACTCCCTCTTTAGCTATAAGGAGTACTAGAGGTTTACNACGCGGGTAAAAAGCTCGCTGGCNAGCATAGTTANGCTAGATAAGATAATAATATAAAAATACTAGCCCGCCTATAAGGCTGTAGCTAAGCTAAGATATAAGGCCGCGATCTTAGAGATAAAGGGGGTTNAATTACGCGTATAGACGATCTTAGAACGCCTTAGCNAGATANAAAGGTTATTAGCATTATTCGCACCTATATAGATTTAGTAAAAGAAGACGGGTATCTAAATAGGGCCTANAGAGTCTATATGTCCNTCTTTAGACNGCCCTATACCTATACCTATATCTATACNTATACCTATGCCTATACCCGCGTCCGTTNCTAAATACGTTAATAGCTAGATTCCGTCTTTAGATAAACCCTCTCCCGTATATCTAACCCCTANAGAGATACTAAAAGGTNCTTAACTATCTACTACCGCANAGCCTACTTAGCCGTCTACNATAACGTCTACTATAACGTCTACTATACCCCTACAGNAGCTGCNGTAAGCTTCTANTATACCCCTACCACAGCTNCCGNAAGCTAACGCTTAACCTCTCNTATTTATCCTTAACCTATAGGCGCCGNTAAGGAAATATAAGATGCTTTAGGGCGGTAATTTAGTATTCTAGCTCTAGGCNGAGTGGACTTTAGGGCTAGNAGGTAGGCCGTTAATTAAAGCTCTNAATTACTNCTAGGGGGCACGCTAGCGGGTTAACNGCGAGGCTATATTNTATAGCCGTCGCNATANAATAATTAAGGATATAAGATGGCGCGTAGAAGACGGTATGGTAAGAGATAAGAGATAGGCTATTAACTAGCTAGAACAGCTACAAGGCCAATATTCTTTAGATTAGCTTTATAAGAATATCTAACTACTAAGCGGGGGAGGGAAATANAGGGAAAGGCTCCGTATTAAGCAGTATATATATATATATAATACTATTTTACTATAGGACTACTGTAGTAACCAAGNCGCCTTAATATAGGACTCTACTAGTAACNAAGACGTCTTAATATAGAACTANACTATAGTAACCAAGACGCCTTAATATAGGACTATATACTCTAGTAACCGAGACGTCTTAATATAGGGCTGCACNGTAGNAACCGAGACGCCTTAATATAGGACTAATACTTTAGTAACTAAGACATCTTAATATAGGACTNCACTATAGTAACTAAGACGCCTTAATGTAGGAATAAAGCCCGTTTAGGTGTTGTAAATTTAGAGTAATATTACGCGACCGTCCANAAGTACCGATTTAANATAAATTATATACCTTTTTGCCTAAAATCGCGTNTAAAAGTACTTGGGGGNGGTCGCTGNGNGACCTTATATGGGGTTCGGGCGCGTTATTAGCANNGGTGGCCCTAACCTNNTATTAACCCAGGTNNTAACNNCGCCAAATTAGCCCCCNTAATATATAATAGGTAAAGCTTATCTTCTATTACCTGGGCGCCGTCTATATTACCTTTTAGTCTTATATACTAGTCTTCCCACTTTTTTTACTTTGGCTTATACGCCTTTATAGTATTCTTTAAGTGCTAGGCCTTATAAATATTATATAGCCGTAATATCTAGGCCTTAAATTTGTTTTAGAGGCTATAGAAGAAGGGGAAGAAGGAGGCTAGGGGGGCTTTCTTTAACTATAAAGTAGACCGTAGGGTAAGAAGATTCTTAAAAGACTTTATCTCCGTAAGAGGTTAGGGGGAAGACGCGTAAGCGCGGCGTAGGTATAGGTAAATAAAGCCACTAAACGCGTAAATATTAATAGAGGAGGAGAAGAAGAGAGCTCTATATTATAGAATTAGAATTATAATAGGCCGTTCTATATAAAACTAGAAGCCCCATATAAGCTAGAAGCTAGCGTAGGCACAAAAATAAGAAAAGGGTTAAAAAATGGATTATTAAGGCGATAATAAGGTCGAAGGCGCGCGATAAGGTCCTTTATACTAACCTAGTACTAACCTAGGCCTTAAAAACGCGTCTAAAAAGTAGGGGCCACTACTAAAAGGGGGGGGTAATATTTGGACGATATGTCGCGGACCTTAGGGGGTTATACGTAACCTAAGGTTATACTAAGCCTAACCCTAACCTCTAATACCTATTTTTAGAGCAGTAAGTTATTAACTAAAAATTATAGGCTGCTAGCTATTAAAAATAGAAGTTAAAATAGAAAGAGATATAGAAAGATAGTAAGCGGGCGAAGAAAAGGTAGAAGACGGTTAAGCGGGTAAGGTAGCTAAAGGGGAAGTTAGCTATAAGGGCAGCCGCAGAGGTAGCTATAGGGGCAGCTATAGGTATAGGGGAGGAAGCTATAAAGGAGGAAGGGAAGATATAGGACGAGGAGGCCCTAGATGCCCTATTTAATAAGATAGTCCAATACTTAGTTATAAATAGCTACNTCTCCNCTATTACTAAGCTTTATATATAGTAGTTAAAAGGTAANACCTTANAGCCGCTATAGGGGGCGAAGCTCTTAGCAGTANTANATAGCGTCCGCCGNAATAAGGACCAGATTTAACGCGTTAACTTTATTAATTAAGGCCTATTTATAATTACTAGCGGCTATAACGTTAAAGGGCTTAAAAAGGCAATTACTTAGTACTAGGAGATAGGCTCTAAGATACTAGGTTTAGTTAAGTCTTACCTTTAAACTANAGCCNAGTATTTATTAGGTTTNTATATACCCTACCTANTNTATATAGCTACTATTTTCTAACCCGTTTCTTAGGCTATACTANNNTTACCTATAGTAAAAGTAAATAAGANATTTAGCTTGCTAACCTTATTNTTATTAAACTANAGAATAAANGGCCTAAACNNGANAAGTTAGCGCCGTATATAATTATATTGATAATATAAGGAAAGTAGAATTAGTACGGTAAGGTTAAGTATATAGGCTATATACGGAACGCTAACCCTATNCTCTACCCCCTCTCTATAGTAGCCTTTTACTTCTTTAACCGCTAGAGTAAAGANNGCGCTAAGAGCTTNCTATCCTTTNNGTAGCTAAAGAACTACTATAACCTATACGTCTTCCTTAGCAGTATTAAAGTACCGTAACGGCCGCTAAGTTATTATATATAGTTTAAATANAATAAAAAGATNTTCTAAGGGGTAGNAATTTACTTAAAGGAGAAAACCTATAGCGCCNNTAAGCAGAGCGTCNGGTATACTAAGCTTAGCGGCGTTAAGAAGACCTAAATTAAATAGGCCGGACGCTAGAATATAGACGCGATAATAAGAGCCTACCTTAGCTACCTACCCTATACGTTTATATAGTTAATCGCCGGCTTCCNAAAGNAAGGAAAGGGNTACTTTCTCCCCTANATACGGGAGGTGCTAAAGGAGGCCCTTTNTTTAAAGATATAGCCCAAAACTAATATCTAGCTAAAACNCATAGAGGCCTACNACCTAGGTAGGGCCGATAATAAGGTTATACGGCTTAACCTTATAGGCTTAGGATTTCTACGCCTCTTCTATATACTTAAGGTAATCCTATTACAGGACTTAGTAATCCTATATAAGCAGTTCCCGCTCTACCCCCTATAGAAGGACCCCCTCTTTAGCTGCGAGGAGTACTAGAGGTTTACTACGTAGGTANAAAGCTTACTAGCTNACGTAGTTATACTAGATAAGCTAATAATATAGAAATACTGGCCCGCCTATAAGGCTNTAGCTAAGCTAAGATATAAGGCCGCGATCTTTAAGATAAAGGGGGTTTAATTACACGTATAGACGATCTTAGAACGCCTTAGCGAAATAAAAAGGTTATTAATATTATTCGCACCTATATAGATCTAGTAAGGGAAGATAGGTATCTAGATAGGGCCTATAGAGTCTATACGTCTACCTTTAGGCAAGCCTACGCCGTTTACTATAACGTCTACTATATCCACGCCGCCTACTTAGCTATTTATAATATCCGTACTACCCGCTTAGCCGCTATTTATAATATCCGCACTATCCGCTTAGCTGTTTATAATATCCGTACCGTCTACTTAGCCGTTTATAATATCCGCACCGCCTACTTAGCCGTCTACTATATCTGTATTGCCCCTACTAGCACAGGCATAAGCTAATACTTAACTATTTCTCCTATTTATCCTTAACTTATAGGCGCCGCTAAGGAAATATAAAATGCTTTAAGGCGGTAATTTAGTCTTTTAGCTTTAGACTAAGTAAACTTTAGGGCTAGTAGGTAGGCCGTTAATTAAAGCTCTTAATTGTTGCTAGGGGGTATACTAGCGGGTTAACGGTAAGGCTATATTCTATAGCCGTCGCCGTAAGATAATTAAGGATATAAAATAGCGCGTAGAAGACGGTATAGTAAGAGATAAAAGATAGGCTATTAACTAGCTAGAATAGCTATAAGGTTAGTATTCTTTAGATTAGCTTTATAAGAATATCTAAATAGTTATTTTACTATAGTAACTAGGACGCCTTAATATATAACTATACTACGGTAACTAAGACGCCTCTATATATAATTATACTATAGTAACTAAGACGCCTTAATATATAACTATATTGTAGTAACTAAGACGTCTTAATATATAACTATACTAGTAACCAAGACGTCTTAATATAGAACTGCACTATAGTGACCAAGACGCCTTAATATATAACCGCACTATAGTAACCGAAACATCTTAATATAGAACTGTACTATATTAACCGAGACGCCTTAATATAGGACTATACTATAGTAACTAAGACGTCTTAATATAGAACTATACTATAGCAACTAAAACGCCTTAATGTAGAAATAGAGCCCATTTAGGTATTATAAATTTAGAGTAATATTACGCAACCGTCCAGAAGTACCGATCTAATATAAATTATATACCTTTTCGCCTAAAATCGCGTGCGAAAGTACTCAGGGGCGGTCGCTGCGCGACCTCGTGCGGGGTTCGGGCGCGTTATCAGCAGGGGTAGCCCTAACCTCGTATTAACCCGGGTCGTAACCGCGCCAAATCAGCCCCCCCGATATGTGATAGGTATCGGAGGTCCGGGTTAGGCTTGGCATAACCTTAGGTTACGCATAACCCCCTAAGGTCCGCGACATATCGTCTAAATATTACCCCCCCCTTTAGTAGTGGCCTCTACTTTTTGGACGCGTTTTTAAGGCCTAGGTTAGTACTAGGTTAGTATAAAGGTCCTTATCGCGCGCCTTTAACCTTATTATTGCCTTAACAAACCCATTTTCTAACCCTCTACTATTCTCATGCCCGCGTTAGCTTCTGGCTTACGCGGGGCTTCTAATTTTATATAGAAAGGCCTACTATAATTCTAATTCTATAATATAGAGCCCTCTTCTTCTCTTTCTCTATTAATATTTACGCGTTTAGTAGCTTTATTTACCTATACCACACTTACACGTCTACCCCCTTACCTCTTACGGATATAAAGTCTTTTAGGAATCTTCTTACCTTATAGTCTACTATAAAAGCCCCCCTAGCCTCCTCCCCCTATAGCCTCTAGAACGAATTTAAGGC